>NW_020953950.1:548837-629783 GCF_900497805.2 Vombatus ursinus | reverse complement strand
TAGTAGCGGTTGTACCAGTTACAGGAGTAGTAGTTGTTGTAGTTATTGTTGTAGTTGTAATAGTAGTTGTTCTTGTTGTAGCAGTAGTAGTTGCCGTTGTAGTAGCGGTGCTAATTGTAATAGTAGTAGTAGTCCTTGTTGTGGTAGTTGTAGTAGTAGTAGTTGCAGTTGTAGTTAAAGCAGTAGTACTAGTTGTAATTGTAGGAATAGTAGTTGTAGTTGTAGTAGTAGTAGTGTCCAACCATAGTCTGGGGCAGTGTAGCAAATGTTCACTACCTGTGGGACCTTGGGTAAGTCATTTAACTTGCTTGGGCCTCAGGTTCCTCCTCTGTAAAATGAGGTAATTGAATTAAATGGCCTCTAATATTCCTTTTGATTCTAAGTCCTATGAGACAGTGAAACTACAGATCTCCTAGCCACCTTTGACTTGAACCCTGACCTCCAAGATCCTTATCTATCGCTGAGACTTCCCATTCCATTGAGCTGCTCAGTTTTCCTTATTCTGCCTTATTGTACAACCAAGCAAACCATGACAATCACAATTAAATCCATGACAGCTGTTGACGTTTATTGACTGACTTACATGGGGCCACACAGACTTCCTTTTTCCTTCTAACCTCTACCCTCTGCTGACAATATTATTTTTATTTCTGCTTCCATTGATTTTCACATAAGTGCTCTCCACCATGATTTCTCCCTCAAGTTTCTTGAATATATTTTCTTAATATATGTAGCATCTGAAGCATCTTGAACTTGGGATCCCCAGAAAAGCTGACCCAGGTTCAAGATGCTCTGAGGGTCTTCACCCACTCAAAACCATAGTTTAGAGACCCTCACCAATGGGTTTCCTTCTATTAATCAACTAGAGGAAATGGTCCCCTCAAAACAAAGTCATTTAATGAAATAGAATTTTGTTTAAAAAGTAGCAGCAGAACATTTACTCCCCTAATACTACAGTCAAGACCAAAGTTCAAATCCAGCCTCAGATACTTACTACCTTTGTGACCCTGGGTAAGTCATTTAACCTCTGTTTGCCTCAGTTTCCTCATCAATTAAATGGAGATAACAATAGCCCTTACTTCCTGGGGTTGTTGTGAGAATCAAATGAGATAATAATTGCAAAGCACTTAGCACAGTGCCTAGCACACAGTAAGTACTATATAAAAGTTAGCTATCACTATAGTATTATTATTGTTGTTATTATTATTATTATTATTATTATACACTCTCTCCATAATACATACAATGTACTATGAGAAGAGTAGACTGGTTCTGAACACTTATAGCCTATGGAGTTTTTGTCATGAGCAAAAAGCCCTGGACTTTTGGTGAAATCAAATAGTAAAAAATAAGCAGAGGCATAATTAAATCAATTAAAATCAATTAAATTAAATCAGTATGGAATGGCAGCCAGGAACACTAATACAGTATTGGGTTAAATTAAAAGACATAGCTTCCAGGAGCAAGGAAATAATAGTCCTACTCTACTCTGACTTCAAACCTTCGCTGTAGTAATGTGTTCAGCTCTGGGTCATGTTTGAAGGACATTGATAGAACTTAACTGTATCCAAAGGAGGGCAGCTAAGACGGTGAAAGGTCTTGAGGACTGATTGAAGCAACTGAGCTTGATTAGCCTAGAAAAGAAATGAACTGGCCTGCAGCTCTAATCATCTAGCAACTTTCAAAATGGTCCTCTTCCACAGCCTGTGTCTTTGAAAACTGTTTCTTCACACTGACATTTTTATCAATTTTTCATAAATAAAAATTGTTTCATTGACCCATTAAGCTATTCACACACACACACACACACACACACACAATCAATTTACATCCTTTACAAGGTGATTTGAGCCTTTGTCTTTATTCCACAATCTCTTTTCCACTACAAACCACTCACATCCCACCTGAAAGATCCTTCTTTACACTTGAATTTTAGCAGTTTTTATGAAACCAAAATCCTTTTCCTACTTTTTACTTCTTTGAAACACCAAACTGCTCATTTGGAGCAGCTAAGTGGCCCAGTAGATAGAACACTGGGCCTTGAGTCAGGAAGTCCTGAGTTCAAATCAAGCCTCAGACACTTACTAGCTATGTGACCTCGGGCAAGTCATTTCACCTCTCTTTGCCTCCGTTTTCTCATCTGTAAAATGGGAATAGCAACCACCTCTCTCCCAGGGTTGTTGCATAGATCAACTAAAGCTCTTAGCATGGTCTAAGTGTTATTTAAATGTCAGCTTTAATCATTATTATTATTATTGTTGTTATCATTATCCATGAAAAAGACAATGCCTTGTATCCTTTGCCAATTGATTGCATTCTTTTCCTTTATGTAAAAGTAAATTTCCTTTATTTTCAGGACAAAACTGCTCCATATAAAAGGGCTGTGCCTCAAAGGGATAATACTTTATGCAAAGGATGAAACAATCCCCACCCTCAAGGTAATTCATCACTCCTGATTCCACCGTTACTCTTGATTCCACTCTATGGGGCCAGACAAACAAGTTTGATGGCTCCAGAGGGGAAAGGCTGGTGACTTTGCACAGCCCTCCCTCGCTTAAATCCAATTCCCTTGCATTTCATGGCATCACCTCCCTGATGTCACGGTCCTCTTTGAGAAAGAAGGACGAACAACGTCAACAGTAACAACCACAAACTTCCATCTATGGTATTCAGCTTTGTCAACATGTACGGCAGGTTTGCCTCCTCTTCCTCTTTTCTGTTTAAACCCTCTTTGGTCATATTCACCAAATACAAGTATCCCAGGGGGACTGGCCAAGGGGAGACCTGTCCTCAGAGCGTACTCCGCTTTTTGCCAAAAGAGGGAATTGGTGAACTCATTTTTGGAAGCGTGTGATGGTGTATGATGAAGGGCTCTGCTCTCCACTTCAGAACATGAGTATATATAGCTCAAGAATATGATGAAAAAGGGGCAGCTAGGTGGTGCAGTGGATAGAGCACCGGTCCTGAAGTCAGGAGGACCTGAGTTCAAATCTGGCCTCAGACCAAAACACTTGACACTTACTAGCGGTGTGACCCTGAGCAAGTCACTTAACTCCAATTGCCTAAAAACAAAAAACAAACAAAAAAGAATATGATGAAATAGACTTTGGATTGGTGGTTGTCCTGATCTGAGTTGAGGACAACTTGGTCCTTTTTCCTTACTTGGTTTCCATCAAGGACAAACCGCTGTGGGCCTTCCTGGCAGGGGCCATGAACATTTTTTAAAAATATTTTTCTGCATGATGGAAAATGTTATCCACATCCAAAGAAAGAACTATGGAGTTTAAATGCAGATTGAAGCATACTATTTGCTATCTTTTCCTCTGTTTTGTTTTGTTTTCTCTTTCTTGTGGTTCCTCCTATTGTTTCTAATTCTTCCTTACAACATCACTAATGTGAAAATATGTTTAATAGGAACGTACATGTACAGCCTATGTCAGTTTGAGCGCCATCTTGTGGAGGGAGGCAGAGAGTGAGGGGGAGAAAAATTTAAAACTCAAAACCTTAGGGAAGTAATCGTCGATAAATTAAAATAAATAAAAAAAATTTTCTAGTTAGTTCAAAATAATTGGTTTCCTTTCTAATCCTATATATTTTGCTTTGTGCATTTAAAAACTCTATTCTGTGAAGAGATCTACAGGCTTCCCCAGACTTTAGAGGGGGTCCATGGCACAAGGAAAGGTTAAGAAACTCTGGTCTAATGGTGGTTAGGAAGATAATACCACCTGTGCTTGTCAGTTTATCATCCAAGATTTTATAAACATTGGCAACACTTTCTAGGTTCATTCTACAAATACAGTTAGTGTCCAAATAAATCACTGGAATTGGACAGTCTTTGTCTGTTTTGACAGGTCCTGAAAGATTCTCTGTGTCATCTTGAATATATGCCCAGGAAACAAGCAGACTTCTTGATTGTTATTTTCAACAAGAGGTAAACCCACAGCTGCCTCAATGCGCATCAGCAGGAAGTCACCCTGATTCTTCCCTTGCCCGGACCCTTCCTGGATGCTCTTGCACTCAATAGCTTTGATGGAACTACTATATCACCCCTTGGAGCACACGCAGATGCTTTCTCCTTAGTGAGTCCAGCCCCTTCCTCTTAAGAGAATCTGGCTCCCCATCCTTGTAGAAGAGACATTTATTTCTTAGCTCCCAGTGTTCAGCAATCCTTCTCCTCTTCCTCTAAGTCACGTTTTTTCATCTTCCAACCTTCTGACACAGGATTCACCTCTGCTTCCTCAGAGCCTTTTTTTCCCTTTATTTTCACATTAAATCTGTCTGTGGATTTTTTGGGGGGGAGGCAATTGGGGTTAAGTGACTTGCCCAGAGTTACACAGCTAGTGAGTGTTATGTGTCTGAAGCCAGATTTGAACTCAGGTCCTCCTGACTGAAGGGCCTGTGCTCTCTCCACTGCCCCACCTAACTGCCCCTCTTCTATCTTTTTAATGAACAATGCATTACCCCTGTTGTTGTTTGTCCTCTATTTTCAAACATGGTAATATCTTAAGATCGCATGAACTGGAATTAAATGAGACAGAATTACATAATCATCAGCCTCACTGTCTCTTCCAGAGCCACTGAAGTTCAGTGGCAAGACAAAAGTTGGGACAGCTGGCTATGGCCTGGAATGCAGTGGATGACCTTGGAGTCTTCAATGTCTGACCAAGCTCTAGGGGCTCCAGAGTGCCTGCTTCAGCCACCTTCGTGGCCATTGGAACAAATTGTTCTCATCCTCCCATTCTGCCTGGGGAAGTCTTCATTTACTTAGGGTACACTCCCTCCCAATTCACTGAGAGGTCTGAGGACCATCAATTACCCTCAACCTGGTTTAGCCCATCTGCTGAGACATTTTACCCAGGAGTGACAGCTGCACATGCTGTAGCTTCTTGGAACCATGAGTGACATTTGGGTGATGGTGGACACCATAGGTGGATGAACAGCCCTGAAAAGGGCTCAGGAAGCCCTCACACCAGAGGTGTTAGTCCTCCTGAGCATCCCATACCACCCTGCCCTTAATAACTTAGAGTATGGAGAAGTGTTCCTCAAGTCTCTTCAGCTTCTCCTCCAGGAGAGAGGCAAGTTCACTGCCCTTTGAGCACAGACAATAATCATTTGGCCATGGTATATGGCCATAACATAGAAACATCACAGGGTAAGTAAAGGTCCCTGAGAATTCTCCCTGTTCTCCACTTTTACTAGAAGATGGATCCATAGCCTTCATCTTTCTTGCTAGTACCTCTCCTGAAGAACTCAGCTACTCATTGGGAATTTACCTTGTTCGTTTTTAGTTTAGAGCCTCCTTTTCCACCTCCTCCTTCTTTCCACCTGTCTGTCTATCTCTCCATCAAATTAAGTAATGTCTTATCAATTCTGTTAGTCTTTAAAAAAAAAACTTTCCTTTATTAATCTTTATCTTCAGATTTATTTCTACTCTAATTTTCAAATTTCCTTTGTGATTTTTGTAAGCTTGTTAATCTGTTAAATTACAGTGTGTTTTTGTTTAATGTATGCCCAATTCATTACTCCTCTTTTTCTCTTTAGTTAATATATATTTTCAGAGATGTAAAGTCATCTTGTTTTCACCCCAAACACACACCATCATGTCTCACAAAGCAGGTGGCATCTGAATTTGAAAGTCCAATTCCAATATTTTGCTTAAATATTTCCAAGGACGTGGGTATCAGATGTTGGGAAGGGAAAAAAAATGGACAAATACCTTTTTTCCATCAACTCCTGAGAAAAGCCCCACTTGTGTTCTGCACACATCCGGGGCTGATGATAAGAGCTCCAATTTAAGGAGGACCTTCTCTGTGGCCCTTCCTCAGTCTTAGAAGAAACCTAAGGAGGCACCATGATCAAGCTCCTGCTGTTCTCAATGCTGGTGACTGGAGGTAAAACTTATGCCTTGGGGAGGGGGGGGAGTGAGGGAAGCAGGGAGTGAAACATTTAGTGTGGTATAGCAGAAAGGAAAATCAGATTTGGAGCAGGAAAAGACTTTAGAGGTCATTGTATCCAATCTCCTCATTTTATAGATGAGGAAACTGAGGTACATAAAGGTTAAGTGACTTGCCCAGGATCACACAGTAAGAGTCTAAGGTGAGATTTTAATCAAGGTGGTCCAGTTTCAAGAGCAGCTCTTTATCCACTAATCCAGCAGTCTCAGGATCCCTTTATACCATGAAAAATTGTTGAGGACTCCTCCCCACAAAGGGCTTATGTGAATTTTGTCTATTGATATTCATCACATTAGAAATTAGAACATCAATATTATAATGAAAATAATTCTGAACTCATTGACCTCCTGAAAGGGTCTCAAAGACCACCCTTTGAGAACATATACACCAGACTGCCCCGTTTATGCCCTGCCCTCACTTACACATAAGGTACCTCAGTTCCAGAGAGGTAGTGACTTAATCCCAGTTCAAACTGGTCAGAACCAGCAGAATTCAAACCAAATTCTCTGGCTCCAAATCTAGTATCTTTCCATTACACCATGGTGCCTTAGATGAGATTTATAATCAATCAGGAGTAACCCAGTTTAAATCCCAGGCTGGTATTTACTAGCTGTGTGAACCTGAACAAATCACTCCTCTCCTTCTCTGTGCCTTAGTTTCCCCCTCTGTAAAATGGGGGTCATGATAGTACACTGCCTATGTCGAATGGCAAGGTGAGCAAAGTACTTGATGCTTTTTAATGTGTTATAGGAATGTGAATTATCACCATTCAGCCACTTTGTTCTGGGCTCTAGTCTCCCACATTACTTATCACATGGAACATCTCTTCTTGGTCATTTTCCCTTCCAGGATTCTCAGTGTTGTGGAGTATAAAGAATTGGAGAGGAGTTCCAAGGGGTCACTGGGTATCTCATCAGGGAGATGGTCAAGACCACCTCCCACTATTCCTGCTTGTCTGGGTATTCTATCATCACAGGTGTGGGGTCAGGGCCAGGGCTACATGATGTGGTTATGTGGGCCAATGGGATGACTTGGCTTGATGATATCTCTTCTGCCTTTGTTAACTCTTTCCCTGTGTTTCAGTTCTAGGCTGTGGGGTCCCTATCTACCAGCCCAAAGTAAGCAGGGTAGTTGGAGGAGAAGATGTGAGGCCTAACAGTTGGCCCTGGCAGGTCAGTAATTCCCCCCTAGCCCAGCCCTAGCTGGAATTAGGGTTAGGCAAGATGGATTGCCATCTGAGGTACCCCATAATGGTGGAGGGGGCTTTTATGAACCTTTTTATAAATGCACATATTGTTAACGGTATAAAATCCCTCAGTTATAGGGAATTATTCTGTGATAAACTAAATCACATGTGTTCCAGTAAGGTGTGGGTGTATAGTAATTGCATTAATGATTTAATTGTTTGGGATAGGAAGCAAAATGCATGGGGAAATGGGAAATGGCTGCTGTCTTCCACTGAAGGTGCAATAATGTTTAATCATAGCTTGTTCTTCTCCAGCCCCATTTTCCCAAAGCTCACAAAGAGCTCAGGGCCATCACCTAGATACGCCTTTGTATAATCAAAGATACAATAGTAGGATGGGAAGCTTCTGAGTACTGCTTCACCCTTGATCATTTGCGGGGGAGGGGCGTGAAGGGGGGAATGGGGAACCCATTAGCCCTTCCCATATAACCTTCTTGTTATGCCGTGGGGCAGCTCTAAAGCTGCCACTCCCACCACCTTTAAAAGTAGGAAGAGTATTTGGATGTGGGCAAACGTCTGATAGCTGTCATCCCCAGCTTTGCCCTCATCCCCACCAAATGATGCTGCCTCTTCCCTCCCCACTTTTCCCAGAGCTTTAAGTCATAGCACTGTGCTGATTACAGAAACCCCATGATGATTACAGATATCTCTAGATGACAGGCTTCCAAAGCCCCATCAAGCAGATCATTAATGTCAAGGAGTCTTTAATACAGAATTCCAGTAGGGCCCAATCTTCCAGGTGTCTATGTCAACTCACAGTCTTCCTCCAATTGTCCAGTCAAATCTGGGAAGTTAGCCACCAGACACTGTTAAAGCAGGAAGTCTATCAAAGGATCTCTGTGCCTGGCTTTGACCAACCTCTTTAGCTTGATTATAGATTTCCATCTATTCCTTTGCTCCTGAAGCCTGGTTATAAGCTATAACCAAGACTCTCACACATTCTTTATATTTTCCTTTGTTGGAACCTGCCTTGAATCTCTCAGGCCTGGTTTATAGCCCTGACTGCAATCTATAAACAATCTGCAATCAGATCCCAGGTTGGCTTCAGTGGTGCATGGACACAGTGTGTGTGTGTGTGTGTGTGTGTGTGTGTGTGTGTGTGTGTGTGTGTGTATGTGCAATGTAATGTAAGGTGGAATCAATTGAATAAATCAATCAAATCACCCCACCCCATTTAAAGTAATTGTCAGGATGCTAAACCCTGATACATTTATCAGGTAAAAACATATCTTAAATGCTAACTAGGTATGATTGAGGCCTGGACACCTCCTTGAATGAATCAAAGACATTCCAATTAGGTGCCCTAAGGAGTCTGCTCAGACTGAAAGAGGTCATTCCCTGAGGAGCTCATATAAAAGGCAGAGCTAGTATGGAAGAGAGGAGAGAGATTTCCAGGGTCTGGTAGTGAAGGGGAAGGAATGCGGACATCACCAGAAGAACTGGTGGCAAATGAGGAAGGGAAAGTAGGACCCAGCCATTGCAAAGAAGGAAAATGTTAAGAATCTTGACACTGAATAAGTGTCTTTGAATTGAATGATTGATTGAGCACAAAACCAGAAGTCACTAAAATTGCTGAGGGATGAGGCAGCCCTAAGCCTCAGAGGGAAGTGAATCTTATTCAGTAGAAGAAAAGAGAGAAAGCAGATGGCACCACTCTGGTGCAAGGCCTTCACCTCCTCACATCTGGACTAGTTAAATCACTTCCTGGTGGGTCTGCCTGCCTCAAGTCTCTTCAACACTCCAATCCATCCTCCATTCAGCAGCCAGACTGATCTTCTTAATGTGTAGGTCTGACCATGTCACTCACCCCTGTCAAGCTCTTCCCCCCCTTACTCTCCCTCCCCCCCCCAGCCCCTGCCAACTCAGTAAACTCCAATGTCACTTTCTGGATCAAATACAAAAGCCTCTTCTTGAAATCCAAAGCACTTCCTAACCTACCAACCTCCTGCCTTTCCAGTCTTCTTTCACCTTACTCCCCAATATGTACTCTTCCATGCACTGACACTGGCCTCTTGGCTGTTCTAACAAGACCCTCCATTTCTTGGCTCCAGGCATTTTCTCTGGCTGTCTCTCATGCCTGGAATGCTCTCCCTTCTCATCTCTGCCTACTGGCATCCCTGATCTCCTTCAAGTCCCAGCTTAGATCCCATATTCTACTGGAAACCTTTCTCAGCCCCTCTTAATCCTCTTACCTTCCCTCTGTTGATTATTTCCTATATATATGAAATAAAATATATATAAAGCTAGTTTATATATTATATATAGCTATATATAGCTAGTTTATACATTATTTCTATGCTGTCTCCTCTATTAGATTGCAAGTTCCTTGAGTGCAAGAATTGTCTTTTGTCCTTTTTTGTACCCCAGCACTTAGCACAATGCCTGGCACATAGTAGGTGCTTAATAAATGTTTTTTTGACTGACTGACCCACATAGACTTAGACTTCTCAGCAGCTTTATAGTCTGTATTTTCTACTCAGGTCTCTCTTCAATACCTTTCCAGTGGTGTATGGAGACACACCTGCGGGGGAAGTCTGATATACACGAACTGGGTACTGACTGCTGCTCACTGCATCAGGTAACTCTTCTAGAATTCCTATCCAGTCTATGTCTCCACCATTTTCAAACACTTATTTCTGGGGCTTGGGACCTCAATGATCAAACCTACATGTTTGACACAGTGTATCTGATTAACTTAAACTCTTTAAAGGACTCTTGCAAATAGGTCACTTGCCTAGAGTGATTGAATTCTGTTTGGGGGCGGGAAACAACTATTGTTTGCAACTTAGGGTACAAGTCAGTAAAAATGCTTTATTTCATTCATAGTTCCAAGCCAAGACAGAAGGAAATAACAGTTGGCACATTGAAAAGGGCATCTCTCTAGGGCAAGTAGGCTTCTGAATACAAGCCATTTCCTCACCAATATTTATAGCATGCAAAAAGCACATTGCCACGCTGGGTTCTCAACCAATTAACCATTGGGCTTGGGGGAAAATTTATGTTTCAGAAGAAGAGATAGTGACCCTAATATTAGTCTGTCATTGGCCTCAGGGGTCTGAGACAGAGCTGATTCTGTCTTTAAGTTGGCTTCTTCCATAACCAGGAGTAAAGAAAGGCAGAAAACAGTCAAATTTATAAGAATACAAGTCATTCCTCAATTGATGAATGGTCAAAGGATATGAACAGGCAGTTTTCAGAGGAAGAAATTAAAGCTATCTAGTCATATGAAAAAATGCTCTAAATCACTATTGATTAGAGAAATGCAAATCAAAACAACTCTGAGGCACTACCTCAAACCTATCAGATTGGCTAACAAAATAAAACAGGAAAATGATAAATGTTGGAGAAGATATGGGAAAAATGGAACACTAATGCATTGTTGGTGGAGTTGTGAACTGATCCAACCATTCTGGAGAGCAATTTGGAACTATGCCTAACAGGCTATAAAAATGTGCATACCCTTTGACCCAGCAATAGCATTTCTAGGGCTGTATCCCAAAGAGATCATAAAAATGGGAAAAGGACCATATTTATAGCAATATTTATAGCAGCTCTTTTTGTGGTGGCAAAGAATTGAAAATTGAGGGCATAACCATCAATTGGGGAATGAATGAACAAGTTGTGGTATATGAATGTAATGGAATACTATTGTGCTGTAAGAAATGATGAGCAAGCAGGCTTCAGAAAAACCTGGAAAATCTCATGTGAACTGATGCTGAGTGAAATGATCAGAACTAAGAGAGCATTGTACACAGTAACAACCACATCGTGCAATGACTGACTTTGATAGACTTAGCTCTTCTCAGCAATGCAAAGGTCTAAGACAACTCCAAAAGAACTCACGATGGAAAATGCTATTCACATTCAGAGAAAGAACTCTAGAATCTGAATGCAGATGGAAGCATACTATTTGCTCTTCTTTTCTTTTGTTCTTTTGTTTTGTTTCTTCTTTCTCCTGGTTCTTCTCATTAGTTCTAATTCTTCTTTACATAATGGCTAATGGAAAAATATGTTTAATATGAATGCATAAGTAGAACTTATATCAGATTGCACGCTGTCTTTGGGAGGGGGAAGGAGAGGGAGGGAAAGAAAATTTAAAACTCAAAATCTTACGGAAGTGAATATTGAAAGCTAAAAATAAATAATTTTTTTTAAAAAAAGGGAGAAAATATTTCGATTGGACTGCCCCATTTACACTGAAATGGAGGCACATTATTAAATAGTATTACTCATGTCAAAAAAGGAAAATATAGTGTTGTCCCCCTCTCTCTATCCCTGCCTCTCTCTTTCTCTCTCTTCATCTTTCTCTCTCATATTCTGTCTCTCTCTTCCTCCCTCACTCTCTTCCTCTATTCTCTCTCCCTCCCTCTTTCTCTTTCTGTCTCACTATTTCTCTCTCTCCCTCCCTCTCTCTTTCTTTCTCTTTTCTCTCTCTTTCACTCCCTTCTCCTTCTTCTTCTTCTTCTTCTTCCACTCTCTGTCTCTCTGTCTGTCTGTCACTCTCTCTGTCACTCTCTCTGTCTCTCTCTCTCTCCCCCTTGTTCCTTCACTAAAGTTCCCTTCCAATGCTTCACCTTGGTGTAGACATGGCTTTGTGTTCTTAAAGGCCATGACAGCGCACCTGCTTGGACCAGTCCTTCCAAGTTCTAGAGACTTCAAGTTTAGGGCCAAGAATGAACAGGGTGTCCATCACCTGAAAGCCAGCCAAGGCTCAGCACCAGAGCAATAGGGGGGACTTTAGAGATCATCTACCAGGAGTTCTTAACCTTCTTTGTGTCCTAGATTCCTTTGGCAGGATCTGGTGAAAGCCATGGACCCCTTCTCAGAATCGCTTTTTTAAAAGCACAAAACAAAGTACAAAAGATTTGAAACATGCTAAAATACAGTTATGAAAATCTTTTAAAAAAATAAATTCATGGTCCTCAGGTCAAGAATCCCTGGTTCTAGTCCATCTGCCTTGTTTTACACATATGGAAACAGAGGCTACAAGGAGAGAAGGGGTTTGCTCAAGGTCCCACAGCTAGTAAGTGTCAAAGCCAGAATTCAAACCCAGATCCTAAACTCCAGATTGGTCACTTTTTCCACTACAACATGACCTCATTCTGAGCAAGGCTTTTAGTTTGGAGAAACTCACTCATTGAGTCATCTCCTAGGGCAATGTTTCTCAAACAATGTGACAAAGAACCATGAAACAACCAAAGTTTTCTTTTTGTTTGTTTAATGAACTTTATGTTGTTTCTTGTTGTTGTTTAATCTTTTCAATCATGTCTGATTCTTCATAACCCTATTTGGGGTTTTCTTGGTGAAAATACTGGAGTGGTTTGCCATTTCCTTCTCTAGTTCACTTCACAGATGAAGAAACTGAGGCAAACAGTGACTAGCCCAAGGTCACACAGCTAGTGTCTGAGGCCACTTTGAATTCAGATATTCTTGATTCCAAGACCAGCTCTATCCACTGCGCCATACAATTGACTATGTTGTTTCTTAGTAAACATTAAAAAAATAATGATTTTAGAGGATTTGGTCTAGCCAAAGTTTTGGTTTTTTAATCTGAAGGCTTCTACAATGTAACCAAGTTTGAGAACCACTGTTCTGGGATATGGAAGCATTGGCAGAGGATGCACCATACCCATGAAGTCACAGGTCTTTTAAATCTTCCCCAGAATCATTGAAGAAAACCCAGGGCAAGAGCCCACCAAATAGTCTTGGTGTAAATTGTCACAATCCCTATGCTGGGCCCTTGGGAACCTGTGAGGGTCAAAGATGGGTCTTCGATGTAAAACTGCAATCCTTGTCCATGATCCTGATGACCATCACTCCTTACAGAACTGACCCTCTCATCCTCTCCCTTCTCTTTTCTGCAGCTCTTCTGGGACCTACTGAGTGTTGGTTGGGAGACAGAGTCTATCCACTGATGAAAAAGGATCTCTTGCTATCAGTGTTTCAAAAGCAGTAGTCCATGAAAACTGGAACTCTAACAAGCTCTCCAATGGGTACCTTAAGGGCATTTTCTTCTTTTGGGTTGAATTGGGAAGAGGGAAGGGGTTCTTATGGAAGGCAGTGAGGTTAAGGAAGAAACAGCTAATCTCTTGAGAAGAAGATGCCCCCTGCCTAGTGCCTTAACCTCCTAGGTTTGGAAAGGATGAACTCTAATGAGAATATATTTAGGTAATGGGAATGTATGGAAAGGAACACATGAAAATGTCTACAATAAGAGCAGTGATAGTCCCACTAGACAGACCCCAGATCACAGGTCACATCTACAGTCACATTTTAGGAAGGACATTGACAAACTGCAGCATGTCCAGATGAAAGTAACCAGATAGGAAGGAGACTGTTTAGGAAGGAGAATCACAGAATTTCAGGGTTGAGAGAGACCTCAGCAGCCAACCAATTCAAATGTTATATAGGAAAACACCCCCTGGAGAACATATACTTATTACATAAGTAGTTTTCCATTTGCTTAACTTTATGCAAGGATCACTAATCAGACTGGGAATATGCAGCTTTGAGAAAACGTTAGGGAGATGTGACCACTGTCTCCAAATAATTGAAGCATTTAATAAATGCTTTATCTATCTATCTGAAGGTCTGTGTCATGAAAGTCAGTCAACAAACATTTATTAAACCCCTACTATGTTCCAAGAACTTTGCCAAGTTCTGCAGATACAAAGAAAGGCAAAGACAGTCCCTGCCCTCACAGAGCTCACATTCTGATAGGGAAGACAAACATGTAAATAATTAGATACACGTAACATCTACACAGAATCAATGGAAAGTAATCTCAGCACTGAAAGCACTAACAGCTGGGGGGACTGGGAAAGGTTGCCTGCAGAAAATAAGACTTGTGCTCAGTCTGAAAAGAAGCCAGAGATTCTTAAAGTAGGAGTCAGGGAGGAGAGAGTGTGGATAGAGTTGTAGATAATTCCATTTAGACTCAATCTAAGAAAATACTTCCTAATGCTGAGAACTTCTCCAAAAGGAATAAACTCCTGTCCCTTAAAATCATAGTACTCTAACAACAAAAAGCTGGAGAGACCTTAGAAGCCATCTAGTATAACTCCCTCATTATATAGATGAAGAAACTGAGGCATAGAGAGATTTTTTTTAAAGTGATTTGTATACACAAGTAGTAAGTGACAGAGCCAGGATTAGAACTCAGGTCCTTTGACCTGAGCATTCTATGTCTAGGAGGTTTTCCTCTGTGACACACTGCCCCCCTGTTGTGTTGAACTTCTGGTGGTCTAGAAATTTTCAGTGGTGTCAAACTCAAAAAGAAATGGATCCCTGCCAGTGGCATATTGACTTAGAAAACCGCAAATTAACCTTATCTATGTTACACTGTATTTTTATTTATTTTTCCCAATTCCCAGTTCTTTTCCACTGTATTTCTCAATTACATTTTAATCTGGTTTGAGTTGTACTGGGGAATTTTGCTGGTCCACATGAGGCATGGCAGTTTGACACCTCTGAATGACTTCCAAGTTTCTTTTGGGTTCTGATGGTCTCTGATTTTCTAATGAGGAGTCCTTCACCAAAGATCTCTGAGCAGGGAGGACCCAAGGAAACTATGCTTTAGCCATGTCCATTTGGCCATAGCCTAAGGATAGAATTGAGAAGGAAGGGACAAGAGCCAGGGAGTCCTACTGATCTGATAGTCTCCAACTACCTTCCAAACATTCCCTCTAAGTGCTTAGAAATCACCATAACTCCAAGCCACCCATTCCAATGGCTCTGTGAGCTCATGGATTCAGGTACTTCCTTCAACAACATAGGTTGTACCTCATCCCTGCCTGATCATCATCTGTGTGGTGCATATGTGAGTGTGTGTGTGTGTGTGTGTGTGTGTGTGTGTGTATACCAGAGTTTAAATGAGGTATGACTTCATCAATCCATCCAGGATTATGAAAGAGAACACAAGATTCTGGGATGGTTGCATTTTGCTAGTGTGAACTCAGGTTAAATTGGGGAAAAGAGCTGGCCAGAATCCCACTCTCTCCAGACTTTCTCTCTTCTCTCTCCCACTCTCAGGAATGACATCGCCCTGCTCAAACTGGCCAGCTCAGTACCTCTGACTGACAAGATTCAACTAGGCTGCCTGCCTCCTGCTGGTACAATCCTGCCCAACAAATACGCTTGCTATGTCACAGGCTGGGGACGGCTGCAAAGTAAGTGGGAGCCTAGATGTGGGAAGGGGCAGCAGGATAGTTAGTGGTCAGGGACGGAAAGGAGTCAGTCCCCATCCAATCATTTGAAGGAGGTCAAAGACCTGGGAGGCTCCCTCCCCACTCTGTTGCCTGAGGCTGATGGGAGAAAAGTGACAGGAAGCAGAGGAAGCTAAAATAAGGTGGAAAAAAGGACCCCAAGATTTAGAGGTGAAAGGGGTTTGGAGAGTGTGATGTTGATCCCCATTATAAAGGGCAAGAGAGGAGGAAGTGAGCAGGTTACTAAGTAGGAGAGGTGGGGTTTGAGCCCAGATTTTCTGATAACAAACCCAGTGTCCATCCCACTAAACCACTTGGCCATAGATTGGAATCCAGAGCAGTCAATGATCTCCTAACTTTTGCCTCAGGGCCCTTGAACCCTGCAAAGGTTCTCAGGGTCCATCAACCCTTCTGCTCACTTTTCCCCCTGGCTCTGGGCTTCCCTTGTCTCCTGATATGCAATCCTGGGGTCAGGAATGCAGGTCAACCTTACTAGACAAGAAACAATTGTAGAAGGAAGATTCTACCGGAAGCACAGATATGCTAGTAAGTGTTTAAAAGCTGGCTCTCAGGGAGGGGAGAGAGGGAAAGAGGAAAGAACAAACTTAAGTTTAAGCCGTAGTATTTACATTTTCTCCAGGATTTTATTAAGTCTACACAATGAACAAAACAACAAATTTAACCCTGACGTATAGACGACATTTGCTTCTTTCCATGGTATAAATGCTCACACTGAAAATTTAGCGGTTGGCTCTCTGAAGCCAGTAGGAGCTGACTCCAGCACACTCTTGGCTGAAAGTCACCTCAGAGGCCATCAATTCTAACTCCACCATTTTCCAGACAAGGAAACAAGCCAGGGAAAGTGGAGTCACTGATCCAAGATCACCAAGTTGTAGATAATAGAGTCAGAATTTGAACCCAGGTCTTCTGACTCCAATTCAGGTCTCTTCCATTACACCTCAATACCTCCCCAGTTGAAATCATATCCATTGGGCTTACCTTAAATAAGCGTGTCTGGGGTCTAGGAAAGAGATACAAATCCTATGTCAATTACATGGCAATGAAAGGTGGCATTGAAAAGTGAAACTGAAACCAAATGTTAAGCTACTTAGCTATTAACTAAGATATAGTACAACAAATACCCACCAACGTAGTGGTAAAAGGGGAAAGAACATACACTAGTAGTAAGAAGATGGGGTTGACATCGAAACTCTGTTACTTAAGAGCTATGTGTCTTAGACAAGTCGCACCCTCAATCTGTGCCTCAGTTTCCTCACCTGTAATATGAGGGGATTAGACCACATGACTGGCTATCCCTTCCAGCTCTAAATCCTATGGTCCTCTGATCTTTGAACCTCTATTTCCTCATGTACCACATAGCCAAAAAGGGCAATAATACTTGTAAAACTTCCCTCATGAGACTGAAAACTGGAAGAGACCTCCAAGATTGGTGAGGCAGAGCAGGACAGTGGGAAGAGCATGGAACTTAGAATCAGAGGTTTTCTTTTGGGTTTTTTTTTTGTTTTCTTTGTTTATTTTTATTTTAACCAGACTTCCTGATTTCATCAGTCCTCAGGGAGCTTCTGGAGAGGAGCCTTCCTCTACTGAGGCAGATGGGCACCGTCCCAAACATTTAGAGTCATAGAGAGTTGCCTGGGGACACTCTAAACTAATGTGCCCAGAGACCCACAGTCCTGTATGTTCCTATGTCATCACCTCTTTATGCTCACTACCTGTGTGATTTTGACTAACATACACAGGCCTCAGTTTTCTCATCTGTAAAATAAGAGGGATGGACTCTAAGTTCATTTCTAGTCCTACGACTTTGAGAAAGGTAATTTGGACACAAATCCCTGCTTTGCCATACACTAGCTATAACTGTAAAGGAAGTACTTCTCTCTGAGACTCAATTTCCTCATCTGTAAAATAGAGATAACAATATTTGCACAGCCTCCCTCATGAGGCAGTTGTGAGGAAAAAACTTTTCAAACCTTATGGTGCCACAGAAATGCAAGCCACTAGTATTACAGTTGGCATTTTGTAACCTTCAAGAAAACTGTAGTGGAGACATTTGAAGGATGTTTTCCTGATCCTGGGGACCCAAAGAGCATTGGTCTTGCAGAAGATCTGGGTTCAAATCCCAGCTCCTCCCATTCACTAGCAGAGTGACTTTGGGCAGGTCCCTCTCCCTCCCTCAATTCCTTTCTTCTCATACAATCATTTGATGTTTCTATAATTTCCAGAGCACCATATTTCTCATGAGATCTCCTCCCCATGAACTCTTTCTGTCTCTGGTCTCATTTCAGCTGGTGGAGCTTTGCCAGATATCTTGCAGCAGGCTCGTTTGCTAGTGGTAGATTATGCTACCTGCTCCCTCTCCAGCTGGTGGGGCAGCTCTGTGAAAACCAACATGGTGTGTGCCAGTGGTGATGGAGTGACCTCCAGTTGCAACGTAAGTGTGGAAGATGGGCAGATCTCCCTTCTCCATACACAGCCCACACTCTGACCAGAAATTAGCCACACAACCAGGGCCATACTTGCTTCATTCCAGATAGATGAGAAGCTGGCTGGCCAGGGAATTAGAACCTGAGCCCAAAGCCTCCCTGTTTCTTAATGCCTACATGACCTTAAGCAACCTCCCTGGTTTGTTTCCTGTTTGAAAAATGAGGAAACTTGACCACAACGTCTCTGAGGTCTTTTCCATCACTACAATTATGATCCTATGAACAAGACAGGCAGTGAAAGTGGAAAGATTGCTGGAAAGATTGGGCAGACCTAGATTCAAACCCATGCAACTTATAACATGACAATTTAATCTTACAGTTAGGTGGCACAGTGGATAGAGCACTGGGTTTGGACTGAAAAAGACTCATCTTTATAAGTTCAAGTCTGACTTCAAACACTTACCAGCTGGGTGACCCTGGGCAAGTCACTTAACCCTGTTTGCCTCATGAGCTGGAGAAGGAAATAGTAAACTACTCCAATATCTTTGCCAAAAAAAATACCAAATGGGGTCACAGAGTCAGATATGACTAAATAACAACAACAAAAATTTAATCTCATTGAGCCTCAGTTTCCTCATCTGTAAAACTAGGACAATGAATGCCTATAGGATCCACCTCACAGAATTATTGGGAGGCTTCTAGGAGATATTGCGTGTAAAGTATTTCACATATATATCATACAGTCATCATTGCCATTATCAGAGTTTTTACCCTGTGATGCTGAGTAAGTCATTTATCCACTCCAAGTCTCCAGTTCTTTAACTACAAAACAAAAGGATTGGGGTAGAAGCCCTCTAAAGGCCAACTCTCAAGCTATGGTCCTAAGCCCTACATCTTGGTGTTAATGGCTGATAATGGCTTGACTAGAAATTTCCCAGAAGTATTGACATTTCAACCATATTTCCAAAGGAATGTTGAAACTTAGGCATAATGTCAGGCCTGCTGGTGAGGGAGATATTTGAGGACAAGGGACTCTTTCACACTCTCAAAGCACAGTCCTCGTCATTCTGCCCATGGGTATGTTCAGGAACCCTTTCACAATGTTGTTTGAAGGACAAAACACCTATTCCAGCCTCACTTTAGAGCCTAACCATGCTGTAGCCACTTCTGCCATTGGCTTCTCCCTTTCCAGAGCCAGAATGGTATGTAGTACAACCCAATACATCAAATAAAAATTTGTGTTGTATAGATAAGTCATGAACTTATTGGAAAAACCAACTCATATCTATTTAAGACAACCCCCCCCTAAAAAAATACCCTTCATCCAGCCTCATTAAACCTTGGGTTCCCCTTAGGGAGACTCTGGTGGCCCACTGAACTGCCAGATATCTGATGGACACTGGGAAGTGCATGGCATCGTGAGCTTTGGCTCATCACTTGGCTGCAACTACCCTCAGAAACCCTCTGTCTTCACCCGGGTCTCGAACTACAATGACTGGATCAATAAGGTAAGAGGTTTCCACTTGTTTCCCAAGGCCAGAGCCCTGCTCTGCTTCCTTGGCATAGTATGAAGACATGCATGGAAAGATGGCCATGTGAGGTCTTAAGAGCAGCCACTCTGCCTGGTGGAGAAGTAGCTCCTTCCCGATTGTTGAGAAGGAAATGAGTCATATGAAAGAACCAAAGAACATTAGAGGTAGAAGAGATCTTAGAACACAGATTGGGAGAACTCAGAGGGACCTTGAAGTAGAATATTTGGAGACTGAAAAGAACCTTAGAATATTGAATGTGAAGGCTGAAAGGGACCACAAGAACAGAGAATGTCAGAGCTGGAAGGGCCTTAGAGCACAGAAGATCAGAACTGGGAAAGACCTGAGAAAACAGAAGGTCAGAATTAGAGTGGCTCTTAGAACTCAGAATGTCAGAGGTGAGAGGACCTTTAGATCACAGAATGTCAGAACTGGGAGGGCCTTTAGAACACAGAATGTCAGAGCTGAGTGGGCCTTAGAATACAGAAGCTCAGAGGTGGGAAAGACCTTAGAAAACAGAAGGTCAGAACTGGGAGGGCCCTTAGAACACAGAATGTCAGAGCTGGGAGGGCCTTAGAATACAGAAGGTCAGGGCTGGGAGTATCCTGCCCTTTGAACACTGAATGTCTGAGCTGGGAGGGGTCTTAAGGCAGAGAATGTCAGAGCTAAAAGGGCCTTCAAAATATAAAATGTGAGAACATAAACTATTAGAAGTAAAAGTAACCTGGGATCATAAAAAGTTAAAACTTTTTAAGTTTGTTTAAGAGTTTTTAAGATCTCCTTGATAGAGGAGAAAGGGAATGAAATTCCTGGTGCAGGTTGTTATCTTGGGCTCAGAACTCTCCAGACAGTGGCAGAAAAGCCCTGATTTTCATCACCTGGGTTGCCCTCTGAACATATGAGGCAGCAAGCTTTGACTTTTGAACATTAAGAGAATTCTTGGTGGAGAAAATCAAACCAAATCATTGAAGAACTGAAATAAGGGTGGCAGACCTAAACATGTAGGAAGCTTTCAGTGAAGGAAATGACATTACAAAGTCTAAGCTTCTCCCCAGAGAAGAGTTGAGAAAATGCCCATCCCTCTACTCTCTGCAGAAGTGGGGGACTAGGGCTATGCACAACAACATATTCTGGCAGACATGGTTGAAGTGTTGATTAATTCTGCAGAACTGCTTTTTAAATTTTTGTTACAAAGAATGTCTCATAAGAAAGGGAAGTGTTGGAAAATGAATGTGATATAATCTTTTTTAAAAAAAATGAAATTGGGGGGCAGCTAGGTGGTGCAGTGTATAGATCACCAGCCCTGGATTCAGGAGGACCTGAGTTCAAATCTGGCCTCGGACACATAACACTTACTAGCTGTGTGACCCTGGGCAAGTCACTTAACCCCATTGCCTAGCCAAAAAAAAATGAAATTAGGTAAAAGATATTTAAGAAGAAAAAGAATGATCTGAGTTAGTACTTGTAGGGAACCATGGGACCAAGAGAATTTCCATGACTTGGATATTAAGGAAAAGATAAGAAGAGTAAATGAAAGTTGGAAATATTTCTTACCTACTCCTCCATCCTCTAAAAATATTAGAAATCCTCCAAGTATAGCTTCAAGCTGCCATCTTGGGACAACTGATATTGACAGACAAGTTTGTAGGGCAGAGAGCTATGAAAGTTCCTTCTTTCCTGAACTCCTCTCTTGTATCTTCCACAGGTGATAGCAAAAAACTAACCAGAGGATCCTGGGAAATGGGCCCATTGTAAAGGGAAAAGGAAATAAAATAGATATAATGAAAAACAAACTGATGCAATTGGAGTTCTTAGGCAACCATCATGTCCTTCCCCTCCAAGGACCTTGAATGAAAGTGGGTCTCTTGGGTCAAAGGCAACATTGAGATGGCACCCATGGTTTCTCACATGTTCCCCAGGCAGGCTGACTCCAACATTCCAGAGGACAAACAGATTCATACGTCAGATGAAGCTTTTTAAGAAACAATACATTAGGCAGCCAGTAACACAGGGGGAGCACCTGGAGTCAGAGGTTTAAATCTGACCTCAGATGCTTACTAGTTTTGTGACCCTGGGCAGTTGTGTAACCTCTTTCTGCCTTAGTTTCCTTAATTGTAAAATGAGAATAATAATCACCTACCTCCCAGGATTATGGTGGGGATAACATTTGTAAAGCTTAGTACTTAGCACAGTACCTGGCACATAGTAGGCACTATATAAATGTTAGGGGGGATGATGATGATGATGGTGGTGGTCGTCGTGGCAGTGGTGGTGATGGTGATGATGATGGTGATGTGATGGGGAAGATGATGGTTGTGGCGGTGATGATGATGGTGATGATGATTATGGTTACTACTGAGGAACAATGTGGTGTGGTGGAAAGAGTGCTAGGACTAGAAATGAAGGACTTTGATTTGAATCCCTGCTTTGCTCCTTAGTACTTGAGTGACTTTGGCCAAATCACTCATTCCCACTGGGTTTTAGTTTCCCCTGCCATAAAATGAGAGGGTTGGCCTAAATGATCCCAAAGGTCTAGTTGCTCTGAATTCTTTGACCTAAGAGAAGACCTGGGTTCCAGAGCCTTGGGTTCTAGTCCCAACCCCCATATTTATAAGCCATGGAACACACAACTAGCATCAAAGGCTAGAATAAAGAGGTCAAGGGAGTGCCATATGAAGTGCTCCTGATAAATGTGAGGGGGGAGAGAGTACTGGGGATGGGGGAGAGCTTCATGGAAGACATGGGACCTGAACTAAAGCCTGAAGGACAAAAATTCTCAAAGGAAGAGTGAGCAGAGATGGACTACTTCATTTCACTTCTTCAGATTTACTCTGGGGTTTCATGTAATGAAGGTTAATGGGTAAAAGAGGAAGTGTCAGGCAAGAAGGTGTTATGAATAAAAAATCTGAGAGAGAGTTTCTGGGTAATTAATAATCAACTTATTAATTAGGCTTGCTAATAATCAATAAATTGACGGTCACTGGTTTCTCTTGGCAACCAACCCCCCCCAATGACACTGAATGCCTTAAATACTTCTGTAAATAAAAAGGAATGCCCCTGAAAAGTGAAAATCAATCCTGATTGGTAGACATTTAATGTGGAGGTTGGCTAGAAGTCTTCAGCTCCTCCTGTTGATAATGTGGATTGATCATGAGACTCAGTCACCTCCAGCAAGGGGATACATCTCTATGAAGACCACTCTAGTTGGCTTTCTGCTTCATGAGCTGCGTCACCCTAAAGTTTAGTGTGGCCCTTTGACTGAATCCAAACTTCACAGAACAGATCTCCTTAATAAAAGAATTTGTTCTGTAAAACTTGGACTCAGTCCAAAGACTGCACCCAAGGACCTAGAAGGCCAGATGTGGCCTTGAGGCCCCAAGTTCCCCACCCCTGCCCTAAACTCTAACAGAGGTTTATAAGGATAGGGGCTCATCTCCTCAGGTAAGAACTAGTCCAGACTGGATTCTGGTTACACTCTAAACAGAAGTTAGGTCTCCTACTTGGGTGAGGTCCTGTCCAAGATCCAAAAGCATATTCTCTGAGGGTTAGGGTTAATCTCAATCAGCCATGTCCTGCAGAGGCTGACCCTCCACAGGAGCTGGGCCTCAATGAAGAAACAGAGGAGAAAAAGCCTGGATTCGAATTTAATAATTGGTTGTTATTATAATAGAAAAATAATTTCTCTCAAAGGTGAGGGGAAGTCTAGGATGTGCAAGATTAAAATCCAATCCCAACTTCAATGAGGACTTTGGACAAATCACTTCCCATTCTGTACCTCACCTCCTTCACCTATAAAATGGGCATGGTCACACACCTTTGTCCCCCAACTAGCCAGTCACAGTGGAGTAGACATCAACACCCATACTGATCTCCTTATCTCTCTTTTCCCATCATTGGACCTACTGCTTCTGGGAGAAAGGCCATAGAGCCAATATCTTCCTGATTGGCACTTGACAGGGCACTTTAGGGCCCATTCCTAGAAAGCACAGGGAACTTGCCTGTAGCTGCTTGCAGGCATGGAGATGGGAGACTTTGGAGGAGGAAAGAAGCACTCATTCTCAATTAGGCTTAAGAAAAAAAAAAAGCCTTTCAAGAGGAAATTAAAGTAACCAGGAATTGATTTGAACATGTCCTTGGCAGACAAGGCATTAGGTAACTGTGGAAACACACACACACAAAAAAAAAAAAAAAAACCAGAAAGGACAATGAATTAGGTAATCAGAGAGAAGCAACAAGTCCTTACGAGGATTGGAGCCTTCCTCCAATTGGTAATCTTCAAAATCAGTAAACCAAGATGCACACATGTGTTTATATATCTATGTGTGTGTATGTATGTTTCTTTGTGTGCATGTTATATAGACATATATATGTGTGTGTATGTCTATACATAGTGTCCCAAAAGTCTTTGTGTAGTTTTAAACTTATACATTATATTATTAATTATTACATTGTTGTAAAGATAGAATGCTAGATAGATGGGAGACTAACTAGATCACAGTTTAAATTACTACTGGGTCCAAGGCTGGGGCATTGCATGCTCTCCCTGTCCAGTGGTAGGAGCCCTTTTCATGGGACTCATACAATGAATAGACTGGACAGGATTCATTCAGTCCTTGGGGGAGCCTGGCTTCTAGTGAGAGAACTTGGGCTCCCTTTCTCATGCTCTTTCTCATACTTTCACACTCTATCCCTCCATCTGAGAGCTCTGAATAAAAATTATGCAAAATTTCACTTTTTATGAAGGGTCTTCCCAAAAGGGAAGGCCAAGAAGGTGTTATCTATATCATGAGTTCCACAAGCCATTGTTAAATCAGGAAGAAGTTTTTTTAACCACCTGTGAGAGCACACATGTGAGAGCACATGTCAACAGATGCATACCTTTTTATTCCCTATTCCCCATTTGAATCTCCTTACCCTGTTTCCCCATTGACTGGGTACTATAGAGGTTATACCCTGTCC
The DNA here is from genome assembly GCF_900497805.2 of Vombatus ursinus. NCBI lineage: Eukaryota > Metazoa > Chordata > Mammalia > Diprotodontia > Vombatidae > Vombatus > Vombatus ursinus. The sequence continues at coordinate 605,447 of NW_020953950.1, read as the reverse complement.
AAAGTGCCTAATTTCCCCACTTGAGTCTCCACCCTTAATTACATCTCTCACGCCCCACAACTCTGCCACCACAGCCCTTAATTAATTTTGCCCTTATTTGGATATGCCCACATCCCCTCTGCCTGGGATGTGGATGTGTTAATCTATACCTAACCTCAGAACCAGTTTTCGCTGGTCATTCCATTCACCCACCAATTCTACTTTTATAACTTCCTTTGTTCAGCACCCAGCTCCCAGACTACATCCCTGTTGAAATGAAAACCAGCCATTTCCCACACTTCTTCCAAGTCCAACCTGACTCCAATGCTGTTGTGTAAGCATTCAACCCCTGATTGGGTGATATGGAGAAACAACATCCCCAACCACATTTTCCACAAAGATGTACAATATGAATCAGGTATGGTACAGGTATTTATTTCCTCCACACAAAAGAAATGCTAAACACAAAAGACTGTTGCAAGCATGCATTAATAAAAACAAATCATAAAAAGTAAGATAACATAACCACCGTAGTACTCTCCTGGAAAGTTAAGACTTTAAACATCAGAATATGAAATAGTTTGCAGGAAGGCTGAATCTGCATTTTACCTTTCACCTCAGCTTATACTGTCCAAACAGTTCTTTCCTCGTCTTCTGACCTGAAAGCCAGGCCTCCTCCCCCTATTGGTGGTCATCTTCTTCAATGCAGAAACTCCACTTTGCCTTCAGTGAGCTCCAAACCAGAGACCCTCTCAAACTCATGATGTAGCCTTCAAGCCATAGCCATCTCAGGATTAATTTTCAGTCACCCATGTTTACTGAAGGAACACAAAACAAAAGAAACAACCAGAGGTCCAGGCTCAAACTCATCCAGACATGTTCTTCAACTGTTATGTGCTCAACAAGATTACACAGTGGGGATTGGGGCACCAGCCTGCTCACCCCTCACCCCAACAAGAGGCTTGAAGATTCTTGCCACATGTCAATAATGAAGATGAGAAAGACTGAGAGTGGGTCACCTCCATTGAAAGATCTAAGCATTCATTAAGGGTCTACTATGTAGCAGCCTCAGGGTTAGGCTCAGGGGATACAATGACAAAAAGTGAACAGCATCTACTCTTTAAAAGTTTACAATCTAGCCAAAAGAGATAGCATGTACATATATTTTGTTATGTTGTTTTTCAGTCCAACTCTTTATGATCCCATTTTGGGATCATAATAAACTTTGTCTTTGGCTGAAAGAAGACTTGGGTCCAATTCATTTGAGCAAGACCCACATGTGATGTTGGGGTGCCAGCACCCCTAGCATCTATGCCTAAAAAAGTTTGAAACTCAGAAATGCATAAAATATATGCATAGCATTATATAATATCAACATATTTTATCTTTCAATACCATAGTAATTCAGACTTCTCTGGTACAAAAGGAGCACCAAAAATTTTTATGCAGATTTTCCAGATTGTGGGGCCCCATGCCTCTAATACTTACAACGTGGAAGGGATAAGTAGACAGAGATATAAAACATAGATACAAGGTAATGTGGCAGCCTATTAAAAAATCTTTTCATTTCATCTAAAAACAAATTAAGAAATAGACATTTCTCTAGTTTGAAGTACCCTCTATACTTAACTGGATGAAAGAAACTTTATCAATACTTAAACAAATTTCCTTCCACTAAAATTCTTTCCCTTAAATCTAACTCTTTTCTTTTAGAAAAACAGGTAAAAGGTCAAAAATAAAATCTAAAACCCAGGAGAATGGATTAAGGGGCTAATTAAATTTAGAATAAAAAATATCTCAGTTATAATTAAGACTCATGCCTTCCCCTGAAAAGATTAGAATTATGACCCACTACAGATCAATTGGTGTCTCCCCATTTCCTGATGGGGTGATCAGAGGGAGGAAGTCCCTTTGATTGATTACTTCAGATCACCTGAGACCAACTGGGGAAGAACACTTGAGGGGAAAGAAGAATTTAGTCATTTTGAAAGAATGGTTCTATAGGGGTATTCATGAAAGATTAAGTTACTATTGTTCTATCTGAAGGAGTTAGGGGTCATTCTACTCAATAGAATGTTAATTCCAACAGTATTTTATCATATCACAATCTTCCCTTGTTCAAAATTCCAGCGAATGTTGATTAAAAATGTATGTTTTGATCTATGGATAAGAGAAGAATTCAAGACCAAACAACATATAGAGATCATTACAAAATGTAAAATGAAAAATTTTGATTATGTAAAATTAAAAAGTTTTTGGACGAACAAAACCAATAAATTAGAAGGAAAGCAGAAAACTGGCAGAGAGGGGATTTTTACAGGAAGTATCTCTGATAAAGGCTTCCTTTCTCAAATACATAGAGGACTGAGTCAAACTTACAGGAATACAAGTCATTCCCCAATTGATAAATAGTCAAAGTATATGAACAGGCTAATTTTTTTAATTTTGAATTATCAACAATCACTTCCATAAGCTTTTGAGTTTTAAATTTTTCTCCCCCTCCCTTCCCAATTCCCTCCCCAAGATGGTGTGCAATCTGATATAGGCTATACAGATACATTCCTATTAAACATATTTTCACATTAATGATGTTATAAGTAAGTATTAGAACCAATAGGAGGAACCACCAGAAACAGGAAACAAAACACAACAGAAGGAAAAAAAATAGCAAATAGTATGCTTCAATCTGCATTCAAACTCCATAGTTCTTTCTTTGGATGTGGATAGCATTTTCCATCATGAAGCCTTTGGAGATGTCTAAGATCCTTGAACAGGCTGTTTTCTAACAAAGAAATCAAATCTATCTGTAGTCATATAAAAAAATGCTCTAAGTCACTATTGATTAATTAAATTAAAACAAATTAAAACAACTCTGAGATACCACCTTCTACCTATCAAATTGGCTAACTACAAAAAAAAAAGGAAAATGATAAATGTTGGAGGGGATGTGGGAAAACTGGGACACTAATGTACTCTTGATGGAGTTGTGAACTGATCTAATCATTCTGGAGAGCAATTTGGAACCATGCCCAGGGGGCTATAAAACTCTACATAGCATTTGATTCAGCAATACCACTGCTAGGTCGATATCCCAAAGACATCTCAAAAAAATGGGAAAGCACCTATTTGTACAAAAATATTTATAGCAGCTGTTTTTGGGGTGGCTAAAAATTAGAAATCAAAAGGATGTCCATCAATTGGGGAATGGCTTAACAAGCTGTGGTATGTGATTGAATATCATTGTGCTATAAGAAATGACAAGCAGGATAATTTCAGAAAAACCTGGAAAGACTTACATGAACTGATGCATAGTGAAGTGAACAGAACCAGGAGAACTCAGTGTTGTACTCAGCGAGAGCAATATTGTTCAATGAAGAATTGTGAATGAATTAGCTATATTCGGCAATACAATGATCCAAGACAATCCCAAAGGACTAATGATGAAGCTTACTGTCTGCCTCAAGAGAAAGAACCGATATTGATTGAATACAGACAGAAGCATGCTATTTTTCACTTTCTTTCATTTTTTCTTTTATTCAAGTCTTCTTGTACAAAATGACTAATACAGAAATGTTTTACATAATTGCATATATATAACCTATATCTGATTGCTTGCCATCTCAGGGAGGGGGGAGGGGAGGAAGGAATAGAATTTGGAACCTAGAACTTTAAATAAAAAATATAAACAGTTGGGGGAAAAAAGAAATTCTGTGATCATGTGACGAACACAGACTATCAGGGTCAGGAGGGTCTTTAGAATGCGGGAGTTAGATGGGACTGTAATGATTATCTAGTCTTAGGATTTGAGAGAAATGATTCATTGAGGACCCCTACTCAAACTCTAATCAGCATTAGTCAGTTCATTATGACTTTATAAGGGGTAATGATTGTTTGTAATTATTTTAATATATGCATCTAGTAATACATATCTAGTCAATAATAGGTATAAGAATAAGCAATGCATTAATTCACATTTTGCATAAGTTACATAGGAATATAGATTCTAATAGATGGGTCCTATAATAGGTCTCAAACTTTAATATAATGTTCGTTGTCTACCAGCCATAGAGCTTACTTCCATAATGATGGGAATCTGTCCCATGGGGTGTGGAGCCAAGATGGCGGAGTAAAAGCGATGAGTTGCTTGAGTTCTCCCCAAACCCCTTCAAATACTTATAAAAAATGACTCCAAACAAATTCTAGAGCAACAGAACCCACAAAAAGACAGAGTGAAACAAATTTCTAGCCCAAGACAACCTAAGTCGACAGGAAAGGTCTGTTGCTTTGGGCTGGGAAAGAGCACAGTTCAGCGTGGGCTGCTCCATCAAAGACAGGGGACCAGCAAACCCAGAGCAGGCTTCTGGGGACTAAATCAAGGGAAGCTGTGGCAGTTTCCAGACTTCTCAACCCACAAATGCCCCAGACAACTCAGAAGGTCAGTAGGAAAGGTCTGTCAGACCTGAATGAGAGGAGCATGGTCCAGCCCTGGTCCTAGCACAGCCCCAGGGCAGTGGTCACAATTCCAAAGCAGAAAAGAGTGCTTGTGGTCACTCATAGATCACAGCACAGGCCAGGAAAGGAGTAAACACCTCCCCCTTGATCATACCACCTTGGGAGAAATGAAAACTTACAGCTCCCTAGAAGTAGCTCTGAAAACAACTGCACAAAACCCCCGAAGTTTGGGAAAGTATATTCTCCACACTGGGAGCAGACCCTTACCTTAACAAAGAGTTTAAAACTCAAGTAATTGGCTGGGATGATGAGCAAACTGCACAAAAAAAATAAGTCAGACCATAGATTCTTTCTTTGGTGACAAAGAAGATCAAAACATACACCCAGAAGAAGACAACAAAGTCAAAGCTCCTACATCCAAAGACTCCAAGAAAAATATGAATCTGTCCCAGGCCATGGAAGAGTTCAAAAAGGTTTGGAGAAGCAAATAAGAGAATTAGGAAAAACTGGGAAGAGAAATGAGAGTGATGCAAGAAAATCATGAAAAACTAGTCAACAGCTTGCTAAAGGGGAGCCAAAAAACTACTGAAGAAAATAACACCTTAAAAATAGCCTAGCCCAAATGGCAAAAGAGGTCCAAAAAGCCAATGAAGAGAATGTCTTAAAAAGCAGAATTGACCAAATGGAAAAAGAAGTCCAAAAGCTCACTGAAAAAAGCACTTCCTTAAAAATTAGAATGGAACAAATAGAAGCTAGTAACTTTATGAGAAATCAAGACATTGTAAAACAAAATCAAAAGAATGAAAAAATAGAAGACAATGTGAAATATCTCACTGGAAAAACAACTGACCTGGAAAATAGATCCAGGAGAGATAATTTAAAAATTATTGAACTACCTGAAGGCCATGATCAAAAAAAGAGCCTAGACATCATCTCTCAAGAAATTATCAAGGAAAACTGCCCTGATATTTTAGAACCAGAGGGTAAAATGGAAATTGAAAGAATCCACTGATTACTTCCTGAAAGAGATCCCCAAAGGAAAACTCCTAGGAATGTTATAGCCAAATTCCAGAGTTCCCAGGTCAAAGAGAAAATATTGCAAGTAGCCAGAAAGAAACAATTCAAGTATTGTGGAAACACAATCAGGATAACACAACATTTAGCAGCTTCTACATTAAAGGATCAGAGGGCTTGGAATATGATATTCTGAAGGTCAAAGGAACTAGAATTAAAACCAAGAATCACCTACCCAGTAAAACTGAGTATAATCTTTCAGGGGGGGAAACGGATATTCAATGAAATAGAGAACTTTCAAGCACTCTTGATGAAAAGACCAAAGCTGAATAGAAAATGTGATTTTCAAATACAAGACTCAAGAGAATCATGAAAAGGTAAACAGGAAAGAGAAATCATAAGAGACTTATTAAAGTTGAACTGTTTACATTCCTACATGGAAAGATGATATTTGTAACTCATGAGATCTTTCTCAGTATTAGGGTAGCTGGAGGGAATATATTTATAGACAGAGGGCACAGGGTGAGTTGAATATGAAGGGATGATATGTAAAAAATAAAATTAAATGGTGAGAGAGAATTGTACTGGGAGGAAGAGAAGGGAAGAGATAGAATGGGGTAAATTATCTCACATAAAAGAGGCAAGAAAAAGCTTTTACAGTAGGCAGAAGAGGGGGGAGGTGAGAGGGAATGAATGAATCTTATTCGCATCAGATCTGGCTTAAGGAGGGAATAACATACACACTTAATTGGGTATGGAAATCTAACTTACCCTACAGGAAAATAGGGGGAAAGGGAATAAGAGGGGGGTGAATGATAGAAGGGAGGGCAGATTGGGGAAGGGGGTAATCAGAAGCAAACACTTTTGAGGAGGGACAGGGTCAAAGGAGAGAATAGAATAAATGGGAGAGCAGGTTAGAATGGAGGGAACTATAGTTAGTATTTCACAACATGACTATTATGAAAGTGTTTTACATGACTACACATGTGTAATCTATATTGAATTGCTTGTCTTCTCCATGAAGGTGGGTGCGGAGGAAGAAAGGGAGAGAATTTGGAGCTCAAAGTTTTAAAAATGAACATTAAAAATTGTTTTTACATGCAACTGGCAAATAAGATATACAGACAATGGAGTGTAGAAGTCTATTCTTCCTTACAGGAAAATAGAAGGGGAAGGGGATAAGAGAAGGTGGGGGGGGTGTGATAGAAGGGAGGGCAGATTGGGGGAAGGGGAATTCAGAATCCACACCATCTTGGGGTGGGGGGAGGGAGAGATGTGGAGAAAATTTGGAACTCAAAATCTTGTGGAAGTAAATGTTGAAAACTAAAAATAAATAAATTTTTAAAAAGAAAAAAAATACATCTCCATACTGTTTTGCTCAAATTCCATGACCAAACCAAGCATGGGTGGTAACATGGTAGGGAAAGTCCCCCCTATATATTCTGGGAACATATGTGTAGCTCATACCATCTCCTCCTACCTAATCTAAGGAGGAACCATCTGTCTTATGGCCACCTAGTCAGTGGAGATATTCCTTGCTTTACCCAACTTGTAACCCTGCTGACAGATCCTTTTTGCTTATTTTAGCTTATGCATCATATGTCAACCAATGGGATTCTGTATTTTACCATGCCTCTTTTGCATATTTGGGCATCAAACTCTACAAAAAAAAAAAGGTACTGGAAAAAGGGGGCATCTCAGATTGTGAGGAAGATCTGGAGTCTACTTCATTAGAGGGGACCATGGACCTTTTGATAAAGTGCCATTGGTTCAGAGCTCTGCCTCAATCTCTTTTATTGTAAGTTGGACGATTTTAATCCCCACAAGTTCTCAAACTTTTTGGTCTCAACACCTTTTCACACTCTTAAAAATTATTGAGGTGCCCCCAAAGAGCTTTTGTTTATGTGGATTATATCTATCAATATTGTATTAAAAAGTAAAAGGCTTTAATACTGCTATGAAAATAGTTTGATCTGAATAACCTATATCAACTTGCTAATTATCTTAGGGAGGAGGAAGGGGAGGGAGGGAGAAAATTTGAAACTCAAAATTTTATTTAAAAATGAATGTTTTAAAAAACTGTCTTTACATGTAACTGGAAACAATAAAATACCCCCCAAAAAAGAATGGAATTTGACCTCATTGACCCCCTGAAAGGGTCTTTGGGACCCCTAGACTTTAAGAACCACTGATCTAGTCTAAGTCCCTGGGTTTACAGAGAAGAAAATGGAGGTTTAGAAGTAATCTTTCTGAGGGAACACTGACTCCCCAGTCCATATGTCACACTGCCTTGCTCCAGCCCTGTCCAATCCAGATCTTCCAGGGCCTAGATAAGCACCTCACATTTATTTTGCTCCTTTACTGCCTATCCCACTTCCTCTCTCCTATTAGGATCAACATCTCTTGTGTCTCAAATGCCTAGCCAGGCTTGATATTTTACAAGGCACTCTCTACAAAGCTGTGTGGAGTATGTAGTATAAATATTGATCTTCCCATTGTGTGGATGAGGAACAGACAAAAAAGTGAAGAAAGACACTTGGGATCCTAAGAGCTGGACTTACAAACCAGCCTCAACATTTTACAGACAAGGAAATTGAGGCATAACAGTTCATTGTTTTCTACCAGAATGGAAAAAAAAAATCCATTGCTCTTTCTATTAGGCTATCCTGCCTTTCTTGTCATTTGGGTGTGGATATGAAAAACTCCCCAAATCAACCAAAGGCAGTCCTTAGCAGTCAACAACTTTTTCCCCCTCCAAAACACTTAGCAAATTTCTTTTCTTTGTGTTAACACTTCGAAACAAACGAAAAATATCACTATGGAAAGGAGTTGAGAGACTTAAGAAAATAGTTTTCCACCTGAACATGCTGATTTTGGCAAAGTTGACTTGTTTCCAGCAATACGAAAGGAACATACAATTTCCATTCCCTCCTTCTACCCTCTCACTCCCTTTTAAGTGCACATTGAAAATTCAGTCAGATTGAATTTATTCATAGATTATAAAAATGTTTCTTTCTGGGATTCTCCTTTAAAAAAAAAACAAAACAAAACAACACTGAGTTCTTTCATTAACAGTCATGAAACAAAGAGAAAAATGGCCCAGACAGGTCCTGCTTAAGTGGTACTTCAGAAGAAAACCAAGGGCTCTGAGGGAGGACAGAGCCTAAAGAACAGTGGGGCAGCGGTGGGGGCAGGGGGAGCATTCCTCTATTTCAGCAGGGCACTGGGAAGAAGGCCAGTTTCAAGAGCAGAAGGGGGGGGCCATGCCCTTGGCATTGTGACTGAGCAGCCCCTTTCGGGGGGGTTGTGGCCCCTTGCTGAGTGAGGATTTATAGCAGCTGATACCAACTGAATTCTGTTTTTGCCAATTAGTCAACTCTTTCTTGTGTGTTTTCCTAAAATGATTAATATCCCTTTGCTCTTAGAGTACTTCAATATTTGTCATGAAGAGACACCAGACGATTAGAAATCCTTGGACTGGGGAGAGAAGGGAACTTAGAAATCATCCAGTGTAATCCCTTCATTTTACAGAAAAGGAAACAGACTCAAAGAGGGAGAAGGGATTTGCTCAAGGTTACACATCTAAGAAGGAAAGAAGTATTTATTAAATGCCTACTATTTGCCAGACACTGTGCCTAGCACATAATTATCTACTTTGAGAAAATAATAAAAATATCTTGGATTGTCCTCACAACAATGCCAGGAGGTAATTGCTATTATGATTCCCATTTTACAGCTGAGGAAATGGAGGCAGACAGAGGTTAAGTGACTTACCCAGGGTCATACAGCTAGTAAGTATCTGAATCCAGATTTAAATTCAAGTCTATCCTGATTTCAGGTCTAGTGCTCTATCCACCATACCACCTAGCTGCCTCTAAGCTAGTAAGGAACAGCAGGAATTCAAACTCCAAAGACAATAAGTATCTTTTCTACTTGCCTGTGTTACGGTAAGGTTCATATTGGAATGAACGGTGACCTGGTTTCGATTCCTGCCTTCGACACTAGCCATATGAGCCTTGGAAAGAAACCTAATCTTTTTAAGCCTCAGTTTTCCTTTCTGTAAAATGGAGATGATAGTACCTGTGCACTAGGTGGGTGGAATAATGTTAGCCTTAAAGTGTTTTGGAAATGTTAGCTACTTTTAGAGGCAGCTAAGTGGTGTGGTGGAGTCAGGAAGACCCTAGTGAGTTCAAATGCTGTATTTATTTATCAGCGGTGCACCTCTGGGCAATCACTTAACCTCTGTTCAGCCTCAGTTTCCTCAGCTGTAAAATGATGGGGTTAGACTCAGTGGTCTTCTAAGGTCCTCTGCAGTCCTAAATCTCCTATCCTGTGATTATTACAATGTTTAATGAATAGATGTCAAGCACCTACCATGAGCCAAGTACTCTATTTCTTAGTGCTGAATACAAAGAAAAACATTAAAAAGCCCAGGCCTTTAAAAGTGAAGGAGTGGAAGGGAGGTAGGTGGCACAGTGGATAGAGCACCAGGCCTGGAGTCAGGAGGACCTGAGTTCAAATCCGGCCTCAGACACTTGACACTTACTAGCTGGGTGACCCTGGATAAGTCACTTAACTCCAGTGCCTAGCCCCCCCAAAAAAATAAATAGTGAAGGAGTCTCTGCCCTCAAGGACCTTCTGGGAGAGGAGGGAGGGGAGAGAGAGCCTATACACATATAAGCATATACAAAATCAATGCAGTTGATTTGAAATGAGTGCCTACTGGTTGCCCAACTCTGGGTTAAGTGAGGAGGAAATAAAGTCATAAAAGATGTGGCCATTTTTCTCCAAGAGCTTGTATATTCATTTATGTTGCCATAGAAGGAATTCCTACACCCCACAGGGGGTTAGACTTGACCAGGGGTGGGCGAACCCGGGGCCTTAAGGCCACATGTGGCCTTCTAAATGTTTAAGTATGGCCCTTTTGACTGAATCCAAATTTTATAGTCTGTGAATTCTGTAAGGTCTGCAAATTGACTGGATTCAGGTTGCCCACCCCTGGTTGACCTTCAAGATTCTTTCCCACCCCAAGAGCCTGCCATTCCTTTCTGATGTCTTCCTGTAGTCATGCCAAATGATACTGTAAGTCCTTTGGTGGCAGGAGCCATGTCTCGTGCTTCTCGTGTCTCTGTCCCCCAGAATCTAGCACAGTGCTAGGCACCTTGGAGTCCCTCAATGAACACATAAAACTACTGTTATGGATGCCTTCTTCTTTTTACGATATAAGTCATTTTCAGATATACTGTCTCCTTTTCCCCATCCCCATACCAAGCCCCTCTCAGTTAAGAAGATGAAACAGTGACCCTGTCTGATAGTTTGTATAACAAAGTTTTATTGATGCCCTTCGCTTACTATCAGCCCCAAATGACTCACTCTCCCCCAATAGTACCTTTATTTGTAATAAATAAGTTGTTGTTGTTCAGTCGTGTCTGACTCTTCATGACCCCATCTGGGGTTTTCTTGGCTACGATACGAGAGTGGTTTGCCATTTCCTTTTCCAGGTCATATAGATGAGGAAACTGAGGCAAACAGGGTGAAATGACTTGCCCAGGGTCACACAGCTAGTAAGTGTCTGAGGCTGGATTAGGAAGATGAGTCTTCCTGACTTCAGGCCCAGAACTATCCACTGCACCACCTAGCTACCCTCTAAATAAGCACACTAAAGTGTGCTTGACTCAAATCAAGCAAAACAAAGCAGCACACTGGTCATGTCTGAAAGTGTATGTCTCATTACAAACCTGGGGTCCACCACCTGTCTGCCAAAAATTGGTAGACATGTTCCAGTTTCCAGTCCTCTGAAGTCATTTAATAATTATGGAACTCCCATCTGGTCATACCCTTTTCATCCCAGAGATTCTAAACTCCTGTAGGCCATTTTCAAATCTCATTCTCCATCCCCCACCGCTCAGTTTTTTATTCCCATCCTCCTCAACCCACCCACCCTTCCCCAAAGCCCCAACCACACACTACCCAGTCTTTCCACTGAGCTCTCTGAAAAGCCTGCTCTAGAGACAACAAATTTACTTTCATCTTAAGGCTTTTCTTTTCCCACTGCTTCAGACCTCTAGCTCTCACTGGGACCTGGTTCCCTCCTAATGACACAGTCTCCCTGGCCACCTTTTCCAGCACTGGCTGCCCTTTCACTTATTTCCCTTGATTGATGGGTCAAGGCAGAGGAGCTGGAATGCTCTTTGTTCCCCATTGCCACTTTCAGGTTCTCCCTCTACCATTATCATTCAGTAACCTCTTCTCCTTTGTGGACCATTCAGTCAAATTGTCCACTAGTCAACTACCACCTAGTCAAAATCCTGAAATCCTATTTCAGGAAATCTTATTATCTACAGACCTCCAAGACAGCTCCCTTCTCTCCTCAATGAGTTCAGTGCCTGGCTCATAAACTTCTCCCCAGTTCCTGCCTTCAAAGTAGGGAAAAGGTGTCTCTCTCTCTCTCTCTCTCTCTCTCTCTCTCTGTCATTGCTGGCAAGATTCTTTCCAGGGTCTTCTTTAATAGGCTGATCCTTCACCTGGAAGATGATCATCTACCCAAGAGCCAGCATGACTTCAGAAAGGGCTAAGGAATGGTCAATATGATGTTTGCTTTCCAACTCAAGGAGAAATGCCAGGAGCAGAACAGAGGTCTGTACACATTCATTGATCTAATAAAGGCCTTTGACATTGTCAGTTGTGAGGGCTTGTGGGAAATTATGGTAAAATTTGGTTGCCCAGAGAATTTCATCAGTGCTGTACCTCAGTTTCATTACAGCATACTTGCCCAGGTTCTGGATTATAAACAATGCTTTTGAGCTTTCCCAGTCACCAATGGAGTGAAGCAGGGCTGTAGGCTTGCTTCCATGAATATTTTCAGCAATGTTGTCAGAAGCCTTCAATGAGGACGAAAATGGTATCAAGGTCAGCTACTGAACTGATGGTAAATTATTTAACTTGAAAAGGCTACAAGTCAAGACTAAAGTGAAGGGAGAATTAGCGTGTGACTTTTTGTTTGGAGATGACTGTGCAGTCAATGAAGCCTCTGAAGCTGAAATACAAAAGAGTATGGATCTACTCTCTGCTGCTTGTGCTAATTTTTAGCATCAGCCTAACAATAAATACAGAATATATAGGCACTCCCATCAGCCAGCACCACAGTATCCATACATGGAACTATTGGTTATAGCAAATGGAGAAATTTTGAATGCTATAACTAAGTTCACTTACCTTGGCAGTATAATTTCCAGGGATGTAGACATTGATAATGAGGTTGAGGCACACATTGTCAGAGCTAGTTCAGTGTTTGGGAGGTTCCAAAGGAAAAGTATGGAAGAGAAAAGGTATTAGACTGACTACCAAACTGAAGGTCTACAGAGCTGTTTTGCTGACCTCATTGTTGTATGCCTGTGAAACCTGGACAGTCTACCAGTGCCTTGCCAGGAAACTGAATCACTTCCATTTGAATTGTCTTAGGAAGATTCTGAAGATCACCTGGCAAGAGAAGGTACTGGACACTGAAGTCCTTTCTTGGCTAAACTGCCAAGTATTCAAAATCTACTGCAGAGAGCACAACTCTGATGGCCATGTTATTCAAATGACAAGTGCATGTATGCCTAAAAGACTATTTTATGGAGGACTCACACAAGATAAGTGCTCACATGGTGGTCAGAAGAAGTGATACAAAGACACTCTCAAGGTCTCTCTGGAGAACTTTGGAATCCATTGTATGACATGGGAGACACTTGCATAGGACCACTCAGCATGACATACCCACATCAAAGAAGGTGTGGTCCTCTATGAACAAAGCATAATTGCAGTAGCTCAAAAGAAATGTGAGATGTGCAAACTTAGAGACATCTCCATCCCAAATATTCATATGGACTATTTGTGCCCTACCTAGGGTAGAGCCTTTTGAGCTCATATTGGTCTGATCAACCACAGTCGCTGTACCTTGACCCTTTCCTGTTTACTAGAGTCTTTCTTTCTTTCCTTCCTTCCTTGTGGAGAATTTAACAAATCATTGATTTTAGCGCAGAGTACACTGACTCCTGTGTCTGCGGACCAGGGTTCACCCCTCTCATCTGACCCTCATTAGATTGGGGTCCTTAGATAAATCACTTTACCTCACTGGCCTCAGTTTTGCCATTTGTAAAACAAGGTGGTTGATGGCCCCGAGGTTCCTTCTAGCCCTGTTCTTATGATCTTTTATCCTTTGACGTACCACAGTGGTTGTCTTGGTCCAGGGGTGCTTTGCGGTGGGTGGGGAATAGGTCTATGTTTACTTTTAAATTAAATTTCCCTTTGTTTATTATAAAATTAACAAACATCAACAAACATGAACATTTCAATATGCAAAGAATGGGGGGGAAATGATTGTCTGTGAAACTTTGAATCTCAGAAATAGGCCTTTCTTCAGAAATGAATGAACTGCTTCTCGTCCAGATGTGAAGCTTCCCATGAGACCACTAGTCCCAGGCTCCCACACCAGCAAGAAAGAAGTCCCAGGGGCATCACACTTGGATGTAGCACAGGGTATATACTGCTCAGTTCTTACCTGTGCTCAGTGTAACTTCTCTGTGTCATCAAAATTAGTGGGATTTTTTTTAAGCATCAAAAGTTTGTTATTCTGGATGAAAATCTTTTCCAACAGATACCATAGTTCCTGACCTCCTCCTCTGCCTTCTTCTAAAGTTGGCTTTTGTTTTTACCTCAGTTTCTGGATGTTCTCCTGCTACCCTTCCTCACTGAGTGTCCCTTGTAATCAAGGGAAAAAACCACAATTAACAGCTTTCTTCACTTTCCTGGCATTTCCTGAGAGAACCTGGGAGTTAGCCTCTCAACCTGATTTGGTCACCTCTGTGAAAGAAAAACTCTGTGCCCTTCATTTTAGCCAAAGTTGGTCAGAAATGATTTATTAATGAATCAGCTTTCCTGCTTGGAGAGCAATGCCCATAGGCAGTGGCCCTGCTAACTGGAATTCTTGATTCCTCAAGTGAATTCCCCTTACATTTGTAATAATTCCAAAACAGAAGACAACATTCTGTGGCAGAATGAAACTAAGTGTACAGTTTAAGCTCAGTTTTTTTGGATGAATTTAAATAGAATACTAATAATGTTAATGTTGGCATACCCTTTGGAGAAAAATCTTCCTGAAACCCTTTTTAACTACTGGCCTTTCAATCTTGTCATAGGTGAAAAAAGAGATTCTTTTCTAGATTGGAATAAACCAGAGATTATCAAATTTTTGGTCTCAGGACCCCTTTACCCTCTTAAAAATCATTGAAGACCACCACCCAAAGAGTTTTTGTTGATGTGGGTTTGATCTATCAATATTTACCATATTAGAAATTAAAACTTAAATATTTGCTTGTTAATTCAGTTAAAAATAAATGTGTACCCATTATATGGTAACATAAATACATTTTGATGAAAAATAACTGTATTTTTCCCAAAAAATAGCAAGATGAGTGTTTTCCACAGTTTTGAAACCTCTTTAATGTCTGGCTTAACAGAAGACAGCTGGACTCTCAGATTTGTTTCTACATTCAGTCTCTTGTGATATGTTGTTTTCATTGAAATATTTCAGGAAAATGTGGCCTCGCACAGAAACATAGTTAGAAAAGGGAAGAGAATTTTCGGAGGCAAATAACATCTTAGTATTATTATGAAAATAATTTGGACCTTGCAGATCTCCTGGGCACCTGCACTGGTCAATGGACCACTCTTTGAGAACCTAGATTAAACAAAGACACCTCTACCCTTTATTTGGGCACCACAAATAAGCCTGAGTCTCTTAGTTTCAGAGAATTCCCTTCTTGGAACCAAATAAATTATTTCAAGGAAGACTGATTAGGTCTTTGATCCAAGGAAGACCAAGGCCTTCTGCGACTCTGGCACAATATTATTTCTTAATATTTCAGAACATAGCTGAGGTCTTAGTTTGCAAGCTCCTTAGGAATAGGACTTTTTTCATTCTTTGCATTTATACCTCCCAGGGCCTGGCACTGTGCCCAGCTTAAGAAATTCTTGTTGATTCATATATTTGTTTACCTCCCACCAGGAGAAAGTTAGATTTTGTTCCCTTCTCAGTTATGCCAGGGTCATTTTGTTGCTAGAACCATCCAAGGCCCTGAAAGAAGGACAGATGTATGTGTAGAGCTGAATCCTGGTGTCCTGAAAAGAGTGCTGTGCATGCCCTTTGACCCAGTGATACTGATACTAGCTCTGCATTTACCTCCCTTTTACACTATTTATTTTGTATGTGTGTGGCTGTTTGCATGTTGTCTCTCCCATTGGAATGTAAGTTCCCTGAGGGTAGGGACCAGGATTTTTACCGTCCTTTGTATGCCATGGTTTCCTTCCCTACACTGTGCTGATACACTGGTTTGATCCACTCAAAAATGTATATGCTGGGAGTTCTGCTTCCGGGAGCCAAGATGGCAGAGTGAGAAAAAATGATGAGCAGGTAGACTTCAGAAAAGCCTGGGGGGGCTTGTATGAACTGATGCAGAGTGAAGTGAGCAGAGCCAGGAGAACATTGTACACAGTAACAACACTGTGTGATGACCAACTTTGGTAGACTTAGCTTTTCTCAGTAATGCAAGGATCTAAGACAACTCCAAAAGACCCATGATGGAAAAAGCTATCCACATCCAGAGAAAGAACTATGGGGTCTGAATGCAGATGGAAGCATACTATTTGCTCTCCTTTTTTTTGTTGTTGTTTTGTTTCTTCCTTCTCATGGTTCCTCCCATTAGTTCAAATTCTTCTACACATCATGACTAATGTGAAAATATGCTTAATAAGAATGCATATGTAGAGCCTGTATCAGATTGCATGCCATCTTGGGGAGGCGGGAGGAGAGGGAAGGGGAGAAAATTAAAAACTCAAAATCTTATGGAAGTGAATGTTGAAAACTAAAAATTGAGAAATAAATTGTGAAATAAAATAAAATTTTTTTAAAATGTACACGCTGTAGAGTAGCATGAGATAACTGTGAGAGAGCCAGCCTCCAAACCTCCAAGAGCTGGGTTCAAATCTTGACTCAGCCACTTTCTAGCTGTGTGATCCTGGGCAAGTGGCTTTACCTCTCTCAACCTCTGTTTCCTCATCTGTAAAACGGGAATGATAATAATGCCTACCTTCCAGGGCTGCTGAGAGGACCAAGTGAGATCCCCTAGGTTAGGGGATTTGCAAACCTTTCCACACTCTGTAGATGCTGGCTAGTATAGCTGCTGGCTGAGCCATGGAGGCTGAACCTGAATCCCTCTATGACGTCCCTCCGAGGGGTCTCCCAGCCTTTTCCCAAAGGCCCCCAAAGAGGGGGAGCCCAAGTAGGCCAGCCCATCCTGGCCCAGCTCCAGTTGTTAGGAATTTCTTCCTGACATCCAGCCAGAAGTGACCTTTCACCCACTCTTCCCATCCACACTCCCCCCATGCTGTCAGAGGAGGGCTGAAGTCCTTGGTGAGGTCACTTCCCCTCTGGAGCCCCAATTATCTCATTTGTAAAACAAAGGCCTGGGCTCCATGGAGTTTGAGGCTCCTTCCAGCTCCAGGTCTCTGCTCCTGGAGTTTTCCCCCTTGGGAAGGGGCTTTGCCTCTTACAGAGAGACAACATGTGGAAGGCAGGACAGGTTGCCTTTCCCATGGTCACAGCACAAGTCCACATCCCTGCCCCTAACAGACAGTCCTGCTCCCAAGCTAAAGAGGAGGAAGGTTCCACTTCTGGAATCTCCTGACAGGGCAGGGGAGTCCTGGTCCCCTGTACCAAGAATCCTTGTTCTCTGTGAGGCAGCTTGGCCTGGGGGCAGAGAGCACCATACTTGGAGTCAGGAGACCTGGGTTCAGATCCTGTCTCAGGATCTTGTGACCCTGGGCAAGACATTTAACCTCTCAGAGCCCGTTTCCTCACCTGTAAAATAGGGATAGTAGTACCTCATAGGAGTATTGTGTGGGAAAGGGCTTTGGAGACCATAAAGCACTAGAAAGAAGCATGAGCTGTTAATTTTGTTTTTTTTTTGTTACATTTGTTCTTATTTTCTCAGGCCAGTCATATCCAGTTTCCCAGAGCCATCTATGGCACAGACGGAATCTCCATTTCAGTGGAGAGAATTGTGAACATCTTCAATGGGTCTAGATGCCCCAGCCTGGGAGGGAAACCCAAGCTTTTCTTCATCCAGGTCTGTGGTAGGGGTAAACACTTTCCCCATTTCACTGCTGTTGTCTTTTAGGACCAGGGGTATCTGAGGCCTGGGCTGCTAGGTGGCACAATGGATAGAGCGCTGGGCCTGAAGTCAGGAATACAACTCTTTGAGTTCAAATCTGCCCTAGCTGTGTGACCCTGGGCAATTCATTTAACCCTGTTTGCCTCAGTTTTCTCATCCATAAAAAGGGCTGGAGAAGGAAATGGCAAACTACTCCAGTATCTCTGCCAAAAAAAAACCAAATGGGGTCACAAAGAGTCAGAGACAACTGAAATGACTGAACAATAACAAACATCATAACCATCTAGCTCCAGGAAGAGGTATTCAAGTAATCTCATCTCTCCTTGTTCTCAAATCAATTCAACAAGCATTTTCCATATGCACAGCACTCCACCTCTCATCCCCATGTCTTTGCCCTAGCAAACTTTCCTATTCTGGAAAGCTCATCCTTCTCACTGCTACTTCTTAGAATTACTGGTTTCATTAAGGACTAGGTGGTGCAATGAAGGGAGTGCTGGTCTACTTGACCATCTTTTATCTCATTTCATGGTTTCTGTCATCCAACATTTATCATATGTTCACTTCAACAACAATTGAAAACAGAGTTTTTAAAGGGTCTACAAGATTAGCTGATAGGTACTGCAGCCTGTTATACTTCTAAACAAACATAGACATTGTGTTAACTGGTTGTCACATGCTTAGCATCAGCACCAGATACCTAATTGACCACTGAGCACCAGACAGGATTTTTCATAAGACTTAAATAGTTTCCAGTTACATCAGAGAAAAAAATACAATTGGAATTTATAGCTACCAAAAGAGAAAGGGGAAAGATGTACACTTCAAAGATAAACTTGCAAAATTTATAGCAGGCTAATGGAGGAAAAAGGAGGTCCGTGTGTCAAAGACAGCAGAAGGAGGAAGATGATATCACGTTAGGCTGTAAATTGATTAATAAACACTGAGAGGAATTTACAACTAGCTAATGGTTATCATAAAACAGAGGCAGAAATTTTTTTACACCTAACCAGTTAATCATTGGAGTTAAAATATTGGAATTCTCAGCTAAATTCCGTACTATAAAGAAAGCCTCAGTTAATTACCTGATTTTTCTTAAAAATAAAATTATAGTACTACAGCTAAATAGTCAATCAATAAACATTTATTAAGTGCCTATTCTGTGCCAGGCACTCTGCTAAGTGCTGATAATATGAAAAGAGGTAAAAAACAGTTCCTGGGGCAGCTAGATGGCGCAGTGGATAGAGCACCAGCACTGGATTTAGGAGGACTTGAGTTCAAATCTGTCCTCAGACACATAATAACACTTACTAGCTGTGTGACCCTGGGCAAGTCACTTAACCCTACTGCCTAGCCCCCCCCCCCAAAAAGGCAAAAAGTTAGCAAATATGTACAAACAAGTTATATACAGGATAAATAGGAAAAAAATTAAAAGAGGGAAGGTGCTAGAATTAAAAGGAAATTAAAAACTTTTGTGACACAGGCTTGTTGCAGGCAAAGCACTTCGAGGGTCTTAGAATGCATAACATGGAATTGAGTATCTACTGTGTGCAGAACATTTTGCCAGGTTCTGAGGAAGATTTGAGGCTAATATTTTAATAATAACGATTAATAGGAAGTTTAGAAGCCAACTGACTCCCTTTCCCCCACTCCTTCTCTTAGAAATATTTTAAAAAGCATTTTAATATTATCCTTATCTGAAGTTTTTGGACTAATTTGAAAGCAAAATCTTATCAGTCTTCCTTAAACAATCAGTTCCTAAATAATGTCCTGCTCCTGTTTCTCCAGATAGGAAAGGATTCCTCCCTAGTTTGTTGTGAAAATCAAATAAGATAATATTTATAAAGTGCTTTACACAGTGCCTGGCACATGGTGGACACTTAAGAAATGCTCATTCCCTCCCCCACCCCCTTCTCAGCATCACACAATTTCTTTTTGCTTTTGCAATTAAATGCAATGCTATATAAATACTATATAAATGCTGTGATTATTATTATTATTGTTACTACTACTACTACTACCATTGTTAGGTCACCTTCCTATAGCATCATGAAAGTTTACAAAGCAGCACCTCCCTAATACCACCATGTGGAGTAGGTAATACAAAGGTTGCTATCCCATTTTACAGATAAGGAAACTGAAATTCAGAGGCTGAATGATTTTTCTAGAGGCAGCAAGGTGTGTAGTGGATAGAAAGTTGGGCCTATAGTCAGGAAGATAAGTTCAAACCTGCTCTCAGATACTTACTAGTTCTGTGACCCTGGATAAGACACTTAACTTTTGCCTACTTCAGGTTCCTTAAAATGGGAATAGTAATAACATCTAACTCCCAAGTTTGTTGTGAGAATCAAATAAGATAATATTAATAAAGTGCTTTGCATAGTGCCTAGCACGTAGTAGACACTTAAGAAATGCTCATTCCCTCCCCCACCCCCTTCTCAACATCACACAATTTATTTTTGCTTTTGCTTTATTAATTTTAATTTTTAGTTCCAAATTCTCACCCTCCCAACACCTCCCACACCCACTGAGAACGCAAGCCACATATCAATTACACATGTGAAATCATGCAAAACATATTTCCATGTTAGCCATGTTGTAAAAAAAAAAAGAAGAAGAAGAAAAATAAAGTTTAAAAAATAGTATACTTCAATCTGTATTCAGAGTTCATCAGTTCTCTCTCTGGATGTTGATAGCATTTTTTTTTTCACTTAAAGTCCTTTGGAATTGTCTTGGATCACTGTATTGCTGACAATAGCTAAGTCATTCACAGTTCTCCATCCCACAACGTTGCTGTTACTGTGTACAATATTCTCCCAGTTCTGTTCACTTCACTATGCATCAGTTCATGTAAGTCTTTCTAGGTTTTTCTGAAATCATCCTGTTTGTCATTTCTTATAGCACAAAAATATTTCATTACAATCACATACCACAGTTTGTTTAGCCATTCCCTAATTGATGGGTAACCCTTTAATTTCTAATTCTTAGCCATCACAAAAAGAGCTGCTGAAAATATCTTTGCACAAATAGGTCTTTTTATCTCTTTCTGCCAAGCTTTGTTGGTAGCATATAATATGCTGATGATTTATGTTAGTTTATTTTATATCTTGCAACTTTGCTAAAGATGTGAATTGTTTTGACTAGTTTTTCAGTTGATTCTCTTGGATTCCATAAGTATGCTATCATATCATCTGCAAAGAGTAATAGTTTTGTTACATCATTGCCTGTCATTCCTTCAATTTTCTTTTTCTTGTCTTATTGCCATAGCAATATGTTATTAAATAAAATACTATCTAATATATTATTGAATAATACATTATTATCATCTAATACATTATTGAATAATAGTGGTGATACATCTGTCTCTAAGTATCAGTTTTCTTTGTCCTTCTTTCTTCCCTAGCTATTCCATTTTGCATCTCCTGTTTCAATTCGTCTAGGTAGTCCTAGAGTCCTTGTGGCAAGGGTCTGAGGTTTTTTTTTCCTCAAGTCTTTAATGGGACATATTGTCAGGTCAGTCTCTTCCTAGGGATTTACTCTCCAGGCATCTCTCAATCTAAGGTATTTACTAATATTTGGAGCCTTCCTTGGTTTTCTCACCTCAGCAGCCTTGTGAGCCTGTGACTGAGTCAGACTGCATTCCTGCACTCTTGAAGGTGGGGAAGGAGGGACACTAGCATTTATTAAATGTCTACTATGCACCAGACACTGTGCTAAGTGCTTTACAAATATTATGTCATATGATTTCATTTGATCAGACCCTGCCTGATCCTGGGTGTGGTGATCACAGCTAGAACCTCCTTCTACTCTAGGCTGCTCCTACTCTAGGGTCTTTCTTGCTACAGGGCACATGGGCCATCCCTTGTGGTAGATTTTGTCTAGGGCCTTTCCCCAATACTGTTGGGCTCAGGCACAGCTGCTACCACTCCTATGATAGGCTCCCTCTTACTATAGGTTCCTCTTCCCCACCTCCACTTTAGGCTCTACCTGAGCTTCCTTCCCTCTGTTCCCCCATTCCAGACCTGCTGCAACCTTCACTGGGCTCACATCAGGCTTCAGAACTACCATCTTTACCTCTGAGTCTCCTGCCACTGAGCTTGGGGCCTCCCCTTCATCATTGCTTTCCAGGCCATACTGAACCTCTCCAGTTGCCCTGAGACTACTTTGTGCCATGCATTTTGATCTACCAAGGCTTATCCACTTCAAGTCAAGATTCTGGCAGTCCTGCGCATCACTGTGTGTAGCGAAGTACTATATAGATGATTCCCCTTATTTTATCAATTATGCATTTTTGCATTTTTCCTGGGGCATTTCCAGGGGATCTGGGTTCCTTTAGGTCCTATCACACTGTCATTTCCCCACAAACCCTTCCTTAGATAATTTCTGACCTGTTCTCATCTCAGTCTTTATGCAAAATTAAATACAGGACAAACCAGTCCTGATATGACAGTAGGTGTTCCAGGAAGCAATAAGTTTTAGGGGTGAGTAGTCCACTAGAATTAGGTCATATGGGCTCTAGTCCTGATGCTGTCACTAGCTAGCTATATGAGCTTAGACATATGTACTTCTTTTCTTTGCGTACAAAGGAGAAGCACGGAATAGTGTTAAGAGCACTGGGTTTGGTGTAAGAGGACTTGAATTTGATTTCCTTCTCTGCTGGTTGTTATCTGTATGATCTTGGACAAATTAAATCTCTCTGGGCATATCTAAAATGACTAGGTTATCTCTAAAGTGTCTTCTTGCTCTAAATCCTATGAACTAAAAGAAACACAGGAGTGAGTCAAGGGACCTAGGTTTTAGTCCCATCTCCAACAGTTTTGAGCTATGGAACACATAGCTAATAAATGTCATAGAAAAAGTGAAGAACAAGAGAGAGATCACACATAAGTGTTTGCTCTAGGAAAATGTAAGGAGGGAGGCAGTACTAACAACTGGAGGCATCAGAGAATACCTCACAGAAGGGTGGCACATGAACTGAGTCTTAAAGTAGGACAAGGATTCTGAAAGGCAAAGATAAGCAGGCACTACATCCAAGGCACAGCTTTCACATTTTGGTGTATCATATTCCAAGCTTTCCTTTTCTTTATGGTATATGCTAAACAATCTTGTTTGAACCTGACTGGTTCCTTGGTATTTATCTCCCTTCCTTAAAGGTTTTTTTTTTTCCTCTCTGACCTGAAAACTCTGGAATTTGGCTATTGCATTTCTGGATGTGTTAAATTTGGAATTTTTTTCAGGTAGTGACCTGTGGATAATTACAATTTTCACTTTGCCCTCAGGATCTAACAATTCAGGGTAGTTTTCTTTTATTGTTTATCAAAATATGGCATCTAGGGTTTTTGTTTGGCTATGATTTTCCAGGAGTTCAATGACACTTTAATTGGCTGTCTTCATTTTGTTTTATACATCAACTATTTTTGGTAGCAGACACATCATGTTTATCAATTTTTCAGTCTTTTGTATTTATGTTCATATTTCTTATATCACTAAACTTTCAAGTTCTTTTCCTCTATTCTATTTTTAATTATGTTCACTACCATGATAAGGTTTTTCATCTTCTAAACTATTCTCTTTTCAAAGGCTCTAATTTAATTCTTTATCTCTTATTTCAACTCTTTATTTATTCCTTCTACTCTTGGAGTCCTTTTGGCCAATACACTCTTTTTTCTGGAGTCCTATTTGTATTGGTGAATTATTTTTTTCCAAGATTTTATCTTGGGATTCTTTTAACCTATTTCTTAAAAATCATAGGACCATAGACTTATAAACTAGAGCTAAAATAAACCTCAGAAGCCACTAGTCCAATCTCTACATTTTATAGATTAGAAAACTGAAGCACAGGAAGTGACTTTTCCAAAGCCTCTCAGGTATTAAGCATCTGAGGCAAGATTTGAACCCAAGTCCCCTGACGCCAAAGCCTGTGGCCTTTCCACAGTATCATACTGCCTCTATTACTTATTTTTGTCTTCAGTTTCAGTTCCTGTACTGGGAATTTGTGCCAGGCCAGGCTTTGCTCCGTACTAACAGGGATGGGGTAGTTATGGCTCTCCTCTGCCATACGTGAAGTGAGATGCTATTGTATCGCCCAATTCAGGTCAGCTGTCACTGTTCTGGCAGAACTCTAGATTGGAGGGCAGGGGGGATGGGGTTGTATTCTGGTTCTGACTTCCCTTCTGTAGTCCATGGCTGGGAATGTATATAGACTCCTTTCACAGTGCCAACCTGGGAGCAGGATTTGGGCCCAGGATCCATCCCTTACCGACACCCCCAGCTATGAGGTTCTCAACTCATGAAGTTCTCAGCTATGAGGTTCTCAAATTATGAAGTTCTCAGAACTTCACCTATGCCTCCTGACACAGCCCTAAGAGACTTGCTGGCTTCAAGCTAGGCACACAGCCTGTACAAAAGAACTGAGGCAGAAGATGGACTGCTGAGTTCTTGCGCCAGCTCCCCCTATTCTGCCATCTCCTTTCCATTCTGCGTTCCTCCTTTTATCAAATGGAAAGGACGATCCCAGGAGGCAACTAGGTGGCACAGTAGATAAAGCTCCAGCCTTGGAGTCAGGAGGACCTGAGTTCAAATCTGGCCTCAGACACTTAACAGTTGTGTGACCCTGGGCAAGTCACTTAACCCCAATTGCCTCATCAAAAAAAAAAAAAAGAAAGAAAGAAAGGACAATCCCTTCCATTCCCCTTTTTGTAAGGAACAAAAGTCAATTTATGTGAAAACATCCTGACAACCATAAAAAGTCCAAGTCATTTCATTTTTCTGGGCCCTAATTGTCTCATCTGTTAAATGGGGATGTCAGCCTGGACATATCCAGAGCTGTTCTAGAGATAAAACAAGATAACAGACATGAGGAAAAGAATTTGTGAAGATTAGCACTGGCCATATAAGCCTGAGGGGAAGGCAAATACTTTTCAGTCCAAATGGCCGAATAAATAGACAAACAATCAGGATTTATAAAAGAATTCTTTTTTATGAAAACCACAGACAGTAAGAAAAAAACAAACAATTTCGAAGGCCTTTTCAAGTTCAGAGATTTCCATTTTCTAGGATCTGGTGCCACCATCTTACTTATTGAGGAGTTGAGACTTTCTTGGGTGTCTGCAGTACGCAATTCCAAAGAAACCAAGTCACCCAGCTAGCCAGCCACATGAGGGTGGGCATGAACGTCCACGGCCCTTCTCTTCCTCCACTCCTTTTAGTCTCTAGCTCTGCCCATCACTGGACCTGCTGCTGCTGATGGGACAAAGGCCAGGACACCATCTCCAATGGCTCCAGGATCAGTGATGAGTAGTAGACCAGAGGGAATTGTTCAGAGCAGGGTGGAGGAGGCTATCTCCTTCTCATTCCTAGGCAGGAAAGCCCAGAGCCCTTGCCTGCGGCTGCTTCCAGACAGGAAGAAAGGAGAATTTCAGGTAGGAGGAAAGAAGAGCCGTACCCATTCTCAGTTGGTTTTAAAGAAAAATCTTTTCCGGAGGAAATTAAAACAACCAGGAATCTGTTTGAATGTCCCTTTGGCAGACACTGCATTAGACACCTGTGGAAAGAAAAGCACACAGAGGACTGTGAATTAGCCTGACAATGAGCAGAGATAGGCTCTCACCAGGATGGGGACCTTTGTGAAGTCAGTGATCTTCAAAATCAGCAGCTAAAGCTCAAGGCCCCCCTCTGATCCCTGACCTATACTGGCTATGTGACCCTGGACAAGTCACTAACTTCCCAGTGACCCCCAAGCCACTATGACTGGCAAAAAAAAGTCCCAAACTGCATCGATAGAGGGAATTTCCTCATCGAGAGGAATGATATGCCTACACCAATAATATCACCATAGGTCCAATTCAAATTCAATATATATTCTTTATACATACATGTATACAAATATATAGACATGTATGTGTACATGTGGTGAGGTAGGTGGTGCAGTGGATAGAGTACCCAGCCTAGAGTGAGGAAGACCTGAGTTCAAATCTGGAATCAGACTCGTACTAGCTGTGAGACTGTGGGCAAGTCATTTAACCTCTGTTTGTCTCAATTTCCTCATCCGTAAAATGGTGATCATAACAGCACCTACTTCCCACAGTCGTGAAAATCAAATGAAATAATATTTGTAAAGGACTCTGCACAGGGTCTGACACACAGCAGGTACTTAAATGCACATTCCATTCCTTATTCCATTTTACTCAGCACCTACTATGTGCAGAGTATATCCACAGATATCCTTCTTAGGGCAGCTAGGTGGCTCAGTGAATAGAGCTCCAGCCTTGGAGTCAAGAGGATCTGAGTTTAAATCCGGCCTCAGACACTTAACACTTACTAGCTGTGTGACCCTGGGCAAGTCAGTTAACCCAATCATTTCAACCAAAAAAACAAAAAACAAAAAAAAAACAGCACAGACATCCTTCTCCAAGATCAAAGCACAGCATAATGGTGACCCTGGGTTCCCAATGACTATACCAACATATATAATCAACTATAAATTCTCTTGGTTTAGAGGACCCTGTCAAGCTTTACACAGAATTTCTCCAACCCATCAACCTCTGTCACAGATTCTGTGCATCCAATAAAATGATGTTCCTTATATCCTTTGCATACACGATGAAAACCAACAGTGACAAGTCCAGCATTCATCTACCCAAGAAGGAGAACCTGTACACCTTTTCTTCCATTTATCTGAAAATTATTTCTCTTCTGACTTCATTATCCAGCAAGAATGTGAACAATGACCCCTAAAAATCCAGATCTGATGATTCACACGGGAACAAAAATACCACCAAAAGAAACCAAGAAAGCAGGGGCAGTGCAGTAGATAGAGCACCAGCCCTGGAGTCAGGAGGACCTGAATTCAAATCTGGCCTCAGACACTTGACACTAGCTGTGTGACCCTGGGAAAGTCACTTAACCCAATTGCTTCACCAAAAAAAAAAAGAAAGAAAGAAAGAAAGAAAAAAGAAAAAAAGAAACCAAGAAAGAATTGCTAAAGATTATGAAGTTGTGAACCAAAAAACCAAAGACTTCCAGGGTCCTGGGGGTATTTTCATCAGTACTGCTGATGGAACAGCTGGCTAAGATGATGATGTCCAAGAATGGGATTTGGATTTCTGGAACATGGCTTAAAATATAGGAATAACAAATAGTCTCTTGGCTAGAGATGGCACAGCCATGAAAAGGCTTTGTAACAACAAAGTGGCTTGCAGTCTTGTGAACCTAATTAAGAGAGTTTTAAATTAAAAAGGGATAGGGATGGATAAAATGGTCCAAATAGATCTGACAAAGTCAGTATCACAGACAGTAGAAAGTACAACTTAGGAATGTCACAGCCAAAATTGAGATCTTCTGTGTTGAAGAAAAAGCATGGAGGGCAGAGTCAAGATGGCGGAGAGAAGGCAGGGACTCACCTGAGCTCTCCCCAAAACCCCTCCAAAGCAGTTTAAATAATGCCCTAAAGCAAATTCTGGAGTGACAGAACCCACAAAAGGAAAGCCCAAGACAACTTGGAATTTCAGGAGGAAAGTTCTTTGCACCAGGGTGAGAGTGAAGTCCTATCCAGTGCAGGATGCACCAGCACAGACCAGGCCCCAGCAAACCAAGGACGGGCCTTGGCAGTGACTGAATCAGTAACAACAGCAACTGCTTCTGGAGCTCTCAGTCCACAGATGATAAGGGGGTCAAATAACTGGTAAGGAGATTACTGGGGTGAGGGGGGGCCCCCGTGGGCAGAGCCAAGATAGCAGAGTGAAAGCAGTGACTTGCTTGAGCTCTACCCCAAACCCCTCCAAATACTTGTAGAAAATGGCTCTAACCAAATTCTAGAGCAGCAGAATCCACAAAAAGACAGAGTGAAACAAATTTCCAGCCCAAGACAACCTGGATGGTTGACTGGAAAGGTATATCACGCCGGGCTGGGAGAGGAGCATAGTTTGGCACGGGCGCGCAGGCCTCAGCAAACCTGGAACAGGCCTCAGAGGGCTGAATCATGGGCAGCTGTGATGGTTTCCAGACTTCTCAACCCATGAACTCCAAAGACAACTTAGAAGGTCAGTAGGAAAAGTCTGTGTCTGCCGTGAGAGAGAAGTGCAGGGTCCCAGCACCAGTCCCCAAGTGCCCTGGGGCAGTGGTTGCCTCTGGAGCTTCCGGCCCACAGACTGAGAGAGAATCGAGTGGTTGATCAGAAGGGGATTGCAGGGATCTCTTTGCTGGTGCGGGATTCTCTTGCTTTGCCCGTGCTTGGATCTGAGATTACAGGGATCTCTTTGCTGGCATGAGGCAGGGCTCTGTTGCTTTGCCTATACCCTGATCCGGGTCACAGTCCTGGGTGGCAGTCCCAGGGCAAGGGGAGCAGTAGCACACAGGAGCTTGTGGATGCAAAGGAATGGGGACCCTTATCACAGTTCCAGGGCAAAAAAGAGTCCTTGTGGTCTCTCACAGACCAGAGCATAGGCCAGGAGAGTCGTAAATATCTCTCCTTACATCATACCACCTTGGAAGAACTGAAAACTTACAGGTCCCAAGAAGTATCTCTGAAAACAGCTGTACAAAACCCCTGAAGCTTAGGACAGTGCACCCTTCACCCTGGAAACAGAGCCCTACTTTAACAAAGAGTTAAAAGTCAAGAAACAGGCAGGAAAAATGAGCAAACGACAGAAAAAAATTCTGACTGTAGAAAGTTACTATGGTGACAAGGAAGATCAGAAGACAGCAAAGTCAAAACTCCTACATCCAAAGCCTCAATGAAAAATATGAATTTGTCTTAGGCCATGGAAGAGATTAAAAAAGATTTTAAAAATCAAGTGAGAGAGGTGGAAGAAAAATTGGGAAGAGAAATGAGAATGATGTGGGAAAATCATGAAAAAGAATGCAGGAAGTTCAAAGACTAATAAACCAGTTAGCTTTGACTGTATAGGAGAGGAAAGCACAGGCTACAAAATTTAAAGGATCAGGAAGTCTGCTTGGCTTTCAACTATTTTTTACCCTCCTTTTTTAACACTCCCATTCTTCCACCCCCAACCTTGCTTATGTTCCTTTCGAATCTGATGTATTCCTAATCCAGACTACGTATGTGTGTGAGTTTGTTCAGCTCTCCTTTATCAAGTTCAGACGGCAGTGAAGCCCCTAATATGAAGGAACTCATATCCACGATATATAGAAAATTAACATAAATAAGGCCAAGAAACCTTTCCCAATCGATAAGTGGTCAAAGAATATGAATAGATGATTTTCAAAAGAATTACAAACTCTCAGCCTCCATATGAAAGACTAATAAAATCAGCAATAAAAAGAGAAGTACAAATTAAGACTACCAAGAGGTTTCACCTCCCACATAGTAATTTGACAAAGATGACAAAAGTCAGAAACAATCAGTGCTGGAGAGAATGTGGGAAGACACTCAGCATTAGAACTCCTACCCAGGAGCAGAGTTGAATTAGTGAGAGATTAAATAAACAGAAACTCATGTAGTCCACTCTATCTAGCTGGCTCGAGATTATGCTTCATACCCCATGTACGGTGACCATTTCCTTTCTATCTGCTGGGCCACAGAAACCCCCAGAGATCATGCTCTGGGAGACTTAATCGACTGAGTTTTGGAACTTTCACCCTTGGTGAGTGGATCCCTGGACCTCCTCCCACCTTTCTACATGGAATAGGCAGCAATGTTCTTTCCAAAAGGGGTAGCTAGGTGGTGCAGTGGATAGAGTCAGGAGGACATGAATTCAAATCCAGCTTCAGATACTTACTAGCCATATGACCCTGAGCAAATCACTTAATCCTGATTGCCTCCCAAAAGGGGGGGGGGGTTTAAAATTTGCCAAGCACTACTCCATAGAGCCCCTGGGAGAACATTAATCTAACCCTAAAGTATCCAATTCAGCAGCAATTTGCAGTTTGCTAACCCTCAGGGATCTGTTTCTATTTGAGTTTGACACCTCTGCTTTAGGCCATCATCCCACAATTCTCCTCTCCCTCAATCCCCCACCCATGAAACCCAGAGAAAAAAATCAGACATCACCATGAGAAGAATACTCAGTAAGTCTTGGTCATCCGCCCACATATCCAACATTCTATCCAAGGTTTCTATGTACCATGAACCACTCTTGGTATCCCTCCAGGAGACAAAACCTTAGGAGAAAGATTAATAGGTTGCATTACCAGGACTGTACCTAGGAACTTCTGAGCCCCAGGCAAGCAATACAAAACATGCCAGACAGATGGAGGGTAGTGGGGTAGGGACCTTATTCAAACTCAACATCCGGTAGTTTCCTGTTTTAATTAATTATTTTTGCTAAGTTAGAGCTAAGTACTGGTGTTTCTTTCCTAATGGAAACTACAAGGGCTATGAGTACACTCTAAGTCTAGGGCCCTGGAACAGAATTCTAGATGCCCCAAGCTCAGTACAACTCCATCTCTCCGTGGTATCCTGAGTTCTGACTCTTAACTCAGTAAATCTAGTTGAGTATCACTTTCCCACCCTGTTGCTCAAGAGCTGGGAGAACCTGCCCTAAAGTTTCCTCCTTGTCACAGATATTCATTCCTAGACCAGTGTGCAGCCAAGATGGTTAGACTTCTGGCTTGGTCTCAGAAGGAAGACCTAGAACCAACAGGTGGAAGTTACACAGAGGGACATTTGGGCACAATTTAAGGAGGGACTTTGGAGAAAGCTCTAACTCTTAGAGCTGTTCAAAAAAAAAAAAAATGGGGCAGCTAGGTGGCGCAGTGGATAGAGCACCGGCCCTGGAGTCAGGAGGACCTGAGTTCAAATCCAGCCTCAGACACATAACACTCGCTAGCTGCGTGACCCTGGACAAGTCACTTAACCCCAATTGCCTCACCAAAACAAAAAAAAACAGAATGAGTAGTGGTAATGACCGGTAGTGAGTTCCCCATCATTCAAGGAGAGGCTAGATGATCACTTCTCTGGGATGCTGTTGTGCAAAAGATCCAAGCTTCAGGTTATGTGACAGTGCAGAGAGGGAGGGATTTGCCTTTTGGAGACCTGGGCTTTGATCCTAGCTGAGCGGCCACCACTTTGAGCATCAGTTTCTTTATCAATCATAACTGCAATCCTTACCTCTCAGGGCAAGTGAGAAGAAAGCATTCTGAAGACTTTAAAGCGTTATAGAAATCTGATCTGAGATTATTTTTATTCTTTATCTCCCATCCAGCTGCCCTCCTTTGGGATTCCCCATCAGACCCCTGGGAATTCCTGTCATTACATTATCCTGTGATCAATCCTTGGCACTCACACCTTGGCAGAAGCCTCACTACCCACTGCCCCTGTGATTGGAGGGCTAAGCCAGGAGCCCCTCTCCAAATCTCCACTTAAGGAGGACACCCAGTCCAGCTATCCCTTCATCTTCCACCTAGCTGCACTCCTTGGAATTTCTCCATCATCCTCCAGAGCTTGGGACCTTCTCCCACACCCACCCCTTGCTTTTTCATTTTCCTTTTGTGTGTTATGTTCCCCCATTAGGTTCTATGGGCAGGGAGTATCTTTTTTTTTTTTTTTTTCATACTTCTATCCTTAGCACTTAACACAGTGCCTGGCAAATAGCATGCACTTAATAAACATTTAAGGCAGCTAGGTGGCACAATGCATAGAGCAATGGGCCTAGAGTCTGGAAGATTCATCTTCCCGAATTCAAATCTGGCCTCAGACACTTACTAGCTTTGTGACCCTAGGCAAGGCACTTCACTCTGTTTGCCTCAGTTTCCTCATCTGTACAATGAGCTGGAGAAGGAAAGGGCAAACCACTCCAGTATCTCTGCCAAGAAAACCCCAAATGGGGTCACCAACAGTTGGACACAACTGAAAAACAACTGACTGAAATAAATGCTTACTGAGTGGTTGTCTGACGGTGGCAAAGGTTAGACTCTAACACCTCTAACCCTTCCAACTCTGATATTCTAATTTCTTCTTTCAGGTCAAGTTCCCAAGAGATAAGGGAGGGCTGAGATTTCTTGTTCTCTCACCAGGAAATGTAGAATAGGACACCAAGATATCACTAGGTGTGGGTAGGCTGGCCACAGCATCTGGTTGATCAAAGTTATTTTGAAAAGGGGTGGCATCTGTCTCAGGGTCACTGTCAGGGGACTCGTCCTCAGGAGTACGAGAAGACACCTGAAATCCATGGTCTCTCTGATCTGCAGGAAGCAAGGAGAAATAGCAGCATAAAAGAAGTCAGTATATATCAAATTGCGCGCTGTCTTGGGAAGGGAGGGGGAGAAAAATTTAAAACGCAAAAGCTCATGGAAGTGATTGTTGATAATTCAAAATAAATTAATTAAAAAAAAAAGAAGTCAGTAGCAATCAGTGCTGTGCCAGTAAATGAACTGGTAAACATTAGCTCTCTGAGGAAAACAAAAAACGTACCCAGGATACACTCTGAAGTTTAATCTTAATTTTCTCCAACATTGTCTTAAGTACAGAACAACAACCAGACAATCACCAAGCCCTGAAATATAACATTTGCCAACAACCGAGGTATAAATACTCATATTGAAAATTTAGCAATCAGTTCTCGGGAGCCAATCTGAGCTGGCTCCAGCACACTCATAGTGGCAATGCTCTTCTTAAAAGGAGTACCAAGGTGGCAAAGAATTGGAAAGTAAGAGGATGCCCATCACCTAGGGAATGGCTGAACTAGTTATGGTATATGAAGGACATGGAATACTACTGTGCTGTAAGAAGTGATGAAGGGGATGATGTCAGAGAAATCAGGAAAGATTTGTATGAACGGATGCAAAGTGAAATGAGCAGAACCAGCAACAACAATATTGTAAAAACAAACAATTCTGAAAAACTTAGGGATTCCGTTCAATACAAATTCCACGTGATTCCACGATTCCACGGGACTCATGATAAAATATGCTACCCACCTCTTGAGAAGGATCTCATGGATTCATAGTGCATACTGAGACATTTATTTTTTGAACATAGCCAATATGAGAATCTATTTTTTGCTTGAATATACATGTTTATGATAAGGATTTTGTTTTATTTTCTTTCTCAATACGGTGAAGAGATGGACTTTTATTCATGAAAAAAATTAAAATTTCATTTAAAGTAAATAAAATTTGCATGTTCTCAGGAAAAATATAGTAGGTGGTACAAATTATTATCTCCATTTTGCAGATGAAGAGATTGAGGCTCAGAAAGATTTTTTTTCTGGAAAACAAGAGATTTCTGAGAAAAAAAAAGTGTTTTTTCAGGGTCACACAAGCTCATAAGTGTTGGAACTCAGACTGGAAGTTAGCTCTTGTGGTTCTAAGCCCACAGCTGCTCAGTCCCTACCTTGGGGGGACTTAGAGGCTAGTAGCAGCTAGTAGAGACTCCAAGAAAAATAAAATAAGCATCAACATGAACTGGAGGATGGCTAAAGAAATTGTAGTGCATGAATGTAGTGAAATATTACTGAATTGCATGGAACAAGGAATATAAATAACACAGATGCATGAGAAGACTTATCTGAACCGATGCAAATCGAGTAAGCAGAAGCGGTAAAACGATTTCCATGAGGAAAGTATAACAACAAAATAATGAAAACTGAAGGCTGTGAAATCATAATGACCAAGCTTGACCTTCAAAGAAAAGCTCTAAAAGGTCCCCTCCCTGCTTCTTTGGAAAGATGGGAAATTCTGGGTATGGAATATTGCCATTAATATCTGATTGTTTTGGTATCTTGGTTTAGTTTTGCTGAACTTATTTTTCCCTTTATTCTTTGTTATAATCACATTTAAAGTTTGCAGAACTCTTTACAAATCTGATATCATTTGATCCTCACAATAACCCCACAAGGGAAATGCTATCATTATCTCCATTTACAGTTGAGGAAACTGAGGCAGACAGAGGTTAAATAACTTGCCCATGGTTTCACAGCTGGTTAAGTGTCTAGAAGGGAGAGGAGAAAAAAAGAAAGGAAGAAAAGTAAATCAAAGGCAGTGAGATTCCAAACAAGTACAGCAAGTAAAACAGAACAAAAACATATTTTTCCTAATTTGTTATTTGTTATAAATTCATTTGGTTCTCCAGTATCTTGTTAAATGTTAAGGGTTTGCCTAAGATTTTGCTCCTTATTCTATGTGTTTATTTGATTACCTCTTTCTGTTAGCAATTATCAAATTCATTATTTTTTAAAAAAATATTAAGAAAGAGGTCAGAACCTTAGCCTGCTACTTTTTAAAAGTAGCAACCCCTGAGCTATATCACACCTACCACAAGGGTCCACATAGTGAGGGCCCTTACTAGCCTCCAAGCCCCACAAAGGTAGGGACTGAGCAGCTGTGGGCTTAGAATCACAAGAGGTAACTTCCAGTCTGAGTGCCAACTTTTTTTTTTTTAAGGCAATTGAGGTTAAGTGACTTGCCCAGGGTCACACAGCTAGTTAGTGTCAAGTGTTTGGTCTGAGGTTGGATTTGAACTCAGGTCCTCCTGACTTCAGGGCTGGTGCTCTATCCACTGCGCCACCTAGCTGCCCCCCTGAGTGACAACTCTTATGAGCTTGTGTGACCCTGAGAAAAAACTACTTTTTTCTTCTCAGAAATATTCTTTTCCAGAAAAAAAGAAATATTCCTGAGCCTTAATTTCCTCATCTGTAAAACAGAGATAACAACCACCGTACCACGTACTACACCATAGTGGTGTTAGGAAGGTGCTTTGTAAACGTTCATAACGCCATAGAAAAGTGAGATACTTAGAATAAAAATGGTATAATATTGTGTACTTTGTGTTATAGGCACAAGCCTGCTAGAAGAAATATTTATTCCTTTTAGAAAATTTAAAGGCAACTTAGGGGCAAGTGGATAGAGCACTGTGCATACAGTCAGGAAGTTATGAGTTCAAATCTGGCCTCAGACCCTTACTAGCTGAGTGACCCCAGGCAAGTCACTTTACCACTGTCTGACTCAGTTTCCTCAACTGTAAAATGAGAATAAAAATAGCATCTACCTCCCAGGGTTGTTGTAAGGGTTAAAGGAGATATTTTTTTTAAACACTTAGGGCCGTGCCTTGCACAAGCTTAGGTTTTCAGTCACATCTGACTCTTCACGACTTCATATGGGGTTTTCTTGGCAGAGATACTGGAGTGGTTTGCCATTTCCTTCTCCAGGTCATTTTACAGATGAGGAAACTGAGGCAAACAGAGGGAAGTGACTTGCCCAAGGTCACACAGCTAATAAGTGTCTGAAGCCAGATTTGAACTCAGGAAAATGAGTCTTCCTGACTCCAGCCAGGCCTGGTGCTCTATGCACTATGGTGCCATCTAACTGCCCCTTGCACATAGTAGGCACTTAATAAATGATTGCTTCCTTCCTTCCATTCTAAATATAAGCATTTTTAAACTTAAGTTGGAAAACTGTCCACACTGACACAAGTCCCTTCATGCCCCTGGACATCTCTCTAACTCATCATTATGACGTCCCAATTTCATAGAATTCTCTCTTTAAAGTATATTTCACAGTCTCCACCAAGCAAAGGTCCAGAGTTCAGGTAAAAGTAAACAATCACTTAACTTCTAACCCACCCTCACAGAATCATTTTTTCCAAAACCCATTGCACCCCTCTTTCACTCCTCCCTTCAAGTTTTCCTCCCTCCAGGTGGCCACAAGTGAATGGGACAGATACTTCATTACCAGAAACAAAGAGAATTCTCCATTCTCTTAGGTGCATCATTAATTGCCCTAATCCCTTTGGGGCACGGGGGGGGGGGCAAGAGGGGGAAGCCACTACTACTCTTATGTGGGTCAATCCAGATTAAAGGTGACTAGGTAAGTGATATAATGGATAAAGCCCTTAACTTGAAATTAGGAAAACCAGAGTTCAAAGACAGTCTCGGACACTTTTTGAGCTTCTCTCAGCCTCAGTTTCCCAATCTGAAAAATGGGGGGAAAATAATAGCACCTCCCTCATGGGGTTGTTGTGAGGACCAAGTTATAGTTGCAAATTTCAAAGCACTATATAAATGTTTATTATTATTATTATTTCTCTTGTCAGATCACCTCCCTAATTACTTCAGGAAAAAGTCCTTCCTCAAATGATCTGGAGATTAAGGAATTTGATAGGTAAAGGATCAATGAGAGGGTTTTGCCTTCAGATTACTCAGACAAGAATATGAAAAATGCTTTCTTCATATTTCTGGAAAAAAAAAGGGAGTGGGGGGGAGTACAGATGAGAGGTTTGTGTGTAAGGTAAAGGTATGTTGAGTTGATGTGAGAGGAAAGGGAGACAGGAGAAGCTGATGCCTTTGCCTGGGGCCGGATGCTCCCGATGTCCCTGGTCCTAAAAGACAACAGCAGTGGAATGGGGAAAGTGCTTACCCCCACCACAGGCCTGGATGAAGAAAAGCTTGGGTTTCCCTCCCAGGCTGGGGCATCTGGACCCACTGAAGATGTTCACAATACTCTCAACTGAAATGGAGGCTCCATCTATGCCATAGATGGCTCCAGGAAATTGGATATGACTGGCCTGAGAAAATAAGAACAAATATAACAAAAAGTATAAATATATAAATGCAACAAAAAAATAACAAATGTAACAGCTCACACTTCTTTCTAGTGCTTTATGGTCTCCAAAGCCCTTTCCTACACAATACTCCTGTGAGGTACTACTATCCCTATTTTACAGGTGAGGAAACAGAGGCTCTGAGAGGTTAAATGTCTTGCCCAGGGTCACAAGATCCTGAGACAGGATCTGAACCCAGGTCTCCTGACTCCAAGTATGGTGCTCTCTCTCCCCAGGCCAAGCTGCCTCACGGAGAACAAGGGTTCTTGGTACAGGGCACCAGGACTCCCCTGCCCTGCCAGGTGACCCCAGAAGTGGAACCTTTCTCCTCTTTAGCTTGGGAGCAGGACTGTCTGTTAGGGGCAGGGATGTGGACTTGTGCTGTGACCATGGGAAAGGCAACTTGTCCTGCCTTCCACACGTTGTCTCCCTGTAAGAGGCGAAGCCCCTTCCCGAGGGGGAAAACCTGGAGCTGGAAGGAGCCTTGGACCTTCGTTTTACTAATGAGACAACCGGGGCTCCAGAGGGGAAGTGACCCTGTCAAGGACTTCAGCCCTCCTCCGACAGCATGGGGGGAGTGTGGATGGGAAGAGTGGGTGAAAGGTCACTTCTGGCTGGATGTCAGGAAGAAATTCCTAACAACTGGAGCTGGGCCAGGATGGGCTGGGCTACTTGGGCTCCCCCTCTTTGGGGGCCTTTGGGAAAAGGCTGGGAGACCCCTTGGAGGGACATCATAGAGGGATTCAGGTTCAGCTTTGGGTGAACTCCATGACTCAGCCAGCAGCTATACTAGCCAGCATCTACAGAGTGTGGAAAGGTTTGCAAAGCCCCTTACCTAGGGGATCTCACTTGGTCCTCTCAGCAGCCCTGGAAGGTAGGCATTATTATCATTCCCATTTTACAGATGAGGAAACAAGACACTGAGACAGGTAAAGTCACTTGCCCAGGATCACACAGCTAGGAAGTGGCTGAGTCAGGATTTGAACCCAGCTCTTGGAGGCTTGGAGGCTGGCTCTCTCACAGTTATCTCAGGCTACTCTACAGTGTGTACATTTTTGAGTGGATCAAACCCGGTAAGGAAACAACACCTCCCAGTGCAGATTTACCCCTGCTCCATCACTTCCTCTTACCCAGTTGCCTGCAGCCCTGAGGGATTACTGATTGGCTCAGGATGATGAGGCCAGCATGGGTTAGAGGAAAGCCTTGAACTCAGGGCTTCCTGGCTCCAAAACTGCCTCTCTATCCCAGGCACTGCAATTGCCTCTGTCTGTCTATGATGAATTAATTTAATTGGGAGGCTCTTATGGATTTCACTTCATCCTCTACCAGAAATGTTGGTACATGAGCTATGATGATGTTCAGAATGGCCTTTTGGCCAATACTTCTCATGAGCACTGAAAACTGAGATGATCAAGCTGGGTGACCATGGGGGAGTCAGTCCCCTCAACTGTAAAATGGGATCACTCCTTCAAATAACAACCTTACAGGAGGTTCACGAGGAAAGCTGTCTGCCTCAGTAAACTCATCTGTAAAATGGGGATAATCTTTGTAACTGCAAGGTGTTCCAGAAATGTAGGCTAAGGATGATGATGTAGAAAGACTTTTGGATTTGGATTCAGGTTTTCTGAGCTCAAACCCAATTTTGCTATTTATTAGCTATGTGACTCTGGATGTGTCATTTAATATCTCTGGGCCTCAGTTTCCATACACAGGGTGTCCCCAAAGTCTTAATAACAAAAAAATCAATCAAAAAAGCTATTAAGGCTTAAAACTGCCCTAATACTTCAGAGATGCCCTGTATAAACAAAAAAAAAAACAAAAAACAAAAAAAAAACAACAAACCAGGGGATTGGACCAGAAGACTTCTGAATGTCCCTTCCAACTCTAAATCTTAGGACTGGGGGGCCATCACCAGCCATCCTGATCCAGATCTGGCCACTGGACCCAGATGGTTCTAGAAGAGACAGTGAGGCTGGTGACTCTGCACAGCCCTCCTCAATTAAATCTAATTCACATGTGTGTCATGGCACTATCTTCCTGATATCATGATCTTCTTTGAGAATGAAGGACAAACAACAAATCTTAGGATTATCATTAACTTCAAGAGGTTTGTTCACCACCAGAGGATCATAGGGTTATTGCTTTAGAACTGGGAGAGAAATTAGAAAGCTATCAAGCCCCATCATCTTCCAGAGGAAGGACAAAGGCATAGAGAGGTTAGGGGACTTGCCCAGGGTCACACAGCTGGTAAGCATCTGAGGCAAGTTCTGAACCCAGGTCTTCCAGACTCCCAGGCCAGGTGCCCATCCTCTGGGCCCTGCCATGACAACTCACAAAGGCCAGAAGGGATGGGATCCATGCCTTCCCTCCCTCCCTCCTAAGGCATATCTGCCTACAGAATCCTTCTCTTTCTTCCAAGCACAGCTCAGGGGCCATGCCCTCCTCAAGGACTTCTCTCATCCCCCTACTCCTTGGTGCTCTCTACCTCTGGAAATGACTCTTTCATTCTGTATATGCCTGTGCTTCCTTATCTGTGAA
Organism: Vombatus ursinus; assembly: GCF_900497805.2. Taxonomy (NCBI): domain Eukaryota; kingdom Metazoa; phylum Chordata; class Mammalia; order Diprotodontia; family Vombatidae; genus Vombatus; species Vombatus ursinus. The sequence continues at coordinate 566,759 of NW_020953950.1, read as the reverse complement.
CATTTGTTTCTCTCCAAAAGAATGGAAGCTCTCTGAGGGCAGGGACTGTCTCCTCTTCGTATCATCAATGCCTAGCACAGTGCTGGACCCACAGTGGCAGCTTAATAAATGTGTCTCTTCAAGACTTCAAGCAGACAAGTCAGAAGCCTGCACCAGCTGTCTCCCAGGAGTGTTTGTACCTGACAGCCATGAGACAGAATGACTACCACGCAGCAGTCCAGGGCGCTGTGGTCCCTCCGGGCCAGCTGCTGCAAGGCTGCTCCCATTGCCTGTGGGTAAGAAGACCCCTGTAAGTCAGAGAGCTGAGCCTGGGCTCCCGTCGGCATCTCCCCCACAACTCCCAGGCTCAGCTGTCAGAAGAAACAAGCCGAAACAGCCCACAGCGTGACCTGCAGCACGGGCAGGAATTTGGAGAGAGGAAAAACCGGAGTGAAGCCATTTGTCCTGTGCCTGCCCATGCTAGGACCCATGTGGATCTGATGGAAGCCTCCGACACGTTATCGAAGGAACTTCTAGGATCCTCTACAGATTCTACTGGTTGGTATTTCACATTCTTCACAAACTGGTACTACCCTTTCTGGTCTAATAAGAGATTACTCCTCTGTGCTCTCTTGGGACCCATTTGCTGTTCCTCACACACTACCATCTCCCATCTCCGGGCCTTTGCACAGGCTGTTCCTCACACCTGGAATGCCTTTCCACCACATGGTCCCATTCTTGCAATACCTGGTTTCCTTCAAGATTAGGCTCAAGTACCCCCTGCCCCCCATCATGGGGCCTTCCCTACCCAACTATCACCACTACCTCCTTCAAGGTTGGTTACCTTGTTTTGGGTGTATACATCTTTTATATACCCATTCAACTATATGTTATCTTCCCCATTAGAATGTAAGCTCCTTGAGGGCAAGGGACTGTTTAACTTTTCTCTTTACAAACCCAGCACAATGGCTGACACTTAGTTTGTCGACTGAGGGACTGATTCTTATCATCATCATTTTCAAACACTAGCAGGGTATGATGTCTGGAAATAGGTTGTGGGGATGCATCTGATTTAATTCAGCAAACATTTATTAGTCTTCCTTGATTTCCCCCTGTCTAGAATGACCTCCCTACTCAGATCTCAAGGCAGCAAGATGGCGAAGAGGATAGAGCACTGGGCCTGGAGTCAGAAAGACTCATCTGTGTGACCCTGGGCAAGTCACTTTACCCTGTTTGCCTCAGTCTCCTCATCTGTAAAAAATGAGCTGGAGAAGGAAATGGCAAACCATTCTAGTATCTCTGCCAAGCAAATCCCAAATGGGGTCAGGAAGAATGGAACAACTGAACAACAACATCAGAAAATGACCTATCTGTGATTTCCTTATCATGTAATGTCTATAATAAATATCTGTTAGTGTCTTAACTCCCCCCACTAGACTATAAACTCCTTGAGGGCAGGGCCATTTCTTATCTTAACTTCATTTCTCCCAAAAGGGCTACTAAACAAATGTAAAGATAATTTTCTAACAATGAGAACCACCCAAAAGTGGAATGGGCTACCCAAGGATGTAGTGAGTTACTCATCAGTGGAGATATTCAAGCAAAGGCCAAATGACTACTTGTCAGGGATATTATTTCAATCGTTTTCAGGAGTGTCCAACTCTCCGTGACTCCATTTGGGATTTTCTTGGCAAAGATACTGGAGTAGTTTGCCATTTCCTTCTCCAGCTCATTTTCATAGATGAGGAAAACTGAGGTCAACAGGGTGAAGTGATTTGCCCAGGGTCACACAGCTAGCAAGTATGTGAGGCTGGATTTGAATTGATGAAGATGTCTTCCTAATTCCAAGCCCAGTACTCTGTCCACTATACCAGCTAGCCACCCAGGGATATTGTAGAGTGGATTTTCGACCAGGCAGATGTCCCTTGAGGCCCCTTCCAAGTTATTTTTTTTTTAATGAATTATTTTATGAAGTATTTACTATACACAAGGGCAGCATGGTTCAACTGAACTTAAAGTCAATAAGACCTGATTTCAAATCTTGCCCCGTCTTGATTGTGACAGTGACCTCAGATTCTCAAATGACTACTCCAGTGTCCAGAGACCTCCAGTAAGTTCTGCCAAACTGGAAAAGCTTCAAGCCTGGGCCCAGCAATTGCATGTCTTTTATCTGAGGATCAGCCCAGCTCAGTGTAGACAAGCCTATCCTTAGAAGGCTGGCCACCAAGTGACCACTCTTTCTGACCACAGCTGACATTTATATAGTCCTTTTAATAATTATACAGCACTTTATGTACATGATCTCATCTGAATATCACAACAACCCTAGAAGGGAGGTATGAATATTCCCATTTACAGATGAAGAAACTGAGGCTTACAAAGGTTAACTGACTTGCTCATGGTCCCAAAGATAATAAGTATCAGAGGAAAGATTCAAATTCAGGTCTTCCTGACTTTAGGTCCAGTAATCTATCTAATCTGCCTTTCTTCCTTTTATTTTTTTTTTTGTAATTTTTATTTTATTTTTAACATATGGAATAAAACAAGCATTTCCATAATATAGTACAATACAAAAGATGATTGTACATGATACTGCAAATCTATTATGCACAACTTGCTATTCCTTTCAAACATACAACAAAAATATCATGTAAATCTCTTTTTTTTTCTTTTTTTTCTTCCCTCCCCCCTCCCCTATCCTAGGGATGGCTACCATTAGACGTAGATAGGTATATGTAAAATTATTCTATACATACTTCTATTTATCAGTACTTTCTCTGCATGTAGACAGTATCTTTCTTCATATGTCCTTTATGGTTAATTTAGGTATTTATAATAGACTTATTCACTCAAAGTCATTCTTAAAACAATATTGCTGTTACTGTATACAATGTTCTCTTGGTTCTGCTCATTCCACTCTTCATTATTTCATGTAAGTCTTTCCATGGTTTTCTAAAATCATTGAGCTCATCATTTCTTAGAGCACAATAGTATTCCATCACAATCATATACCACAACTTGTTTAGCCGTTCCCCAATCGATGGGCAACGCCACAATTTCCAGTTCTTTGCTGCCACAAAGAGGGCTGCTATAAACATTTTAGAACAGATAACATATGGGTTGTTTTCCTTTTTCCCTGATCATATTTGGAAATAGACCAAGTAGTGGCTCCTAAAGGAAGACTGCGGAAAAGGTGGCCCCTGAGCTGAGCATGAATTCAGGAAGACAGGGTCTCTGAGGAGCTGAGAAGGGGAGCTCACTCAGTGTCAGAGGTGGAATTTGAATGAGGTCTACCTGACTCCAAGCCCAGGGCTCTATCCACTATTCTGGGCTGCTGCTGTCTCCCAGCCTGACCTGCCCTTAGTTCCTGCTACGGAGGAGAGACACAAAAACAAATAAAATACACAGTCCTTCTTCCTATTGTACGAGGGTCTGTATCCCAGACGGTATATTTTTCCCTGTCTCATTCTAGTCCTTCAGCCTTGGCTTGGATTTTGTGTGTCTGACCTTGGCTGGAGAGAACAGAGGTCAATGAGAAAGTGTGTGGGTTAGCCGCCCTGCTTAGGCCCTGCCTCCCCCAGGGGAGCTGGACCACCGAAGAAATTACCTTCGCGCTCAGATTCCACTCGACCTCCACAGCAAAATGCAGCGCTTGGAAGCGTTTCTGCATCTTTTCACAGTCAATGTTGGAGCCTGTTCGGACAGAAAGGCCTGAGGAAGCATGGAAGTCCACGTTGTTGATGATGAGGCAGTAGCCGCATGGGTCTGAGTTCAGAGTATACACCTCCACAAACTGAAAGAGGCAAAAGGTAAACCCAAGACTTGCTGGAAGAGAAAACGCCCCTTTGGGAGGAGTCATTCTAACTACCCAGGTGAGATGATGCTAGGAAGACTTATATGAACTGATGTAGAATAAAGCAAGCAGAACCAGGAAAACAAATCACAAAAGGACTGTGACAGTGTCAACGAGAAAAACAACAACATCTGGTAAAAAAAAAATTAATTTAATTAATTTAAATAAATTAAATTTAAAAACTGAGTTTAAAAAACTATAATGACCCAGTTTAGTCCCCAAGAGGAAAGGATAAAATGCATCTCACTCCTTTCTTTGTACAGGTGGCGGACCATGCGTGTGGAACACTGGGCAATTTTGCCAAGTTCATGTTTTTCTTTCGGTCTTATTTTTTGTTGTAACGAATGCCTCTCAAGGGGGTGGAACAAGAGGACATATTTGAAAAAAGAGGGGTAGAAAAAATGAAAGACATCAATAAATTTTACATAATGTTAGTGATAATAATAATGGGATCTTAGAGGAAGTTGGCTGCCTTTTCATTAGCCCTACGGGGAAAGGTCTGTGGGCAGGGACTGGTACAATGTTGATGAGGAACATGGAGGGGGAGTGGATTACCACTTAACGAAGACTCACCCTACCAGAGTTTCTCTCACAGCTAGTTTGTATAGGTCCCACAGCACCTGCATTAAGCATCAAAGAAAACAGAATGCATGAACAGAAAGAATAATCCCATAAGCACTAACACATTCACAGTAGGACTATTTGTAAGAGCAAGAAGCTGAAAACAAATCCAGCAAATTCAGAACCCAAGAATCTCCAAGCAAGAAGGGACATTAGTGACCATCCTCCCCAACCTGTAACTGAAAAAAATATCCCCCCCACCCAGTTTCTCCTGTTTATAGCTTGTTTGTACATAGTTGTTTGCATGTTGTCCCCCCATTAGATTGTGAGCCCATCACCATATGCTTTTGCCTTTTTTGTATCCCCAGGGTTTAGCACAGTGCCTGGCACATAGTAGGTCTTAACAGATGTCTGTATTTACCTCTTTGCACATCTAACTATTGCTCCCAGTTCTGCCCTCAGAGATGAAATATAACATCTCTCATCTGTCTCAGGCAACATAGCCCTTCAAATATCTGAACACAGTTATCATATATATCACCACCTCCTCATCACCCTGGTTACCCTCCATCCTGGGATGTCCTCAAGTGTATGTATATCCTTCTTAAAATGCGCTGTCCCAAAGTGAACTATTAGATGTGGTCACTGAAAAAGATGCGGTCACTGAACAAACCCATGATCTAGGAATATAATGAAATATCACTGCGCTATATGAAATAAATGAGCTGGAGGAGGAAATGGCAAAACACTCTAGTATTTTTACCAGGAAAACCCCAAATGGAATCATGAAGAGTTGGACACAACTGAAAACGACTAAACGATAACAATATGAAATACTGCAGATGAGGAACTCAGAGGAACATGGGAAGATTTATATGAACAGATAAATAGCAAAGAAATCAGGACCAAATGAACAATACATGTAATGGGGACCATGATGTGAATGAAGGTGACAGGGAAAGACAACGTAATTCTGTCCAATCCCACAGTGGCTGACGTTGGCTCCAGGTGAGCATCACTAGCTGACTAGGTACCTGTCATTCACTTCTTTTCTTTTAAGAAATGGCAAACTTGGGGCAGCTAGGTGGTGCAGTGGATAGAGCACAGGCCCTGAAGTCAGGAGGACCTGAGTTCAAATCCAGCCTCAGACCAAACACTTGACACTTACTAGTTGTGTGACCCTGGGCAAGTCACTTAACCCCAATTGCCTAAAGAAAAAAAAAAAGAAAGGGCAAACTTTTGTTACAAGTCACAATTCTCAAGTAGGGGAGTAAGGAGTAATACATTTGGAAATAAAAGAAGTCTAAAAAAAATCACTACTTTTTAAGTAATATAATGATTAAAGAGTTATAGACAGTTTAAAAAGAAAGAAAAGGAAATGGTGAATACCAGAAGTAGAATGTCTGTCCTTCACAAATGCTGGTCCATGATTTTGCTTACCTTTTTTTTTTTTTAAAAAAGGAAAGACATCAGGAGATCTGGACGCCAACGGCCTGAGCTGCAAATTCCACTTCTGGCAGAACTCAGCCTCCCACCCTGGATCCTGAGCATCTGATTGGTCAGAGTTCACCTTATCTTGCCTGGATCAACACCCACCATGCCTTATCTTCATGTAGTACTGCCATGCATGTTTTCAGTCAACAAGCATTTATGAAATGCTACATAGCAGGCAGTGTGCTAAGCACTAAGGATACAAAGAAAGGCAAAAACTCTGGTCCCTGCCCTCATGGAGTTTACATTTTAATGGGGGGAGGGGGGAACAACATGCAAACAACCACATATACACAAAATAAATACAGTGTAAATGAGAGGTTAATGCAGAGGGAAGGGTGGAGTGGGGTAGAGGGGACCAGAGAGGCCTATTACAGAAGATCTGAAGAATTTGAGCTGAGTCTTGGAGGAATCCAGGGAAGCCAGGGGACAAAGATGGGAGGGTAGAGCATTCTAGGCATGGGGACCACCATGGAAAAGACTTGGAATGGAGACATGATGCAGAAAACAGGAGGAATGTCCATGTTGCTGGGTCATTAAGTAGGTGGAGGGAAATAAAGTATAAGAAAACTGGAAAGGTAAGAAAGACATGGAAAGGAAGAAATCCAAGTTACCAAGAACCAAGAAAAAATTCTCAAGAAAAGTAGGGCCATGTAGTGAAGAGTTTCAAAAGCCAATCAGAGAATTCTATGCTCAATCATATTCCCTATCCCCAGTTCAATCTCCAATTCTAGCTTTGAGAACAGTCACCAAAATGACATTATCATTCTTGGAAAGACACGTTGATCAATTGCCCAATGACTCAAAAGATCGTTCCCTCTGATTTCTCCATCTAAAAATTCTTTCCTAGCCCCTATTAGTCAGTCAGTCAATAAACATTTATTAAGCATTAGGCACTATCATGGGTACACACACACACACACACACACAATCTTCCCCATCAAGCTCCTTGAGGGCAGTGACCACCTTTCTTGCTTGTCATTTTAATCCTCAGTGCATAGTTCCCGGCACACAGTAATTACTCAGATGACTTTTCATTCATTCATGCATCCATTCATAGGCCTTTCATGGAAAGTGATTATTACAATAAAGTAATTCAATTTTTTTTGAAGATTGGGATATGACACAGATGTCAATTCAATTTGACTCAATATTTACTAAGCAACTCTAATGCATAAAGCTCTGCACTAGGCACCAAGGATACAAAGACATAACCAAAAAAGTCCCCGGCCACAAGAAGCTTACACTGGGGGTTACAAAGCATAGGTAGATGAGTAAATATAAAGTCTCTATACAAGAATTTCCAGAAGAATGGTGCTCAGAGTACTAATAACAGGGGACAGGGCTGTGGATCCTGTAGAATATATCACTTCTGCTGGGCTTTGAAGGGATGACCACTGGCACCAGGAAGCCAACCTCGGGGCCCATCATCCACAGTAAGAATAACTGGCCCAAACCTGAAATCACTGAGGACCAGAAACAAGAAAGGAGAGAGGCATTTGACCTCTGCATGACAGATGATACTGAAACAACAGAAATGAAGAATTCAAAAAGGTTGTGAGAGCTCTGGGCTGTGAAACCAAGAAAAATGAGGATAAGGAAAGCCTGGAAATGGGACACTAAGGAAGAAATTCTGGGTCTTTGGTGATGATAAACCAAGAAAAAATCTCTCCCAACAGCCTAAGACCTGTGCCTAGAGAGCTCAAGGAAAGGCTCACTGATAGGAACCATAAGGAATGATTAAAGAGGAGCAGATCGAGATGGGGGGGCGGAGTCAAGAGAGAGGAGTTCCTGAGGATCACGGAAAAGAGCAGGTTCTCATTCCTCATAAGGTAAGTGGTCAAAGGATATGAACAGGCACTTTTCAAGGGAAGAAATCTAAGTTACCAAGAACCAAGAAAAAATTTTCAAGAGGCAGCTTGGTGGCGCCATAGTACACAGAGCACTGGCCCTGGGGTCAGGAGGATCAGAGTTTAAATCCGATCTCAGACATTTAGCTGTGCGACCCCCAGGACAAATCACTTAACCCCATGGCCTAAAAAAAATTTAAAAAAAAAAAAAGGAAAATTCTCTAGATCATCAATAATTAGAGAAATGCAAATTAAAACAACTCTGAGGTATCATCATCCAGTTGACAAAGTTGACACAAAACGAAAATGACAAATGTTGAGTTGTGGGGAAACAGACACACTAATGCACCTTGGGTAGAGTTGGGAACTGGTCCAGTCATTGTAGTTTAGACTATGCCCCCAAAGCTACTATATTGTGCATCCCCTTTTGACCCAGTGATGCTGATACTAGCTCTGTGCCCCAAAAAGATCAAAGAATGAGCTTTGGGCTTTGAGGTACAAAGATGTTGAAAGCAGCTCTTCTTGTCAGGGAATAGAATGGAAAACGAGGATGTCCACATCAACTGGAGAATGGCTGAACAAGTATGGTAATGTGAATATGATGGAATACCATTATGCTATTTAAAAAAAAATGATGATGTGATATAGATGGTTTCAGAAAAGCCTGGGAAGAACTGTATGAACTGATGCAAAGTTGAACCAGGAGAATAACTGATACAATAACAGCCATATTGTAAAGATAAGCAATCTGAAAGATTTACCAATACAATGACCAACCATAATTCCAGAGGGCTTATGAGGAAACACACTAACCACCTCCTGAAAGAGATCCTATGGAATCAGAAGGCAGATTGAGGCACAGATTTTTGGACGTGGCCAATGTAAGAATTTGTTTTGCCTGAATACCAATATTTGTGACTGTTTTTGTTTTTCTTGCTTTATGAATGACATGTTGTTGTTGTTTTTTGTCCTTCATTCTCAAAGAGAACCATGACATGAGGAAGATGATGCCATGACTTGCAAATGAGTTGGATTTAAGTGAGGGAGGGCTGTGCAAAGTCACTAGCCTCACTTTCTCTTTCAGAGCCATCTGGGTCCAGTGGCAAGATATAGATCAGGACACCTAGAGATGGCTCCCGAATGACATGAAATAGGAACTGAAGTGGGAACAAAGAATATTTCCTTTAAGGTGCTGGGTTTTGAAGTAAAATAATCCAGGAAGTAGTTCTCTTCCCTGTTCCAGCTGAATGACCCCAAACCCTCAAAATAGTTCATCATTGTTTTAGGTCTTTTCCTTTTTGATGGAGTCATAATCAACCAGAAGCCTACTAAAGTGTTTCTCTATGCTTTGTGCCACTGGAAGAATGTTCAGAGAAATCTGACTCTGTCTTCCCTTACTAGCGAGCAAAATCTCTCCGGCTCATTTGACGGTTCTCAGTCTGGCTTACTGGCACCGGTAAATGTCCAAAGTAGAACTGGAACCTGGGTCATCTATTCTCTAGTTCAGCACTCTTTCCAGGACACCAGGATGCATCTTTATACATACAACTGTCCTTCTTTCAGGGCCTTGGATGGTTCTAGTAACAAAATGACCCTGGCATAACTGAGAAAGAAACAGAGTCTAGCTTTTTCCTGGTAGGAGGTAAAGAAATATACGAATTAATAAGAATGTTTTAAGCTGGGCACAGTGCCAGGCCCTGGGAGGTATAAATGCAAAGAATGAAACAAACCCTATTCCTAAGGAGCTTACAAGCTAAGACCTCAGCTGTGTTTTGAAATATTATGAAATAATATTATGCCAGAATCCCAGAAGACCTTGGTCTCCCTTGGATCAAAGACCTAGTCAGTCTTCCTTGAAATAATATATTGGATTCTCTAAAACTAAGAGACTCGGGCTTATTTGTGGTGCCCAAATTAAGGGTGGAGGTGTCTTTGTTTAATCTAGGTTCTCAAAGAATGGTCCACTGACCAGTACAAGTGTCCAGTACCCTTTCAGGAGATCTGCAAGGTCCAAATTATTTTCATAATAATACTAAGATATTATTTGTCTCTGAAAATTCTCTTTCCTTTTCTAACTATGTTTCTGTGTGAGACCACATTTTCCTGAAATATTTCAATGAAAACAACATATCACAAAATGCTGAATGTAGAAACAAATCTGAGAGTTCAGCTGTCTTCTGTTAAGCCAGACATTAAAGAGGTTTCAAAACTGTGGAAAACACTCATCTCACTATTTTTTGGGAAAAATATAGTTACTTTTCATTAAAATGTATTTATGTTACCATATAATGGGTACACATTTATTTTAACTGAATTAACAAGCAAATATTTAAGTTTTAATTTCTAATATGGTAAATATTGATAGATCAAACCCACATCAACAAAAACTCTTTGGGTGGTGGTCTTCAATAATTTTTAAGAGGGTAAATGGGTCCTGGGACCAAAAAGTTTGATAACCTCTGGTTTATTCCAATCTAGAAAAGAATCTCTTTTTTCACCTTTGACAAGACTGAAAGGCCAGTAGTTAAAAAGGGTTTCAGGAAGATATTTCTCCAAAGGGTATGCCAACATGAACAATATTAGTATTCTATTTAAATTCATCCAAAAAAGCTGAGCTTAAACTGTACACTTTGTTTCATTCTGCCATAGAATGTTGTCTTCTGTTTTGGGATTCTTACAAATGTAAGGGGAATTCACCTGAGGGATCCAGAATTCCAGTTAGCAGGGCCACTGCCTATGGGCATTGCTCTCCAAGCAGGAAAGTTGATTCATTAATAAATTATTTCTGACCAAATGAAGGGTACAGAGTTTTTCTTCCACAGAGGTAACTAAGTCAGGATGAGAGGCTAACTCCCAGGTTCCCTCAGGAAATGCCAGGAAAGTGAAGAAAGCTGTTAATTGTGTTTTTTTCCCTTGATTACCAGGGAGGTTCAGTGAGGAAGGGTAGCAGCAGTACATCCAGAAACTGATGTAAAAACAAAAGACAACTTTAGAAGAAGGCAGAGGAGGAGGCCAGGAACTATGGCATCTGTTAGAGGAGATTTTCATCCAGAATAACAAACGTTTGATGCTTTAAAAAGAACACTTATTTTAATGACACAGAGAAGTTACACTGAATGGGGGCAGCTAGGTGGCGCAGTGGATAGAACACTGGCCCTGAAGTCAGAAGGACCTGAGTTCAAATCCGGCCTCAGACACTTGACACTTACTAGCTGCGTGACCCTGGACAAGTTACTTAACCCCAACTGCTTAAAAAAAAAAAAGTTACACTGAGCACAAATAAGAACTGAGCAGTACATACCCCGTGCTACATCCAAGTGTGATGCCCGTGGGTCTTCTTTCTTGCTGATGTGAGAGCCTGGGACCAGTGGTCTCATGGGAAGCTTCACACCTGGAAGAGAAGCAGTTCATTCATTTCTGAAGAAAGGCCTATTTCTGAGATTCAAGGTTTCATACGCAAACTATTTTCCCCCATTCTTTGCATATTGAAATGTTCATGTTTGTTGATGTGTGTTAATTTCATAATAAAAAAGGGAAATTTAATTTAAATAAAAACAGACCTATTCCCCACCCACCCACCCCTAAGCACCACTGGACCAAGGCAATCACTGTGGTACATCAAAGGATAAAGGATCATAAGAACAGGGCTAGAAGAAACCTCGGGGCCATCAACCACCTTGTTTTACAAATGAAAAACGGAAGCCAGTGAGGTAAAGTGATTTATCTAAAGACCCCATTCTAGTGAGGGTCAGATCAGAGGGGTGAACCCTGGTCCTCAGACAGAAGAGTCAGTGTGCTTTGCACTGAAATCAATGATTTGTTAGGTCATCCATCAGGAACCAACAAAATAAAATAAATAAATAAATGGATAAAGTGGATGGGAGATAAAAAGTGAGAAGGGGAAAGGAAGAATGAGGCAGAGGGCCCAAGGATGATGCAAGATGAGAAGATCAGACCAAAGGTTCTCTAAGGTCCCTCCCAGCTCGAAATCGTGTCCTGCCATGAAAACCCGTCAGCATTTCAAACCAAGTCTTAAGAGTTTACACAAAAGTGGAGGTAAAATGTGGGAGAAAAGGACAGAAAACCACCAACTTAAACTCCTGGGTTCTAATTCTGACAGTGCAGATTTCTTTGTTTTAAGTGAGACTAGCTATATTCTGATGATAAATCCCTTGTCTATCTCTCATAGCTAAGAATACACATTTTTCTCCAACAAGTATATTCTTCTTCTTTTTATAACCTGTGTTTTAATAGCCATCTTTCTTTTCTTTGTTTCACACGGTTTTACTTTGGATAATGTTTAGCTTATGAATGCTACCCTAAGAACCTGTATATAAGGAAATTCTTATGCAGGGGTGGGGAACCTGCAGCCTCACGGCCACATGTGGCCTTCTAGGTCCTCAAGTGTAGCACTTTGAACCCAAATTTGGATTCCATCAAAGGGTCACACTTGAGGACCTAGAGGGCCACATGGGGCCCTGAGGCCGCAGGATCCCCTCCCCTGTGTCTTATGTTATGCTTGAGGTAGACTATTGTCCGCCATGCAATCTGCCTCAGCTGGCCAGAATAGAAAGCTACATGCTTCACTCTTAATTGACTCCTTAAGGCAGACCCCAGCCTCAAGAACCCAAATGGGTACGCAGTGACCCTCGAGTCCCTACAAAACTCCGCTGCAGTTTCAAGGACACTAGCCAACAAGCCCACAAGCATATAGTAAGTGCTTCCTCTGTGCTAAGACCCAGTGCTAAGACACTACCCTAATTCTTTAAGGATGCTGAGGGTTTTGGATGGTCAGGTAACTGTGGAAGGCAATACCTCCAGTTGGCAGGTAACTGTGGAAGACATTCTTAAAGAGGCTGAAGTATGTTGTCTGTGAGAGCTCTTCCTACTACGAAGGGGAATAAGCATTTACACAGTACCTACTGTGTGGTGCTCAGCGCTTTACAATTACTATCTCAACGGATCGTCATAATAACCCTGGGAGATAGGTATTCTTATCCCCATTTTACAGATGAGAAAACTGAGGCAAACAGAGGTCAAGTGACTTGCCCAGGGTCATACAGCTATTTGAATTCAGGGCTTCCAGACTCTAGACCCAGCACTCTATCTATTAACACCAATTTCATACAACATGGATGAGGCAGGTCAAACTAGTTGACCTCTGAAGTTCCTACCAATTTTTAACACTTATGATTCTACAGATTTGATAAAACCACTGCATGTTCAAAACCTAACCGCCTAAGCGTGTTTCACCAGGATCACAGCAAAACAAGGACAGAAAACCTTAAAAGTACTGTGTCAGCCAAGTGTCTGAGGCTGGATTTGAACTCAGGTCCTCCTGACTTCAGGGTCAGCACTCTATCCACTGCACTACCTAGCTGCCCCTTCATTCTCTCTATACCCCAAGATCAAGAATATAAATTATATCGAGTTCTGGATAAGAACAGCTGGTATTTATACAGTGCTTCATAGTTTGCAATGGGCTTTACAAATATTATTTCATTTGATCCACCCCAACAACCCTGGGAAGTAGGCGCTATTGTTATCCCCATTAACAGATAAGAAAACTGAGGCTGACCAAGGTTAAGTGACTGACAGAGTCATACAGCTACCTGAACTCAGGGTTTCCTGACTCTAGGTCCAGTGCTCTGTGCACTATGGCACCACCTAACTGCCTCTGGATCTCAGGGAACTCACAGTCCTAACCAGCACTCTCTGATATTAAGTAGCTATACTAGCCCATCTTTCAATACTTACTGCTTGATTCCCTAGATCTGACCATTTCAATTGGTTTGATGTCAATCGGGTCCAGTTGCTGGGTTGTATCACTTTCACGAAGGAGAGTAGCCAGAGGCCATTGGCCGGTGTCTTCCAGGCAAGAGACGAATATGGGAAGGGCACGCTTCCCTCGTGTCTGAAGATCTGTGATCAACTGCCTAGCCTGGTCTCTCCGAGTACCAGCTCTCTATTGGAAAAATGCATAGAAAGGAGATATATCATTCAATTACCTGGCGAGTTCCACCTTTTCTCCCTTTCCCAGCTTGCCAGGATTGTGTAAACTTCACTCATTTTTTTTAATTTTAATAATATTTTATCTTCCTCAATTACATGTAAAAACAATTTTTAACATTTGTTGTTTTCTTTTTTTAAGTTTTGAGTTCCAAATTGTATCCCTTCTTACCTTCCCTCTCCCTTCCCTGAGATAGTAAGAAATCTGATATAGGTTATGTATGTACAATTACGTAAAACATTTCCATATTATTCATTTAGTGCAATAAAACTCAAAAGAAAAGAAAGAAAGAAAGAAAGAAAGAAAGAAAGAAAGAAAGAAAAAGAAAAGGAAAGAGAAAAAAGTATGCTTCAGTCAGTATTCAGACAACATAAGTTCTTTCTCTGGAGGTGGATAGCATTTTTCTTCATGAGTCCTTTGGGATTGTCTTGGATCATTGTATTGCTGAGAAGAGCTAAGTCATTCACAGTTGTTCATTGTATAATATTGCTGTTACTGTATACAATATTCTCACAGTTCTGCTCACTTCACTAAACTTAAGTTCATGTAAGTCTTTCCAAAATTGTTTTTAAATCATCCTGCTCATCATATCTTATAGTACAATAATATTCTAATACAATCATATACCACAACTTGTTCAGCCATTTCCCAATTGATGGACATCTTGATTTTCAATTTTTAGCCACCACAAAAAGAGCTGCTATATTTTTGTACAAATAGGTTCTTTTTTCTTCTATTTTTTTTTAAATCTCTTTGGAATATAGACCTAACAGTGGTTTTGTTGGGTAAAAGAGCATACACAACCCTTTGGACACAGTTCCAAATTGCTCTCTGGAATGATTGGATCAGTTCACAACTCCACCAACAGAACTGCACTGATTTTTAAAAAGTACTATTTGTAAGTAGCCAAAAGATAAGAGTTTTCAAAAGAAGAGGGATGAAACAAGTATTTATTAAGCACCTACTATGTACCAAGCACTATACTAAGCACTTTTCAAATATTATCTTATTTGATCCTCACAATAACCCTGGCAGGTAGGTGCTATTATTAACCCCACTTTACAGCTGAGAAAACTGAGGCAGACAGAGGTTAAATGACTTGCCCTGGATCACACAGCTAATACATATGTGAGGTCAAATTTGAACTCAGGTCTTCCTGATTTCAGACCCACTTCCATCTTGCCAACTCATTGCAAACTCTCAACACCCTGTTAAAAACAGTCCAATTCCTAATGTGGAAACATGTTTAATATGATCATACACGTACAGCCTATATCAGATTGTATGCCATCTTGGGGAGGGGGCAGTGGAGGAAGAGGAATTCAGAACTCAAATCTTATAAAAGTGAATGTTGAAAACTAAAAATAATTAAATGATTGTTTTAAACAGTCGAAAAAATAAAATGTAAAAAACAAACAAAAATAAAAATTGTCCAATTCACTAACAATAAGAGAAATGAAAATTAAAACAACTCTGAGGCTTGTCCTCACCTCCATCAGGCTGGCAAAAATAACAAGACATTTACTATTTAATGGTAAATGCTGGAGAGGCTGTGGAACAACGCATTGTCAGTGGAATTATAAATTGGCCCAACCAGTCTAGAAAAGAATTTGGAATTATGCAAAAAAGGTCACTAATTATATACACTCTTTGACTCAGCAATACCATTAACAGGCCTATTTCCCAAGGAAGTCAAGACAGAAGGAAAGGCAGCATATACACAAAAATGATTTCTAGCAGCACTTTTATAACGTCAAACAACAAGAAGGAAAAAGAGCACCTATTAAGTGGGGACCACCTTAGGAAATTGTAAATGTAATATATGAATGTAATAGAATATTATTACACCATGGGACACGGAGAGTTAGAAAGAATTCATAGACTAGAGAAGACTTAGATGAGCAACGCAAGCAGAATCAGGAGAATAATTTACAAAATAAACACAATATAATAAAATATAATAGTAATAATGATATATTATACTGTATATATCATATATTATTATATGATAATATAAACAATATGATAAATATAATATGAAGTAATAAAAGAAAACAATCCTGAAAATTTCAGAAAGTTCAGTTATGGCTTCAGAGGGCTTAAGAGTGGCTCATGCCTCTTGGCAACAAGTTAGACATGAGGAGGTGAGAAAGAATGAAGAATCCAGGATGCAAGCCTGGGGAACCAGGCTCCAACCAATCCAACATCAGAGAGAGAAACTGAGGCTCAAAAAAATTAAATTCTTTCCAATTGTCACATGGCTAGTGTCAAAGGTAGGAATGAACCCAGGTCTCTCCTGATTCCAAACTGAAACGGGTAGTAACACAGTTCAGTATAGTAGAAAGGGCACTCGTATTTGGAGTTTGAACCCTAGCTGTGTCTCTGAACCCTTCCCTGTCTCTGAGCCTCAGTTTCCCCATCTATAAAATGAGTTGTAGTAGATGATACTGAAGGTCCCTTTCAGCTTCGAATCTTGGAATCTCCCACCATATGGTGTCTCTTCATGACAAATATTAAAGTGTTGCAGTCTAGGGGTCTTGGGAACCCCAAAATGCAAGAGAAAAGGGCATTGGTCTGCCTCGAAAGAATTCGACCACTCAAGCCTTCTTTCAGTCCAAGTAGTTTATTAAAACACAGACCGGGATAGGCGAGATTCCTAGTGAGTTTGCCATATTTGTGACACCAATACAAGCAGGCCAGATTTTAAGAATCTGAGCAATTTAAGGGGGGCAAGGTCAGCACTTTTATACAGAAAGACTGTGGGAAGATCTAGATGGGATCCAGGGGTGGCAAGTAGCCTGGGGTGGTCTGGGAGGTTAACAGAGAAATGGGTCCAGATGGGATTAAGGAGTAGCAAGCAGCCTGAGATGGGCCAGATGCAGACTATGAGGGCCACAATGAAAGGGCAGTTAAAAGGATTATTGACTGGGATGGGCAATGCCTTAGGCAAACACCAGGGACTGGGCCATGTGGGAATGTCCAGGGCCTTTTAGGGGTCCATCATTAGTGCCCCATCAAAAGCACCCAAAGAGCATTGGGATAGTAATGACTTTAGGAAAACATACGTGAAGAGTTTATTTACTAGTTAGAGCAACATTTTTTGGAGGAAAAAAATTTGTTTTTGAATGCTAAAGCCTGAATTTGGTTGATTTGGGCAAAGTTTTTTCATATACATGCCCTCAATCATAAGAAAGGGAGGGTCTAATGGAAAGCACAACAAACCTTGAGCTGGTATCAAGAGTCCCCCAGCTTTAACATTCCAGCCCTCTGAACAGGAAGTCACTCAATTTCTCTGGGCCTCAGTTTCCTTGTCAGTTAAATGATGGGGTTGGTTTCTAAGTCCAGCTCTCTATCTTAGGATCCTTAGTGTCTTTCTTCACCTAAGTCTCTTTCCTCATCCATAAAATGGGGAGGTCAACATTGGTACTACCTGCTCCACACAGCTTTGTGGAGAGTGCCTTAAAGTACCACTAGTCATTTGGGACACAGGAAGTCTCAGTCCTAGTAGGAGAGGAAAGGGGAAGTGAGATGACACAGGAAAAGAGCAAAACAAATGTGAGATGCTTACTCTAGGACCTGGGGGATCTGGGTTGGACAAGGCTGGAGCAAGGCAGTGTGACACAGTGGTCTGGGGAGTCAGTGTTCCCTCACAAAGATCACTTTCCTCTCTAAATCTCAATTTCCCCCTGTGTAAACAAAGGGAGTTAGACTAGATCAGTGGTTCTTAAAGTCTAGAGATCCCAGAGAACCTTTTAGGGGGCCTGTGAAATCAAAACTCATTTCATACTAAGATGTTTTAATTTCTAAAATACTAAATACCAATAGATATAACCCACATAAACAAAAGCTCTTAAGGGGATCCTTAATAA
This sequence comes from Vombatus ursinus, assembly GCF_900497805.2. Classification (NCBI taxonomy): domain Eukaryota; kingdom Metazoa; phylum Chordata; class Mammalia; order Diprotodontia; family Vombatidae; genus Vombatus; species Vombatus ursinus. The sequence goes on along the minus strand of NW_020953950.1, from coordinate 549,146 downwards.
TTTTTAAGACTGTACACGGGTCCTGAGACCAAAAAGTTAAGACTAAAGGTCCTTCCAGCTCTGACATTGTGTTCTAAGGACCCTCCCAGGTCTGATATTCTGTGTCCTAAGGGCCCTCCCAGTTCTGGCATTCTGTAAGTCCCTTCCAGCTCCGATATTCTAGGTTCTAAAGTCCTTTTCAACTGATATTCTAGGTTCTAAACTCCTCTGAATTTTTTGTTCTAACATTTCAGGTTCCCCAGTTCCCAGTTCTGTGCTCCAACATCCCCAGTTCCCGGCTCCCCCCAGCTCTCGGTTCTATGCTTCAAC
>NW_020953950.1:544681-548827 GCF_900497805.2 Vombatus ursinus | reverse complement strand
ACACCCCTGTTCCAGGGTCCCTCCCAGCTCTCTGTTCTGTGCTCCGGTATCCCCTGTTCCAGGCTCCCTCCCAGCTCCGCTGCTCCCTGGGGGTGCCTAGGAAGGGAAGCCAAAGCTCCTCCCCACCTGTATGTCCTCGATCATGTCGCGAGTGAACAGCTCCCGGGCCAGCATCAGATCCCAGAGCGGCTCCACCTGCAGCTCCCTCACCAGGCGCAGGCGGCTCCGCTGCAAGAGCTCCCGTCGAGAATCCTCCATGATCCTCCGCTGACCGACCTGCAGTGAGGAGCTCAGTCTGATGACCCCAGGGATCCACCCGCCTGCTTCCGGGTTTGGCCCCGCCTAGGGGGCGTCTACACACCCCCGCTCCTCCCCTAGCGGACACCAGTCTCCGCCTCTCCTTTGTAGGACTCGGGAGGCATCCTCCACTCGCTTTTCTTATCCCTTCTTAGGGGAGAGTTCCATATTGCACTGCCCAGCCACCCACTTCCTCCTCCAACCAGACTTCTCCCACCCTTCCATTCCTCCTTCCTCTCTTTTACTTCTCCTCCCCCTCCCCTCTCTCCCTCTATTCTGCCCTCCCTTTCTCCTCTCCTCTCCCATTACCCCTTCCTACACTCTTTTTCCCTCTCCCCGGTTTATTCCTTCCCCTCTTTTTAAAAACTCTTTTCCCCCTCTCCCTCCCCTTCGCCCTCTCCCTCTCCTTCTTCCTCCCCACTCCTCTCCCTCTCCCTCTCCCTCCCTTCTCCTTCTCATTTAGATTTTTCCACACACTTGGGATTCTGGCCACGGTTAGAAGTCTGAGCAGCCCTGCTGTCTTCCCTTAATCACAAGATTTGTTCCCTTCTTATTTCTGCTGAGGCTGATGTAAAGGCTTACTGGTCCCTTGGAAAGTCACTAATCTGCTCCAGGCCTGTTTACACTTTCCTCTTTTTCCAAAATGCCTCAGAATCCCCCAGAGTTGGTTTGCTGTTGCTATTTTTCATATCCTCTCTTCTTTCTATCTTGTCTCTAGGATGCCAGAAACATCCTGTGGTATATTTAACCCTATCACCACACTTCCAGAGCCTTTCTCCATCTATAGCAACAACCACCCACCACCTGTGACACCAAGGACCCATCCTTTTAGCAGTCCCAAGTCCTCTCCTCTCATTTAATAGGTATTCGTCAATCAACGAGGAATTATTTTGCCCTTACTATGCTCCAAGTGCTGCGCCAATCCCTGGGATACAAAGAAAAGCAAAAAGAGCCCTGTCCTCAAGGAGCTTACATTCTAATAAGGGAAACAACATTTAAATAAACAGGATCACAAAAGACAAGTTCAGAATGGATTGTTAGTCTTAAAGTGAAAGGTTGTAGCAGCTTGGGGGGAGAGGAAAGGACTACTGCAGAAGGTTGCCCTTGAGTTGAGGAAGAAGTGAGAAGGGATGAGGCACAGCCAGGGCAAAGGCATTGAGATGGGAAATGGAGTGTCCTGTGTGAGGAAGTGGAAGGAAGTCAGTGTGGCTGACTTGTAGAGCTTGTGGAGGGGAGTAGAATGTAAGGAGAAAAAAACAGGATGGGGCCAGAATGTGAAGAGCTTTGAATGTCAAATAAAGGATGTCATATTTGCATTTGAAACTACTCTTTCACACAGTGGATAGAACACCAGCCTTGGAGTCAGGAGGACCTGAGTTCAAATTTGACCTCAGACACTTAACACTTAACTAGCTGTGTGACCCTGGGCAAGTCATTTAACCTCAATTGCCTCACCCAAAAAGAAAAAGAAAAAAGAAATTACTCTTTCCACAATTTCCAGTGATCCCTTACTTGCTAAATTTCACGGTCTTTTCTCAGTCTTCATCTTTCTTGACTTCTTTGCAGCCTTTCACATTGTCTATCACCCTTTGTGCAACACTTTTTTCTCCTGCTTCTCCTCTTTCCTGCCTGAAGGCTCCTTAGCCTCCTTTGCTGATCTTCACCCAGGTCACTCCCACCTCACCTTGGGTGACCTCCAAGGCTCTGTCCTGGTCTCTCTTCTCTCCTCTCCTCTCCTCTCTCTAAACTATACTCCCTTTATATTATTTCAATAGGTGATCTCATCTGCTCCCATTGATTCAATTATCTGTATACAGAGAATTCTCAGATCTATTTGTCCAGTCTTAATTTGCAGTCTTCCATCTCCAAATGTTCATGGTATTAAAGAACTAACTGTCCCATAGTCATCTTAAACTTAAAAAATATCCAAAACTGAACTCATTATCTTTCCCTGCAAAACCTTTCCCTCTTCCTGACTTCACTATTACTGTCCATCTTTGCAGTTACTCAGGCTCACAATCTGGATATCATCCTGAATTCCTCACTCTCTCTCACCTTCCCATAGCCAACCTGTTGCCAGGTCCTATGATTCTACCTTCCAGACATCCCTCCTATACACCCTCTTCTGTCTTTTCACAGTCACCTCTTTGGTACAGACACCCTTACCTTATTACTGGGCTACTGCCATAGCCAACTGGTTAGCTTCCCTGCTCAAGTCTTGCCACTCCAGTCCAACCTCCACTCAGCTGTCAAACTGATTTTCCTAAACAGCAGGTCAGCATGTCACCACCACTACGACCCTTCCCCATTCAATAAACTTCAGTGGCTCCCTATCACCTACAGGATCAAATAGAAAATCATCTGACATTCAAAGTCCTTTATAACCTGGCCCTTTCCTACCTTTCAAGTCTTCTTACACCATAATCCTTTAGCCCTTACTCTTGAATCCAATGGCTCTGACCTCCTTGCTGTTCCTCACACAAGACATCTCATCTCCCGACTGGACATTTTCACTGCTGTCCCCATGCCTGGAATGCTCTCCTTTCTCATGTCTGCCTCTTGGTTTTCCTGGCTTCCTTCACGTCCCAACTAAAATCTCACCTCCTACAAGGTCCCCCTTAATACTGGTGCCTTCCCTCAGTTGTTTGTCTCCAGTTTATCCTGTATATATCTTGTCTACACATAGTTGTTTCCATGTTGTCTTCCCCATTACACTGGGAGCTCCTTGAGGGCAGAATCTGGTTGTGGTTGTTGTTATGGGGGGGAAGGCATTATGTGCCTGGCACATAATAGGCATTCAATAAATGTTTGTTGACCAATCGATCTAGGGACACACCGACAGAAAAAAATCAAAGAGAAGATTTGAACCCAGAGGCTATCCAGAATCTAAGTCCAACTTGCTATTCATTATGCTATGCTGTCTTTACTAAGGCATAGAAATGTCCTGATGGCTATCAGTGAAGGGGAACATTCTGAATCTTTGAAAAATGAGATTATTATTTATTATCATTGTGATTATAGACTTAGATGCCACTTCTTTATACCTATCTATATACCTATACCATTTATTCTTGTCATTGCATATAATTATGATATAATACTTATATTCCATATCAAGGCAGCTAGGTGCCTGTAGTCAGGAAGTCATGGGTTCAAAACCCACGTGGTGGCTGTGTGACCCAGGGCAAATCACTTAATCTCTCTGCCTCATTTTCCTTATCTGTAAAATGGTGGTACTAATACCTACCTCATAGAGTTGTTGTGAGCTTCAAATGAGATAATATTCAGTGCAGTTTGCAAATCTTAAAGAGCTATAGAAATACTATTATTTTTATCATATGAGAATAATTAATTACACAGTATATGCCATGTTATACAACACAATATAATTATAATGTGTATAATTATATGATAACCTGTAACAACCTATTTCCAATTTTTACTGGGAAATATAACACATATTTTTGATATCATCTGATGCTTCTGATGACTATTCCTAGGACTTTGTCCTTTGCCTGCCTCCTTTTCATTGTCAAACAATGTCCCACAGAAAGGCAACCCTGTGCAATTGAAAGAGCTCTCCGTGTGAAGTCAGAGTATGACTCCCCTGTACCTGGGCAACTCTGGGCAAATCACCTTTTTGGGCCTCAGTTTCTTCAGATGTAGAAAGAGGGAGGTGAGGAAGGGGTGAAAATTACAAACTAGAAATGATTAAATGAAAATATGTTCTACGTCCTTAATAATAAAAGAATATGATAAAATAAAAATATGAAAATAAAAAATAAAAGCACATCTGAGGGTTACACACACACACACACACACACACACACACACACACACACACACACA
>NW_020953950.1:539517-544671 GCF_900497805.2 Vombatus ursinus | reverse complement strand
CACACACACACACACACACACACACACACACACACACACACACACACGCTGGAGCCATTCAATGCTGGAGGATCTGTGGGAAGGCCAGCTGTCTCTTCTTTCTGATGCTCTCCGACCCTTGCCTCCTCCTTCCAGCTTAGACTCAGCTGCTCTCCCCCCGCCCCCATTCCCAGAGATGCGATGGGAGGGGAGTCGGGGCAGCGCAGCCCCGCCCTCTGATACAGGACCAAGTTCTGCCAATATCATCTCCGCTGCAGTAGGCTGTGGAGGCTGCGCACTGTGCGGGGACTGCGGTAACGGCGGTGGCGGCGGGCAGAAGCTGCAGATGCCGAGAGAATGACCAGGACAGCGGTGCTGCGGCAGCCGTGCGGCAGCCCCGGGCGTCGGCGGATCGGGTTCCTCCGGGGGCTGCTGCTGCTGCAGTTGCTGCTTCTGGCAGCGCGGTCGGAAGCCTCGGATCCTCAGGTACCCTTGTTGCTGTGGTCCAGTTCCCCGGGTTTGCGGGCCTCCGTGGAAAACCCTTATGAAGGTCACATCTACACCCGTCCTGAACTTTACACCTGCCTGGACCCCATTTTGGAGAAGGGACCCCAGACTGTACTGCTGATCCTGCAGGAAAAGCTGAGGCTGGAGGATTTCACTGCTTTCGGTGAGGTGCTTGGCGACAAGCCCGAGAGTCCCTTCCCTAACCTGCAGGAGGTCTTGGAAAGGGCCCCCTCCTCCTTGGTGCTGCCAGCAGTGGGCTGGTCTGCAGCTGCCACCCTAACGTCTTACCTGACCCAGAAGTTGGGTACAGGCCCTCTTCATGTGGACCAGGCATCCCTGAGAGAGCTGACGCTGAACACCACCCACCCTCTACTGCTGCTAGTGTACATACCCTCAGCGGCCAGCAGTGACTTGGGGGCTCACAAGGAAACCCTTGCTGGCCAAGATAAGATCCTTGGGCAGGTGCTGAGCAGGCTCCAGGCAGAAGGAAAGCCCTACACAGCCTTGCTCACCGCTCTTCGGCCTTCCAGAGCAGCCAGAGATTTGTCGCTTGTGTCTAGGGGCCTGGGGCAAGAGTATAAAGCCCAGCCAGCCTGGCCACCGGCCCTGCCACCGGTGAGCTACAGTGACACGGAGCCTCGAATACTGTTCTGGGCCAGGCACTTCTCAGTGAGCTATGACAGCCAGACACAAGACCTCACGTCCCTCACCTTCGGAGCCCCGGAGCTCAATCTGACGGGCTCCAGCTGGAACGACTCCACTGCCCAGCTTGTAATGACCTACAACAACCTCTTTGGTCCCTTCTTGAGGCTGAGGTTCAGTATGATCAATCACTTCTACCCAGGGTCGCACCGCAGCTGGTTCACCATGGAGGGGCTCGAGATCAAGACCCACAACTCAACTGCCTTCTTCAGTTCTGTGCAGGTCATCGCACCCAGCACCTACTCCTATCACTGCCAGTACGTAAGCAGTGACCCCACCAAATGGGGCCTTCTGATGCCTCATGATTTTCGCTCCCCCTGGAGCGTAACTCTCCAGGATTTCCAGATCCAGGCCTTCAACTTGTCTGGTGGCAGCTTTTCTGGTGCCAGCGACTGTGCAGCCTTCTTCTCCCCTGCTATTTGGATGGGACTGGTCTCTTCTCTCTTCATGCTCTTCTGCATTACCTTTGGAGTACATATAATCTTTAAACTCAAGTCCCTGAACCGTTTTGATGAATACAAAGGGGACCCCCTCTTTGAACCCCTTATGGACTGATGCTGTGGAAAAGCTGTAGGTCTAGTCATGTGTCTATTTTCCTTGTCCCCTCGTCCTGAAGGCCTGAAAGGAGCCTCTGCTTCCACTTTGTTCTTCCTCAGTATCTAGGGTTCCCTATGGGTGTTATCCTGCCTAGGTCCTCACCTCTCCCATCTAATTGAGCAAGCATTTACGAGGTGTTTCCTGTGCTCAGTGCTGGGACATGAAAACAAAAATGAAGGAGATGCTGCTCTCGAGGAGTGACAGCTGTTTTGTTACCTGCCTGTTGGGGGGAGGACGTGTAGACAGGGTTCATAGATCTAAAGCTGAGAGGAATCCTACAGGCCATCTAATCTGACTCCCTCATTTCACAGGTGAGGAAACAGAGGCCCGAAGGAATTAAGTAGCATCCCAAGGTCATACAACTAGTAAGTGACAGAGAGAAATGGGGTGGAAACCCATGACCTCCGACTCCAAAGTACGAATTTTTCCACTGCACCACTTTGGCTTCTATCTGCCTTCCCTTGGAAACCAGTGCCCATAACAAATACCCCCATTGGAAAGTTGGGAGGCCAAAGAAAAATGTAGAAGAGAGCTTAGCTCTGAGTCTTGGGAATACCTTAATGCAATGAATCCTTGCTGGTGTGGAGAAGGGAGACACCAGTTAATACCCTCTTCCAATCCCCACAACCAAATCTAGGTCCAATAAGGACTGTTTCATCAGTATATAAAGAGAAACTCCTCATTTAGGGGGTGGGGGTTTGAGGACACCAAAGCTATTTAAATCCCTTTTCCCTCCATGCTGGCTGCCTGCTCTTATACATTTCTCCCAATGCCCCAGATCAGGAGGTAATGGGTTTCCCTTCCTTGAAGATTGATAAGTAAAGGATGGATTACCACTTGTTGGCTACAGGGTCAGGTGAATAATTGTTCAGGGTACAGATTTAAACAGATGATATCTCTTTCAAGTCTAAGATCTTGTGATACTATCAAGAAGGGTTATATGGGAACAAATATTGTCTGCCTGCATGTGAGAGATTTCTGGGCCTGCTTCTGGCCATATGAGACTCACGAATAAGGACCTTGCATGATAGATGGCTTCTTTCCATAGGACCTATATTTAATCTTGTATGGACTGATTTATGTATTTGGTCTCCAATAAGGATTAGCATTCGTCCCCATTCCTTCCAGCACATAGTATAGTGGCTGATAAAAAGGGAGAGTTTAATAAATGCTATCATTAAATAAAGATTCCTCTTCTTGTCTGCTGAGCTATAACAGCTCAGGACACTAAGGTAGACACAAAGGGCTTTCTTCCTTCCTGGCTGTGAATCACATAGAGTGGTTCCAGCTAGGTCCCCAGTGTTGGGTGAGAAAAGGGGCAAATGCCCTCTATATTCGGTGTTTGTTCTTACGTAACCTTTGGTGAGTGATTATCCCCTGGTGCATGTGTCCAGGACTGAGTATGCTTGTGAATTCCCAAAGTCTGAAGATTACCAGAGGCATGGGAGTGTGGCTGTTAATTTTTTCACAAAGCAGGGGTGGTTCATCAACTGGAAAGCTTCTGCCTCAGAGAGAGTATGGGCAAAGATAAAAGATCTGATCCAATCCTGGCACTTGTTATCAATAAAAGGAGGGCTAGGAATGGTTGGGAACTGTAGGGTTCTGTGAAGACACTGGTATATGTAGTAAGCACAAAATATTTTCTGTTCTGCTGAGACGTAAATGTTAGTTTACTACAACCAGTTATGACATAAATGCTGTAATTCCTTTTAAACCTATTCTGTGACTGTGTGCTGTGGTCCTTTCGTGTTCAGCAATTCTTTCAGAGTAGGAATAAAATGATTTGTTTCAAACTGATAATTGTTTTTACGTTGAGTATCATTGTTTACTTGCTCCCTCATCTTGGTGAAAATCCTAGATTTGCAAGCCACAAACGGAAGGCAACGCCAGTAAAAGGGGAGGGGGCGTGTTGAGGGTTGGGACGGCACAATCTATAAATTGGAGAAGGGAGCCCCCTCTCAGAAGAGTGCAACAAACGGCACCCCAACACCCCGTAAATTCTATAGCCAAGAACGACTAGGGATAGTAGAAGAAATATAAAGAGCTCCTCCCACTGAGAGCTGAGGCAGTACGTCACCCCAAAGTCCGCGGGAGGGGGCAGGGAACCAGAGAAGTCCCGCCTCTTCGTGATGGGACGGGGCGCTCATCCCTCGCAGGGCCGCAGATCCTCAGGCATCCCTGAATGCCAGCGCTCAGCATCTCTCCTGCGGTCCTACGAGGCCTGGGGGGGTTGGGGGAGTAGTGGTAGGTGCTGTTGCTAGGCGGAAAAACTGTCCTCAAAGGACCCCGACCCGGCATGCCCCGCGTTAGCTCCTCCTAGCTAGGAAGCGCGCAGCTCTCCTCTCCTTGGTCGAGACCTCTTGTGTAAGGCCTCCTTACCTCGCGCCGTGTCCATGGCGACGGCGCTCGGGCAGGGCAGTGGGAGGGACAGAGCGAGGGGTTTGCGAGGCCCCTCCCTGACGGGCCCGAGGACGGCGGCTGGCCTCGCGGCTCAGAAGGCTAGTGGTGACGAGGCGGGCACCAGCGCTTTAAGGAGTCACGTGGCACTCTGAGGCCTGCCTCTCCGCACCGCCTCCCTGGTGGGCATGCGCCTTGATCCTGCTGCAGAGGCGGGGCGGAGCCGGAGGTGACCGCTGCTGTCCTTTCGCCCGCTCTAGACGCTACGGTTTCCTGCGGCTGCCCCTGGCGGCGGCCGGCCAGTGGGAAGCTCCGCTCTGCTCCTGGGTAAGGAAGGGTGGGCCTCGAGGCGACCAGGCCTGGACGGGCGGGGTGGGGCGGTGCGTTGTCCTGGGCCGATCCGCGGCCTGCAGGGAAGCCGCGCCCGCTGCCTGCGGTGCGACTGCGGGCTCCAAGGGTGAGCGACAACAGCACGGGAAACTTAGGCCCGGTCCTGGGAGGGGCACCCCCGAGCTCTTTGCTGCGGTCGGGCCCCTGCCAGTCGCCCCTATGCGCCCTGGGACTTTCCCCGGCCGGGCGGGAGGGCTCTCCCCTGGGCCCTAGGCCTGAGACGGGGGAGAGCGGTCCCTCCTGGCCGGAGACCTCCGGGAAGCCTTCCTGGACGACGGGGCTGCCCGCTGGCCTGGCTGTCTACGACCGAAGCCGCCCGGACGCTTCCTCCCTTGGGCCGTGGGCCTCGGGGCTGGCGGGGAGGGGCGTTGCGGTCAGTTTCTGGGAAAGTGACCCCCCGGGAGCTGTGCTGAGTCCTCACGCTTTTCCTCCCTCCAAACGGCTCCGCGGGGAGCTCTGGGGGAGTGCCACGGGCGACGTGGGCAACGGGACCCCGCAGAAACGCATGCAGAGACCCGCCTTGCTGTGGATTCGAGCTGCGTCACAAGTAGCAAGCGAGTCAAGGGGGCAGCTCGGCTTACT
>NW_020953950.1:395345-539507 GCF_900497805.2 Vombatus ursinus | reverse complement strand
GGCCTGTGGATAGAGCACTTGTCTTTTCCACAAAGTAACAGTGTTGCTTGGCCAGGAAGGCTTTATTGGAGAATATGGTCCATGGCAATATGTCCCTATAAAGCTTGACCCTTGGACCAGGAGTGGTTGGACAGGGCCCAGCCAAGGTGAAGTAGAAATGCCTGATGAGCTGTTTTGCAAAACCACTTTCCCTTTAGCCTCCTCGTGTATTGTAACTCTCGATATCCTGTTAATCATTTTGTGCAGTGATTCTCGTGTGTCTATACCTTTTCCGCTTCGGAATAAAGGACTTTTTCTTGTGTCTATAGTCTGTAGCCTTGTCCTTTGCCCCCCCTTTTTTGGGGGATGCCTAGACTTGGGAAGCCCAAGGCAGTAAGGGACGGGAGGGGGGAATGGGCACTGCAGTTAACAGGCGCTTGACAAAGCATCCCCATGGGACAGGAGAGGAAACTGAGGCACACATAGGTTAGATGGCCCTCCAGTGCTACGCAGGCCTTCCAGTCTCTGTGTCCAGGGCTCGGTATACCCCTGGGGTGGGCCGGTCCGAGAGCCCCTCAGAGCAAAGTCGAAGCCTAGTCTCCGTGGACGAAGTCTGCCCTTCCCTGCCTCAGCAAGGCGACAAGTGACCAGAGCTGGACCAGCCTGGAGAAACCCCGTCTCCTCGTGACGTCCAAGGGGCGGGGCATCCCCTCGCGAGCCAGAAGATGCTCTGGCATCCCTGAGCCCCGCCTCAGCGTGTCTGGTGCGGTCCTCCCAGGCACGTAAGGCAGTAGGGGGTGCTGTTGCTAGGCCGACAAACCGGCCGGGCAGGCCTCGCGTGCCTTCCTCGCTAGGAAGCACATAGTTGCCCTCTCGATCATCCAGCCTGGGGCCTCTTGGGTAAGGCCGCAGTACCCCGCACCGCGTCCATGGCAACAGTGCTTGGGGAGAACTGGGGGAGGGACGAAGAGCGGAGTGTGCAGGAACACTCCCTGATGGGGGTGAGGACGGCGGCCGGCGAGGCTCAGGCGGCTTCGGGGCCTGGTAGGCTGTTTGGGCAGAGCAAGGCGCCAGCCCTTTAAGGAGTCACGTGCTGCTCCGCGCCTGGCCTGGCCGCGCCGCCTCCCTAGTGGGCTTGAGCCGGGGTCCTGCAGTGGAGGCGGGGCGGAGCCGGGAGGCGGCCGCTGGTGTGGCTCTCTGGCGCCTAGGACTCTGTGGTCCCTGCGGCTGCCCCGGGCGGCGGCCGGCCGGCAGACAGGCGGGCGGGCGGCGGGGACCGCCACTGCTCCCGGTAAGGAAGTACGGGCTTCGGAGCGGTGGGGCCAGGCCTGGGGACGGGGCGGGGCCTGGGCAGCCAGGCCGGTCCCCAGCTTGCCGGGATTCGGCGCTCTCTGGCAGCGGTGCGGCTGCGGAGCCTAAGGGCGAGCGACAGCGGGGGAAACTGAGGCCCGGTCCTGAGAGGGACACCCCCGAGGTCTTTGCTGCTGCCGGGCCCCTGCCCCTGCCCTCGGCGCGTCCTTGAACTTCCCCGGGCGGTCGGACGGGCGTGCTTTTCCCTGGACCCGAGGCCTGAGACGGGGGAGAGCGATCCCTCCTGGCAGGAGGCCTCCGGGAAGCCTTCCTGGAGGTCGGGGCAGCCGGCTGGCTTGGCTGCCCACAGACGCTTCCTCCCGCGGGCCGCGGAACTCTGGGCTCAGGGTTGGGGGGCAGATGGGGGCGGCGTTGCTGTCAGTTTAGCAAATGGCTTCCGATGCTTTACACCATCCCTCCCACCCTCCCCCCAAGGCCAAGCAGCTGGTGTCATTCCTTTTTTACAGAAAAGGAGACGGAGGCTCCGAGACTCTTGGCTACTTGCCTTGGAGCTCAGAGCCCTGCCTGAGGTTAGGTTCCTCTGTCACACTGTCCTAGTAGGGTTTTTGCCCTATTTTGTCATCTTCTATGCTCCCGTTGTCGTTTTTTCTTTATTTATATAAGTAGACATATCCGAAATTTTATGGGGCTTCAAGGTCATATAATGTCTTATTCTGTATTTCAACAATAGTTTCTAAATGCCGAGTCTGCCCTGAACCCTCCTCTGCTGCCCACACTGTCACAAGTCTCCCTGGTCTGCTTTTTATCATCATTGCTCCCATATTGTATGGCAATTCCATAAACCGGGTGGAAATCATACTTGCTCCCATTGGAAATAGGTGAAAACTGAGACTTAGCTTGGATAATTGTTTTCACAACTGGCTAATGGTAGCCCAAGTGCCATTTTCAAGGCACAGAAGAGTGACTTTAATGAAGTTAGTGACTGAAATCAGAGAGTGCAATGGATAAGCCAAGCTGAAGTCCCAAGTAATTCATTTCAACAAGAAATGCTTCTTTAGCACCCACTGTGTATGCAAAGCACTCTGCTGGGGATCCACAGAGAAAAATAGAGAAATAGTTCTTGTTCTCAAGTAGTTAACCTTCATCTGGGGAGAAATTGGTATGCAGCTAAGTTACTATAAAAGTTAGAAGAAGTAATTTCATGGCAAGTTGAGAAGGAAAGAGGGCAAATGATAGCCCAGTTGATAGTGTTGGGACCAGAGTCGGGAAGACCTGAGTTCAGACCCATCCTCAGGTACTCATTAGTACAGTGACCCTGGCAAGTCACTTAACTTGTTTTCCTCAATTTCCTCACCTGTGAAATGTGGGTGATAATAGCACCTACCTCCCATTGTTGTGAGATAATATTTCTAAAGCTTAGCACAGTGCCTGGTCACATAGTAGCAGCTATAGAAATGCTTACTCCCTTTCCTCTCCCGACCTCATCGTGTGCCTCAGGACAGGCTTTGTCTAAGAAATGGAGCTTGGGCCATTGCTGGGAACATATATGCAAAAGATATAGTAGCCTGTTTGTAGATATTCAAAAAGATATTGAAGAACAGTATTCATTTGTCTAACATGGGCACTCTCTGATCCATCTTGTTTTCCTATTTGTCATAACTATTGCCACCAATATTTTCTCTCAGTTCAGTAAAACCTATGGGGATTTGCAACTGGTGGGCTTCCATATCTGCCTTTGGGACATGTTTGTCATCTTCTAAAAGTAACATCCTTGCAGCTGTGGTGGCACTTTAGTATTTTCATCCTTCCAAATTGGATCATTGATGAAGAGTCTGTGTAGAAATAATAGATGCATCATAGGACAACTTGACTCTAGTCATGTTTCTAAGAAGAAAGTTAAAGGCTTGTCTTGTTCTTAACTCAACCTGGGTCATCTTCAGAAAGGTGCTCAATACAGTGATAAGATTTACTGAAGATGGATCACTGTATAGTCTTCATCATTGATTCCACCTCTAATAGCAAACTGAATTTTCTCTAGTTTGGATCTTGCCCCTGTGTTTCTGTCTCCATGAGTTCTTCCGTGGTCTGACACGACTATCATAATACAGATGATTAAAATAAAGAGGAAGTTGCAAAATTATCACTCCTTTTCCTTTCAATAAAATTAGCTAGAAGGAAACAAAAGAGAAGGAATGGAATTTGAAGCAATACAAAATCTACTGTTCTAAAATTTAAAATAATTTTACTTTGATCTTTTGGACTTGGAAATGCCCACAAGCACCTTCTCTCACCTGCCCTATCTTAGGGTTTATTCTTAATTTTTCATGGGCCTCTGTGGAAATGTTCATTGAAACATATTTAGCCCTTGTTAGTGAATTAAATCAAACATATATTTTGAATGTTCTCACCAGAATTTTCTCCTTTTGATTTTTCTCCCATATTAATTTGCTATTCCTTGTTCTGCATTAGTGTGAATTAGTCTGGTTCTTTTGTCCAACATTTTTTTTAAAATGTCTACGAGTTCAGTGATCTTTGGACTGTTTCTAAGCCAAGGTTTTTTGACCACGGCTATTGATTCTCAATACTGTGTTTTTGTTTAATAGTCCTTAATTCATGATGCTGTTTTTTAAAGGAAGAATCGTCTACCTTGGGCTAATGTTAAAGATCCATATCTTTTCATCAAAAACTTGATTTTTTTTTTCTGCCACAGGTTTTGTTAGTTTGGGGGGGGGGGGGTTTGGTGGAGGGTTTCCGTCCATATGTCTTCTGCTTTTACCTCGACCAGTACTGTCCAGGTTTCTGTTGCTGAAACTCACGCCTATTCAATCATTTCAGCTCTGGGAAGGAAGAGAAATGGGAGTGAGAACGTTGAGCCTTTCCTGGCAGTTCTTGATAGTTCTGGTTTTGAGCCTGCAAATCTTGTCCGCGTTGGATTTGGACCCATACAGAGTCCTCAGGGTCAGCCGCGCTGCCAGCCAGGCTGATATTAAAAAGGCTTATAAGAAGCTCGCCCGGGAATGGTAGGTGGAACAAATCACAAATAGAAGTTTAATGTGAGCATAGCACTTCCAGAAGGGCCACATACCTAAAATTGGACTGGATAGCATTCATGTTTGTGTCTATCTACATTTATACTGTATACCTATATGAAACACTTACGGATGAGTCACTTTTTTTCTTTCTGTATTTTTGAGTAATCAGGTCTCAAGGTCATGACAACACCTTAGTTTGATCAGTAACAGTGAGAGTTTTACCATTCAAAATGTCATTTCCTACACATTTTTTCATTTGACCTTCATAGCTATCCTTGGAGTTTAGGCAAGTGCTAGTTTCCCAGTTTGACAGATGAGGGAGTAGACACAGAAGCACAAGGTGGTTTTCCCTCAGTCACACAACCAGGAAGTGTCCAAGGCAGGACTATAATCAGTTCTCTGGCTCCCAGTCTGTCTTCTTGCCACTTTACTGTTTCACTTCATTGTTTATTAACAGTTTAAAAAAAAAGAGTATTGGGGCAGCTAGGTGGTACAGTGGGTAGAGCTCTGGCCTTAGAGTCAGGAGGACTCGAGTTCAAATCCAGCTTCAGACACTTGACACTTACTAGCTGTGTGACTGACCCTGGGCAAGTCACTTGACCCAGATTGCCTCACAAAAAAGCAATGAAAAAAAAGAGTATTTCAGAAATCACTAAAACTGAGAAAGTATTTCTATTTAAAAAGAAATACTTTTAGAGAAAAAATTAAGGTTGTAGGTACATACAGAATATGCACACTTTTTAAGTTTGAAGGCAGAGATGATCTTTGCCTTTCTCTATATCCCCAGCACTTGCTTAACCCAGTGCCTGGCACGTAGTGGGCACTTAGTAAATGTTGACTAACAGACTAGTGGAGGTGAGAAGCTTGATACAGAAATAGAATGGTTTGATGTAATCCACTGATAATCCAAAATTATTTTTCGCCAAATACATGACTTCACTGCAGCCTGGCCTAGTGAATGGATCTGGCCTCCCAGTCAGAAAGAATTAGATTAGGGTATTGGCCGCTTGGTGCTGGGCGGGTACTTCACCTCCTGTGAGAAAGGCCTTAGGGGGGATTAGTGGAGAAGCTCCCAGAAACAGCCTTGGGTAAAAGTAGTAGAAGGAGAGAGAGGCAGAATGGTAGAAAGGACCTGGGTCAAATCATCACCCCATTCCAGCTGCTTACCACTAGCAGTGAGTCATTTGGGGCAAGTCATTTGGGCCTCAATTTCCATTTCTGTCAAATGAGGCCTCTGACATCCCTTCCATTCCTCAGCCTATGGTCTTATGATCTATGTACAAAGCTAGCAGCAGAGGAAAAAGGAGGGGCGAAAAGCTTCAATGAACAGAAATTGATGCCTAGGCTCCAAGTAGAGAGTGGAACATTAAGTAAAGTCATGTTACCTTCTGTTCCCAGCTTTCTCATACTGTTTTCACATTATCATGTGACTGTTAATAAATATTATAACAGCTTTGCTAACAACAGATAAAATGCCTGCCAAACTGACCAGAGGGAAGAGGTTTCATGGCTGGATATCAGAGAACCAGGAAAAGAGGACTGGATTTGAATCCTGTCTGAAACAGAGGGGCCTGGTTCTGTGGCCCTGACCAAGTCACTAAATCTCTCTTAACCTGAGTTTCCTTATCTGCAAAATGAAGATAATAATAGCCCCTACAAGGCTGCTGTGAGGATCCATGCCTATAAGGCAATTTGCAGGCGTTACAGAAGAACTCTGTGCTATTTATCGTCAGGCGATTAGACTGAAGCCATAAAGGCGGAGCGGGTATCCAAGGCCGCCTGGGCCCCTCGAGGGCCCTGAAGTGCAGAGGGTCTGCCACAGGTCTGAAATAAGAACTCGCATGTGCCCGGGGCTTCCTGTACCACATGGCATTTGATGCCTCCCTGCATCCATGGGAGGGCGGGAGGGCACTGCTCAGGTGGGCACTGTGAGGCTCAGGACATTGAAGAGCCTTGGGCCAGGTCCAGTGTGGGGGAAGGCAGGTCTCCAAGCCACGTTCTCCTCTTGCTCCTGCCATTGTTCATTGACTTCCTGGTCACCCCTATAGGTGGGTGGTGGGCTGCATTTTGGTTGAGAGAAGTTACTCTGACAAATAAGAGAAGACTCAGGGTCTGGCAAACTGCATAAACATTTGGGGAGTATCCTCTGTGGTGTCAGGAAGGCACAGGGGAGCTCTGAGATCCTTGGCACTGGTGAAGCCTAACTCAAGTCTGATTTATTCTTGACTTGATATCCACATTTCCTTCCAGGGTCCATCTTCACCCCAAAATGTAATGCTTTTCTGTCAATGTGCAGTGTTCTGTTTGGCCTCTCATTTTTTTAATCTAAACAGCATTCAATATTAGTAAAGTTATAGTTACTTCAAATGGCAACATGATTCTTTTAGAACTTTAGGGTATCTCCCCCTTTCTAAGGTGTTTTAAGGACTCTTAACTGACTGTTTTCATATCATGAAGGAATGGAGGGAGATAGCTTGACATTTTCATCTTCCAGAGCTGAACAAGGTTCTGTTGTTTTGATTCATTGAGTCGTGTGCTGTTTCCCCTGGAATTCGTTTTCCTAGGAGTATCCATTCACAGTAGACATAGATCATGAACATCTGTGAAGTTGTTCTTTGCTCTTATTTTTCCATAACACCTTTATGCCCAATTATTGCAACTATGAGAATGTTTCCTAATGGAAAGAATTGAAGTTTTTGGTATAAAATGGTGTATACCTCTCATTTTTTACAAGTAGACCTAAAAGTATGAGCTACAGCCAAGGGAAATATGGTGACTTGTGGGCTTTGGTACATCTTGTCTTATTGGGTTCTGGTACTTGGGCTTCTCAAAACTTCACCCTCATCTTTACAAAGCCATTTGGGGGAAAACTTTTAAAATGACGTGTCCTTTCCACTTCTTGTGTACTCTTGTGGTTTTGTTGTGGTCTTAGCCCATTTTTTCCCTCAGGAGGACCGTTTGCTTCCAGTAGATTAGTCAGTATTACAGAATTTTTTTTTTCCTAACTTTTAGCAAAAAAAGAAAAAAGATATAAAATGAATTGAGGCAGATGAGTACTTTAGCAAACTACATTCTATGTTGTTTTATAAAATTATTTTCTGTTAGAGTTGGTAAAGCCCCCAGAAGTCCTCCTGGCCAACCCTTGTTAGACTTTACCATGGCACTTTTTTTGGGGGGGGGGGGCTAGGCAATCGGGGTTAAGTGACTTGCCCAGGGTCACACAGCTAGTGAATGTCAAGTGTCTGAGGTTGAATTTGAACTCGGATCCTCCTGACTTCAAGGCTGGCGCTGTATCCACTGCACCACCTAGCTGCCCCCATAGCACTTTTCTTACCACAGTTTTACTTATTTAGAAGTTGCCAGACTAGGAAGAAGTCACAAAATGCATTATTTCTTTCAAGGTACACAGGAAGTTGACCCAGCTTCAGAGACCATTTGTTATTATTTTAAAATGTAAAAGATTCTGCTTTGGTTTGTGAAATTATTTCAGAGAAATTGAAATGGACATTAGGACCGCAGTCCTCTAGAGGGATGATTCCTAGGTTATGCCCACTGTAATGGACTCCCCAGATTCCACTGTGAGCAGCTTTGCTTAGTTACCAAACTAACTTCAAGCATTTCTCTTTTGACCCAGCCTTTTTAGAAGTTTAATTTTCCTTCTTTGTGTAAGGAATTTGGTTGATTACAACTTTTTTTTTTCTCTTCAGTTTTTAAAAGTTAAATTTAGACAACTGAAACATTTTCACTCGCCATCCAAAGGCATAATGTCAGAGCCGTTATCTCTTATTTCCGTGAGGCAGAAGCTTTACCATAGCTGCCACATTGTGTTTTTTTCTAACAAATAGCTCAGCTTTCTCTCCATTTCTGCCCCAGATAATGTCATTGATTCTTAACATATGTTAAATATTAAAATTTAAGTTGATTTTATTGATAAATATTTTGAGTGTTTTGTTTCTGTAAGGTCAAAATATATAATGGATAAGTGGAGAGAAAAAAAGATCTAGCCAAAGTGCTCCTCTGATATCTGTGAGATATTAAAGAAGTCCGAACTTTCAGAAAAGTATATAATAGAATTGGGTTTGCTCTTCATTCACTTTCTGATGACAGATTGACCAACTTTAGACTCTTCCTTATCCCAAGAGGTAGTTATTTACATCGCTAAAGGAGCCGGTAGAAAAGATTTTGTACAGATTAGAACATATAGCAAATGGGATTTCATTTCTTCGAATGAAGATTGACTCTTTCAGCTGACTAACACATAATTATTGAACACCTGCAAAGTGCAGACTATAGTGTTTGCCACAGGGTATAAAGTCATAGAAGGTCATCCCAGCTCCCAGGAAGCTTATAAACCTCTGTGTGGAGAAGAGGACATTAGCACCTGAAATCATAATACAAGGCAGTAAATAGAAGAAATGTCACAAGGAAGTATATCATTAATTGACAAGTGAGGAACCTAGATTATCAGTACTGTTAGCTCAGATTTATTCTATTTTTTGTTTAAATAAATTTTAATGATCAAAATTTGAAATCTTATGGGTCCCTTTGCCTTATAGAAAACGCTAGCAAGTGCTCGTGCCGTGGGCGGCTAACAACACAGCAGCCCTGGTGACGACCTTGCTCAGGAGGTCAGCACCTAACTGCTGTTCACAATGTGATGGTTCCTAAGCAGGTTCATTGAGCAGTGGAAGTGCAACCTGAGCCATCAGATTTAACCATCCTGAGGCTGTAGTGATACTTTCTGTGTGCTCTTGGAGAAAGAAGTAGGTTCTTGCTGACAGGTTCAATCATCAGCCAAATTTAGCACTGGTTGGTTGTCAGTTGATTAATTTCAAAACACAGTTATGTCCTCCTTCTTTGTAAAGGAATACTAAAAGAGAGACCTGCCAGTAATAACAGCATGGTGATTTAAAAGCCTGTACTTCTGTTGTTGTTTCTTAGGAAGAAATGACTTATCTCTTCTAAGGCTCCCCTTGTTTTTTAGCCAGGTGAGACAAACTGACCCTTTGTTAGAAACCATTCTGACCAAGTTTCCTGCTATCTGCCTCTGGCATCGGCAGCTGTGTCCAAGGGCATTGAGGGATGGTGTCTGAGAGAAAGTCTTTTCTTACTGTGGGCTTATTTTTTTTTTATTTCAGGCATCCTGACAAAAATAAAGATCCCGGAGCAGAAGACAAGTTCATTCAGATTAGCAAGGCTTATGAGGTATTGTACCAAGCTTTGTCATTCGTGTATCATCTGTTACTCAATACAAGTCATAGTGAGGATAATAATAATAATGTCTTAATTTGCATACTACTTCATAGTTTTACACACATTCACTTATTTGTGTTTTTAAAGGAAAGTTTACACCCCACCCCTTGTCTTTAGCCTAGATGCTGTATAATATTTTCAAGTATTATCACATCTATTATTTCATCATTACAAATCTTCATGAGGTAATCATTGTCATTTTCTTTGTAGATATAAAGAAACTGTCTCAGAAGGACTTCCTTGAAGTCACATGACTAATAGTGGCAGAAATGGGACTGGTAGTACCCATGTCTTTCTTTGAGCCTTTCAGTCAATCAATAAACATTTATTAAGTGCCTGCTATGTGCCAGGCATTGTGCTGAGCACTGGGGATACAAAAAAAAGGCAGACCACAGTCCCTGACCTTAAGAAGCTTGCAATCTAATAGTTGGAGACAATTGCAATCAGATACACAGCAAGTTATGCAGAGGATAAATAGGAAGGAATTAATAGAGGGAAGGCAGCAGAATTAAGGAATGACATTTGAATGCATAACCTAATTCTTGTGCCATAGCCCACAAGGCCATGTTAAATAAGCACATGTTGATTGGTATCTCCAACATGCAAGTCATTCTGTGTGATATTCCTTAATTTTCCCAATCAGAGATTTGTTTAAATTACTCTGACTCAGGGCAGAATGATGCTGTTGACCATTACTGTCATATTTGATTTGTCCTATCCAATCTTTGTTTTATTATTATTATTATTATTTTTTTTTTTTTTGGTTAGACAATGGGGTTAAGTGACTTGCCCAGGGTCACACAGCTAGTATGTGTTATGTGTCTGAGGCTGGATTTGAACTCAGGTCCTCCTGACTCCAGGGCCAGTGCTTTATCCACTGCACCACCTAGCTGCCCCTGTCCTATCCAGTCGTGTTGGTGCCAGGAGAGTCACAACCCTTCTGATTCCCGGCAGGCCTTGGGAGCTTGATTCCTAAAGCCTGAGTAGCTACACATAATGTCCCTTCAGTACATGGTGGAATACATGTAAATTGCCCCGCAGGGTGGCTGTCCACTGTCACACTGTCCTTGGCCAGTTCTCTGGGGTGCTTTGATCCCCTTGAACTCTTCAAACTTTCTCTCACTAGATTCTTTCCAATGAAGAAAAGAGATCCAACTTTGATCGCTATGGAGATGCTGGTGAAAACACCGGGTACCACCAGGCCCAGCAGCCGCAGGGTCACCACTTCCACCATTTCCATGACAGCTTTTACTTTGATGAATCATTTTTTCATTTCCCGTTCCATTCGGAGCGTCGAGACTCATCCGATGAGAAGTATCTGCTGCACTTTTCCCATTATGTCAACGAGGTGGTGCCGGACAGCTTCAGAAAGCCCTACCTCATCAAGATTACCTCAGACTGGTGCTTCAGCTGCATCCACATCGAGCCCGTCTGGAAAGAAGTGGTACAGGAGCTGGAGGGATTAGGTAAGTGATGGTTTCCCGTGCCAACCTCGGAAAGGGGCCTCACCCCTTGTGAATACAACACCCCCCCTCCGATGGAAGAGCCAAAGTGGTTTGGGAGAAATTCAGGGGGCATATTTTGAAAGAAATGTCTACAAGTTTCTTTTATAAACAAAATACTATTTCATAATAATAATTTACAGTTACACAGCCCATACACACATACAAGGAAACTGTACAGTATAGTAGAACACTAACCTTGAAGTTGAAAGACTGAAGTATAAGTCTTATTTCTGTCTCACCTTTTTTTTTCCCCTTTGAGTCATAGCATCTGGAGCTGGAAGGAACCTTAGAGAGTGTCTAGTTCAACTTTCTAATGTACAGATGAGAAACTTACTGGCCTTGGAGTCTTGGGTGAGATAGTTCGCTTTTGAGCTTCAGGTTTCCCATCTGTAAAGTGGGGTTAATAGTGTTTGGACTCTGCCTCTGCTATAGGATTTTTAAGAGGAAAGTCCTTGGTAAATTTCAAAGCCCTATAGCAGTGTGAATAAGTATTATTGTCTTCTCTGATCCTTCCATTAAGCATGTAAGATAGGTAGTGCAGAAGTTGATATTTATCCCTATTTTACCAATGAGGGCTAATGTGACTTGCCCAGATCATTCAGGCTAAAGGATAAAGTCAAACCTCTAGCTGCAATCTTCCAGTGTTCTTTCTGTTCCCTCAGGCAGCCTTTCTGGTGGCTAGGTGGTACAGTGGATAGAGCACTGAGCCTGGAGTCAGGAAGACCAGAGTTTAAATCCATCCTCAGACACTTATTAGCTGTGTGACCCTGAGCAAGTCACTTAACGGTTTGCCTCAGTTTCCTCGAAGGAAATGGCAAACTGCACCAGTATGTCTGTCAAGAAAACCGCAGATAGAGTCACAAAAAGTTGGACATGACCAAAACGACTGAACAACAGGCAGCCTTTGGGTAGGCTTGATCTGCAGGGGTATCCATGGGGATACATATCCCTGAGAGTCTGAGGCCCATGAGTTTTGCAGTTAGTTTGCAAAATAATTTTGCTATCTGTAGTGGCCATAAGGAATTTCTCCTGGTTCAAAATCTATCCTTTGTCATTGAATTTACTTCTTCCTTCTCCAGGAAATGTCAGGAAAATCCCAGATTGATTGATTGACTGATTGATTGAGGTTGAATGTTTAATGACTCCTCGAGGTGCCTTGCTGGTAACTCTTGTGAGTTCATTCTGAGGAGGTACTCTGCTGCTCCTCTCCCGTGGTTCTTGGGGCTTTGCACTATCTTACTCTCTTACTGAATCAAGTGGTACATTAAAAACTTGATACTCAACTTGTTCAGGAAGTACTTACATTTACCTGAATTAATTTCAACACAAAATAGCGCAGCTTTCACCTGTTCCCTCTTTGTCCGCATCAGTTGGCTCTTATTCGCTGGTCCTCTCTGTGGCCTTCCCGTAAGCACCATTCTTCTGGTTCATTTTTTTTTACTTTGCATTGGAAGACCTTCCCAGGGATCTTTGTGTGTTATGATATGAACTTGCATTGGCTTGTGGCTTAGCGGTTTAGGAAACTCCCTCTAGCAAAGGAGAGCTGCTCCCTCTCTGCAATCATTGAAGGCACTGAGAGGTGAAGGACAACTTAGATGTCAGAGTCAGGCCTGGAACCAAAGTCTTCCAGACTCTCAGGCTAGCTTCTGTCTACTCCTCTACTGTGCGTCTCTCTTCATGCTTAGCAGTCTTGATGACATCTTAGTTTTGCGTAATGTAACACAATTTATTTAACTATTCTCCTGATTTGGGGCATTAAAGTTGTTTCTGGTTTTCTAGAATCATATGCTATGAAAATCTCTGAGAATATAGCTGTCTGAAAAAATAGCATTTTCAGGATATATTTCCAGTGATACAGTTGTTGGGTCAGAAAGCAAGAATATTTCTGTAACTTTTACTTCAGAGTTTACTTTGGCATTGCCACAATTAATGGGCCTCTCGCTGGGGTAACTGGCCCACCATGGCAGAGCCCTGAGCTTTGAGGAAGAGCTTCAGCTTCCAGATGGTCATGTGTGGCCTGCTGCTGTGGCGCTTCTACTAAAGACAAGCTCTGATGGAGGGGGTCCTTTGAAGCATTGAGCCAATCTCAGAACAAACTGTATCTATAAAAAAATCAAGTCAGGGGCATAACTGCCTATTAGAAGTGGCAAGTCTCTGCACCCAAAATGACTGCCAGTTCCACTTCGGATTGCAGAAGGAAAAGACTCTTGGAAGAAGCTGACATGAGAGGATCTGAGAGTCTCCATATCATGTCTCTGTTACTAGCTTGCTACACTAGAGACATTGGAAAACTTCCCCTAAGTGAGATCTAGGACTCTTTTGGTTGAGCTGTTACCTCACTTCCAATGGGAGAGCTCCTTCACTCTGTATTATCTGGTATATGTTCTCATATGTATACTTTCTGTGATTTCCATTTTTTGCTATTTGACTTGTATAAATGTGTTTCTTTGCTAAAAAAAAAATAAATTAAAAAAAAAAGTGGCAAGTACGCACACTAAAACCCAGAGGGAATAGAGAGCCTGATGGGGTTGAGTCAAGCAGAAAACCTTGTTTGTTTACAATTGTTGAAAATGTTTATAAAATGTGTTAGTCCATTTTCTTGCCTTGGTAAGTACAACATAGTGAGTGTACTTGGATTTGTCAATGAGGCCTTAAATTCTTTGAGTGCCTGTAGGCAAGGGGAATGATTGTTTCAAATATACTTGTGTTATGGGGTCATAGATTTAGAAGTGGAAAAGAAGTAAGAGGCCATCTAATTCTGCCTCCTTATTTTACGGATGAGGAAACTGAGATCCAATAAATATTTATTAAGCAGCTACTTTATTCCAGGCACTGTGCTAAGCTTAGGGATACAAAGAAGGCAAAAGATAGTCTCTTACCCTCAAGGAGCTTACAGCCTAATTGGGGAGCCAGCTATGTGCAAGCAAGACATAGACAAGATAAACAGGAGATAATTACTGAGGGATGGTTCTAGAATCAGAAGGAAAGAATTTAAGAATTAAGAGTATTAATTAAGAGGAAAGACTTTTCTGTAGAAGGAGGATTTTAACTGGGACCTGAAGGAAGCCAGGAGGTGGAGATATGGAGGGAGAGCATTCCAGGCGTGGGGGACAGCCAGGGAAAATGCCTGAAGCCCAGAGATGGAGTATCATATTCGAGGAACAGCCAGGAGGCCAGTGTCACTGGATAGAAGAGATGATGTTGAAGAGTAAGGTGTAAAAAGACTGGAAAGGTAGGAGGGGGCTAGGCTCTGACGGGTTTTGAATACCAAACAGAGGATTTTGTATTACTCCTGGAAATGATAGGAGCCACTAGAATTTACTGAGGAAGGGGGCAACATGGTCAGACCTGAGCTTTAGGGAAATCACTTTAGCTGAGTGGAAGATGGAATAGAATGAGGAGGGCCTTGAGGCAGGCAGGCTCAGCAGCAGCTACAGCAGTAGTCCAGAGGTCAGATGATTGGGGGGGAGTGACCCTGTCAGAGGAGAGAAGGAAACACATTCGAGAGACGTGCTGCAGGGATGAAATTGTCAGGCCTTGGCACCAGCTTGGATGGAGGACGGGGGAGAATGAGGGGCTGAGGACAGTACCCCAGATTTTGAGCCTGGGGGGCTGGGAGGTGGTGCACTTTTGACAGTTATAGAGAAGTTTGGAAGAGGAGAAGGTTTGGGAGGAAGATTGAATTGAGCTTTGGACATGTGGAGTTTCAGATGCCCACAGCACGTCCAGTCCAAGAAGTCCACTAAGCAGTTGAAGGTGGAAGGCCAGTGGATGGGTTAGATAAGTGGATCTGAGAATCTTCAGCATAAAGATGCAACTGATCCGTGGGAGCTGATGAGATTACCAAGTGGAGGAGTATAGTGGAAGAAGAGA
This sequence comes from Vombatus ursinus, assembly GCF_900497805.2. Taxonomy (NCBI): domain Eukaryota; kingdom Metazoa; phylum Chordata; class Mammalia; order Diprotodontia; family Vombatidae; genus Vombatus; species Vombatus ursinus. Next base: position 524,554 of record NW_020953950.1, on the reverse strand, counting down.
ATAAAAACAATAATAGTTAGCATTTATATAGCATTACTGTGTGCCAGGCTCTGTACTAAGCACTTCACATTTATTATCTCATTTGATCCTTACCAGGAACTTGGGAGGTAAGTGCTATTATCATCATCCCCGTTTTATAGATGGGGAAACTGAGGCAAACAGGTTACGTGGCTTGCCCAGGATCACGTAGTAAGTTTCTGAGGTTGGATTTGAACTTGAGTCTTTCTGACTTCAGGCCTGGCACCCTATCTACTGTACCACCTAGCTGCCCAGAAAAGGGCCCAGTACTGTAAGATTGTAAGGCACTGTAAGACAAGGAGAAGGGGAGAAGAGGGAGCTCTCAGCAAATGGTGTCAGTTTTTTCAGGAAAACATGACACAAGGTTCTCAGCTGAAAGAGTGAGGGAGAGGGAGCCGTGGGAGTTGAAGACAAGATTTGGAAGAGCTGCTGTGGAGGGTGGGAGAGAGAGTTGGTGAAGGAAGTAGAGAAGGATTGCCAAGCAACGGTGAGGGCCCAAGTGAGGTTGGGCAGCCGACCCAGTCAGAAGGGCTGTCTGATCTTCACCACCTTCATTCAGAGCACGTGTGTAAGGGCAAAGGCGGCAGATGGCGGGTGATCCAAGGCTGAACTCGGCAGCGTGCAATCACTAATATGATAGGGGGCTAAGAGAAGAGGACATGGAGAGCTGACCTCGTCCACGGCCACATGGATTGTAAATGATAGGACCATGATTCTCATCAATTCTGACAATATAACTAATAGGCAAGATTGAAGGAAAGAATGAGAAACTGAATTCATTTCAACAAGTAATGCTTTAGGAAATCCCTTGAAGTTTGATTTTTAAAATAATTTTCCTCTTAAAAGTGAGAGTACTAGGAAAATTCTGTCAGATTGAAGGTTCCTATTGAGTTCCAACTAATCAAGGTTTTGTTGCATTTATGGGAAAGTTGTCAACATCATGTCCACATGAGGCCAGATGACCCTTCAAGGCAGGAGCTGGTCCTTAGGCCTAGGAAGCAGGTTTGGAGAAGGCCAAGGCCTTGCTGTATAAATAGATTAAGGAAGCAAATCTTGTGGTCTGGGCAGTGCCATTCCATTTACCAGGAGAGTGAGCTGAACTGCATCACGTGAGCAGAGTGAGCAGCTCTTTCATAGAGAGGAAGTTGCAGACTGTTACCATGGTATGTTCTCTCCTGTGGTTTGGCTGTGATTTTATGCATTCAGAAAGTGTGAAACATGTGCTGGGCTGAACAAGCAGCAAGCATAAAGGAAACTACGTGAGAATAATTCCAAGCAACACAAAATAATGTAATTCAGGAGTAATTTTGTAAGGTCAAAAGGTAATGTGTCCATTGCTATCTTTTACAAATCAAACAGAAAATTATAGCTAGGGAAAATGAGGTTTTGTGTGATCATGAGATGATTGATTAATAATCAGTCAGCAAATTTTCTTATCTGAAAGGAAAGGGTGACTTCTTTCTATGTGTTCCTTGAGGCCTGAAAAAGAATTTGTGCTCACTAATGTTCTAAGGGAAGAGAGCTTTTTGTAAGTATCACAGTTATTTCACTTTAAATCTGTTGCTTGATTTTCTATCTGGAGATTTTTGTGTATAAATCAGTTTATTAAAACTTGAATTTAGCAAGACCTGAAATAAGCATAATCTTGGATTTGGCACTGCCATCCTTTGAGGTAAAGAGGCTACAAACAGAAATGGATTTATATAATCTGTAGCTAGAGGAGAAGGGAAGGGGATGAGAAAGAGCATTTATTAAGCACTTACTATGTGCCAGAAACTTTGCTAAGCACTTTACAAACGTTTGATCCTCACAACAACCCTTAGAGGTAGGTGCTATCATGATCCCCATTTTACAGATGAGGAAACAGAGGCAGACAGGTTAAGTGACTTGTCCAGGGTCACACAGCTAGCAAGTATGTCAATGAAAATCTGCCTTTTCTCCCTTCCCTTCCACCTTCACCAGGCTCCTCTGCCCCCATTGAGAAAGAAACCATAACCCTTGTTACAAACATGCATAGTCAAGCAAAGAAAATGGCATATGTATCTTTTGAAGAGATATACAGTCAATTCTTGCTTTACCTAAGTGAACTGTTTCTCAAACCTCTACATAAAGCGATTTTTAGATTTTCATGTAATGCAAATTTGCCTTCTGATATAAGAAAGCAAGGGAGATAGGCAGGAAGGGAGTGGGATGCAGTTCAAAGACACGTGGGGACCAGGACCAGAGAAGTGAGAGCAGGAGGTGGAACACGGGGGGCCAGGGCCTGCCAGAACTGAGAGGAGGAACACGTGCACATGGCAGGGGGGGAGCAAAGCAGGTGGAACGGGGGAAAGGTCTCCTCTCGGCACCAGGGTCTTGAACTGAGCCCCAGACCTGGGCATCAGGCAGCTGGGGCGGAGGTCTCTCCACCTGTTTATTCACGTAGTAGGATTTTGTGTGTATGTGTTGGGGAGAGGCCATGGAACCCCGAGGGACAGGAGAGAGAGAGGGAGAGCACAGTACTTACTGTAAAGTTAATGTAGGTGTTTTTTCAGCATGTGGATTTCTTTCAGAATTCTCTACATAAAGTCATTTTGTGCAATGCAAATTTATATTAAAGCAAGATCTATCTGTACTTGAAAGAGAAAAAGTGGATATTATTTTTTAACCTAAATCTTTTCTGAGTGTTTGGGTTGGGGTCTGAAGGTTTGGGCTCCCATCCTAGCTCTGCTCTTTATTCTCTCTACAACTTTGGATAAAGTGCTTAGGCTCCCTGGGCCTCATTTTCCTTACCTCTCAAATCAAGGGATTGGGTAGATATGGGGCTTTTAACCTGGGCTCCATGGAGAAATTTCAGGGGGACCATTAATTTTTAAAAATATTTTAATAAGTATTTCAGTATAATTGGTGTCCTTTATAATTGTATGTATTTTATTTTCTGCATCTAAAAATATGATTCTGAGAAAGGGTCAATCCCTAGGCTTCACAGGACACCGCCCAAGGAATCTTGGACCCCTAAAATGTGAAAACTCCTCAACTTTGACCAGATCCTCCTTCCTTTTTCAGACTCTGTAAAGCCCTTAGGCCTCATTCAGAGTTCTACTTGCCTCCTGCCCCTGCTGCTGTTAAGTGGTTAGCAGCATAACTTTGCCTCTTTTCACACCCACACCCCTCAAAAGAGAGAGCCTCTGTTGTGTAGGCCATCTGTCTTTATCAGCTGGTCCACATCCTTATCACAATCATTGACCATCCCTAGCTCATTCTCTCTCCTTTCTCAAGGAGCTCAGTCCTTGCCTCACAGTCTTCCTCTCACTTCAACCTCTACTCTGATGTCTGAAGACTTAAATATGCACATTCTTGTCACCTCAGACTTCCCTCTAGCTTGGTTACCAGATGGCTTTTGCCTTGATTTCACCCCTCAGTACACTGCTTCCATGATGCAGACCTCTGAAATTCTTCTCTCTAGTTGTGACTTCCTGTCCCTCCCTCTCTCTGCCCTGCTTGTCCTAACCTCCAGTCCCACCACCCTCCCTTCTCTCCTTTTACAGCCTGGGCCCTGGGGTTGACCAGTTCAACCCTGCACCAAGTTACCCATGAATCCCTTGCCCCTTTGCCCTCCCACCTCTTGTGCTTTGCCACAACATCCCCAGGTTACCCGGCATTTGCCTTCTGCGTTCCACTGCCGAAAGAGACCACTACAGATTTGGGTTATCTCTTCTCAGATGGGTCCTCAATACTATGTGGTAATCACTTTATTCTTCCGTGACTGGATTTGTCTCATTCCTAAGCAACTCTTCCAAACCCTCTTTCTCTTTAATCTCCCTGTATCGCCTGCCTGCGTGTCAGCAAAAGTCCTCACCTCCTACTTTCCTGAGAAAATGACAAGTCTCTGTTGTTAGTCTTCTTGGCCTGCCAACCTCATTTTCCTCCCTCGCTCCAAGGTCTGGGGAAGGATTTTCTCTGTGCCAAGGCCAACTTCTCTTTCTGCCTTTGATCTCAGTTCCACTTGGAGCTTGCCCCTCCTATAACTTCCTCCTTTTTCCGCAATTTTCTATCTCGCCTTTACCATTGACTCCTCCCTATCTGCCTCCAATGTGCCCAAGGCTCCATCGTCCTTAAAAACCTTCACTCAATTCTACCATCCCCTCAAGCTACTGCTGTTATGTCTCTTCTTTATCTGCCAAACTCAGAGTAGTTTTTCCATATTATTTCCATGTGCTCACCCCTCATTGAGTTCTCAGTTTCTTGCAATCTCCATTCTAACCCAACTACTCTGCTGAACTACTCCAAGGATACTAGCTATCTCTTAAGTTCCAAATCTAAGGACCTTTTCTTAGTCTTCCTTCTCCACGACCTCTTTGGAGCATTTGACAGTGCTGCTCACTCCTTCCTTATGGATAGTTCCTCTTCCTTGGATTTTCATGATCCTACTCCTTACTGGCCCTCCCATGACTTTATTCCTGCTCGTTCTCTTGCTAGATCACCATCCATCTCCCCGCAATAAGCATTGCTGTCCCCTGAAGATCTCTCCTGTGTTTTGTCTTCTTTTCTCCTTCTGTGCTTTCACTCATTATTCTCATCAGCTCAGCTGTCTTTATGAAGATGATGTCCAAATCTGTATATGGCCCTCTTCGCTTTCCTGAACATCAGACCCATGTTGCTTAGTTTCTGCTAAACATCATGGACCGGATGACCCATCAGCATCTCACACTCAGCGTGTCTGCAGTAACACTCATTATCTTTCCCAGAAACCTTGGCCATCTCTACACTTCCCATTTTTGTTAAGGGCACCACCATCCTTCTAGTAATCCAGATTCATACCTCAGAGTTCACCTTGATTTTTCTCCCTCCTCACCTTCTACAGTCACTCGGTTGCCAAGGCTTCCAGATTCTACCTCCACAACACCTGTCACATCCCCACCTTTCTTCCATTCCCATAGCAAATGCCCTAATCACCTCTTAACTGAACTATTGCAACAGCTTCCTAATTGGTCTCCCTGCTTCCCACCTCTCTCCCATCCAGTCTGTTGTTCACTCTGCCACCAAAATAATCTCTGGAAGGCAGAGGGCTGACCGTTTCATTCCACTGCTCAGACATCTTCAGTGGCGCCTCTAGGAGAAAATATGCATTCTTGCCATTTAAAGCCTTTCACAATTTGGCCTCTACCTATCTTTCACTAAAATGTGAGCTTCAGGGCAAGGACTGACTTTTGCTCTTTTTTTTTTTTTTTTTAATCCTCAGCACATTGTCTGGCACATAGTAGGTGCTTAATAAATGCTTATTGACTTTTTACCTACTTTCATGCTCTCCACACTGCAGCCATTCTGGCCTCCTTTCCCCCCTCTGCCATTGCAGAGGCTCTTCCCCAGCAGTCCTGTGGAGGATGGATGTGGCCAGAAACGTCTACAAGAATGAAGTCAAATAACTTTAAAGTCTGCTACTTTATTTCATTTATCCCCTCAGTAATGGAATTATGTAGAATACTGCAAAGCTAGGTAACAAAGCATCCGTCTGATAAACACATGAGTATAACTATACCTAGTTACTTTCTCTTCCTACATGTGTTTGGTTGTGGGATTTCAAGGCCCTCTGCAATTTGCCCACACCCTGTCTTTGCAACCTTATTCCATCCTGTTCTGTTCCTGTCCTTCACTACACCAGCTGCCCCTTCCCGGCTTTTTCCTGTGCTTAAAATAGACTTCCTCTGTCCCCCATCTCCATTTGCAAAGTCTTCCCTTCCTTGAAGACAAGGCTCCAGTGCACTTTCTCTGTGAAACTTTCTCTGACTCATGCCTTCCACTGCCAAGATAAAAACTGATCTCTCCTTCCTCACATCTCAGCATTTTGCCTGAGTTTTTTCTCCACGTTTATTCCCCTCTTCCTTGTACATAGTTATTTGTGTTTCTTTCTCTTTTTTAAGTTCCTTGAAAGCAGGGACTGCCTCATGTCCATGTTTTAATCATCAGTGCCTAGCCCATAGTAGGTTTTTAATAACTGTTTTTGAGGGGATTCTAAACTTTAGAAATCAGGAGGAAATGAGGATTGATCAAAGAAGCTATTTTGCTAATGGTGTCTTAGAAACTTTCAAAATCATTGATGATTTGGTATTGTTTCTCAAGGTTGAGTTTTGAGGAGAGGAAACTGAGAAAAAAGATATACCGAGTGTTCTCATGCCTTCCTCCTATGTAGAAAAAGTTCCAAATTATTTATGAAAAAGGAGGCTCTGCTTCTTGTCACTGCCTCAGTACCCTAGAAAGTCTTCATGTGGTCTCCCTCCCTTTTCAGGTGTGGGAATTGGTGTTGTCCACGCTGGTTATGAAAGACGGCTGGCCCATCACCTGGGAGCCCACAGCACGCCCTCTATCCTAGGAATTATAAATGGGAAAATCTCATTCTTTCACAATGCGGTTGTTCGAGAGAATCTTCGACAGTTTGTGGAGAGCCTCATTCCAGGAAACTTGGTGGAGAAGGTGGGTTTCACAAGGGATTGATCCCAAAGAAGATGCAAGCTGGAGAAGCCTTTCTTTGGGGGTCTAAGTCCATTTGTTGCCTGAGCCTTTGCAGATTGAAGTTTGTGTTGGTTGTGTTGGGTTGGACAATAAACAAAGTAATTAGTTAAACTAAGTCACTTGTGTGAAGGGAAGCTAACTAAGCACAGGTGTGGAAAATGAACTAATTAATGATATTAGCTACTTTTCAAATGTAGGTTACACCAAATTGAATTGATCCTATAATGAATGATCAGATTGTGGGATCTACCATGCTGGGTTGCAAACAGTGATTGTTGAGACCGTAACTGTATGGAAGGAACAGAATTCTCTCTGCATCAGATGAAACTACTTTGACAGAACTGACCCCATTCCATTGGCTGTGCATCATTCAGCTCACATGCTGAACAGCTTACAGATTTCCCCAACTCTGCGCCTTTGATTGAACTCTTCACTCCCTGCACACAGATCGTGTTCCTCCTCATCTCTTCCTGTTCACATCCTGCCCATTTTTCAAGGTCACCCAGTTTTTGCCCTCTCTTTCATGACAGCCTTCACCTGCCAGTGATCTCTTCCTTCCACTAAACCATTTGCTCAGACCTTTCTTGTACACTTACCCACACTACTTTCTATTACCATTTTTTGTGTACTGTCCTGTCTGTCCTTGGAGAATGCAAGCTCCCAAGGACGAAAACCTTGTCTTCCTTCTCTCTCTCTCTGTCACCTCCTGGTCCAGTGACTGCTCTATAGCAGTCCCTTATTCATTATTTGTTTCATTCAATTGAGAACTTTTGACAAGTGGGAAAGTTCCCATTTTCTTTTGAAGTGTTTGTCCTTTATATTAACAGAAGAAAATATAGTAGGTAGACCCTAGTGTTTTTGTTATACTCCCTCAACACAGTTCTCAGGGAATTGGGTCATGCCTGGAAGAAAGAAGTGGAAGCAAGCATTTTTTGAAGGAATATGATGAGAAAAATGTCACTTCAAAAATGTTGATTCAGCACCTACTCTGTATATGTCAGTCCCAAGAGTTGCTGAAGGAACTATCTAGATGAGGTAGACTTCCAGTATCCGGACAGTCAGAGGAGTACAGCCTGAGGTCAGCATCACTGTGGGTTCTCAGGCTGAGGCTGCATACCCTTTTTCTGTGACATTGTTATGTGAGGGGGCTCGTGGTCCCTTCCCTAGCTGACTCCACCCTTGCCTTCACGTCACTTATAGTCCAGTTGAGGCCCATGCTCTCAGTGCGCACGCACACCCTTATCTTACTGTGCCCGTAGGTAAGGGAAGAGAAGAGATCCTGGCATGTGAACTGCTTAAAGACTGGGCAGATTTTGGAATGTGGAACCTCACTTTTGTTCAGGTTTTTTAATTGCTATGGGAGGCTTTTCTGGGCACAAGCCATTTAGACAGCAGTTTACATGATTGTATTGTATAGATTATGTGTGTGGGGATCACAGGGTATAGGAGGGTTGAAATTTTTTTTAAAATATTGTTAAAATATCACCTTTTTTAAAAAGCAAAATATTACCTTTTAAAAGAGGAACCAGATACCTCACACAAGGATTAGTTTGAAAAGACAGGATGTTTAACCTGAAGAGAAAGAAACTGGAGGGGAGGAGGTGGCAGATCTTATCTTCAGCTTCTTAAAGAACTGTCACTTGGTACCAGACTTCCTCTGCTCCACCCCAAGGGACACACCTAAGCACAGTAAGGCTGGGAGTTGGGGTTGGGGAGACATGACACTTAGTTGCAAAGAGGTACTTTTTAACTCAGCGTGAAGAAAAACTTGTAACATTGAGAAATCTTCAGAAGCCCTTCATTGGAAGCTAAATGACCACTTGTCTGGGACAGCATAGAGGGAGTGCCTTTTCAGAATTGGGCTGGACTCTGGGGCCTCTTCAGTCCATTCCAGCTTTGGGCTTCTGAGTTGGCACCAGATATTGCTCATTATAACAAACTTGTCAGATTTTTGTCAGACCATTCTGGAGGGATGTAGAGGAAGGTCTGGATGTGTGAAGCTTTGCTCTTCATTCCTATCACCCCTTTCACCAAACTCTGAAATGCTTTATTTCAGAAACATTCTTGTCACTGATCAGGTTACCTTTCCCTGTTTTTGACTTTAGGGAATTTTGTGCATATTGAATAAATGCCTTGATGGAAAAGTAATTAGAGAAAGAACCAAAGTTGGAGATCTTGTTTTTTGGTGACGTGGCCAGTAATTGCTGTGGAAGGGATTGTGATTTCAAGTAAAAAGTGATAATCAGAAGCAAATGATTTTATGAGATCCCAGCTCCTTTAAATAGCTGTAGTAGTAAAAGGAAAAGATCTGATGGCTGCATGTTCACAAATCTTTTAAGCATACTTGTGACTTTTTCTCCTTTTAAGACCATTAAAGATTAAAGATCAAAACAAACATTTAATTTTCTTTTTTTTTCTCTAATTTTAAGGTCACCGATAAAAATTACGTCCGATTTCTCTCTGGCTGGCAGCAAGAGAATAAGCCTCATGTACTTCTGTTTGACCACATGCCACTGGCACCATTGCTATACAAGGTACATTATATGCTACCATCTGGCTTAGTGGAAGGAGGAGTCTCTGTAGTGAGACTAAGCCAGGGTGTCCTTTTAGTAAGTACCAGCTGATCCCTGGGGAGTGTGAGAAGATCAGAGATCTACTATTTCCAGATCACTTTCTTTTCTTCTGATTGTCTATTTAAATGAGTTGTAGGTCCATTCAAGTTGAAAAATATGACTGTACTCAGTTGATCACCAGTATTCCTAGCTCTGTTCTAGTTTTGCTTGATTTGTGCACGGTACATACGTACATGTTGTCTTTACACAGATGCTAAGAAACTGAGCTTTAGGGCTGGCTAGGTCAAAACATCATGACCTGGGAAAGATGGGGAGAAAACTAACACAAGAATTAGCAAGGTTACAGTCTCCTCAAAGAAGCCACAGGACTAAATCTGGAGTAATAAAAAGGAATAGAAATTCTGTAGAGGTTACTTACTCCCCAGGCCAAAAGAAAGCAAGACGACTCTATGCCTTGTGGGGGAACAGGAGTGAAATTTGCCCTTGCTTCTGTATCTGGCACATTAAGGTAATGAAGACCTAGTGGGGCTTTAAATGCCATACATAAAAGGGAACGATTCCAGTTCTGATTTCAGATGTAGAACTTACTGTTCATTTCCACTTTTTCCTGTCATACCCCACCAGTTGATTGCTTTTGCCTACAAGGATTACTTGTCATTTGGATATGTATATGTCGGCTTAAGAGGGACTCAAGAGATGACCAGTCAGTACAATGTCAACATCTACACTCCTACCATGTTGGTCTTCAAGGAACATATAGACAAGCCAGCTGATGTCATACAGGTACACGTTGTTGTTGTTGTTGTTGTTGAGTTGTGGCCAACTCTTCATGACCCCATTCGGGGTTTTCTTGACAAAGATACTGGAGTGGTTTGCCATTTCCTTCTCCAGCTCATTTTACAGGTGAAGAAACTGATGGAAACAGGGTAAAGTGATTTGCCCAGGGTCACATAAGTGTCCGAGGCCAGATTTGAACTCAGGAAGATGAGTCTTCCTGATTCCAGGACCAGTGCTCTTTCCTCTATACCACCTACCTGCCTATGTATAGGTACATAGCGGTTTCTTTTTATCCAGAGACTCTTTCTAATTGTCACCTAGAGGCTCAGGTGATGTGAATATTGAAACCAGACATAGTATGTGAGAAGGAGAGAGCAGACCTCTTTGAAATGTTGCCTTCATAAGTAAATAAAGATTTAATCATAGTCTAACTTCTCAGTTACCTATATTTAATCTGGCTTAATATTTCGTCCTTAAGAAAACTTACACTACATCAGAAATTCTCCTGCTAGCTAGATCCTTGGACAGCCTGTGTCTCTTCATTCATTCCCTCTGGCTTCTTAAAGGAGATTAATCTGGGCAGTCCTATACATGATTTCTAATTCAATTACTAATTCTCAACAAATATGAGAATTGCCTTGCTTTACTTTTTGCTGGTATCGCATACCCCTTGTGCCCTATAAACTTTGAAGGGCTATATGAACATGAATTACGGTTAATGTTTATACCTAGTGATACTGAAGTGAAACTTTGAAACAGCCTTTTGTATAACCCATTTACCAGTTCATTCAAGTGTTTTGTTCAAGAGCTTGCTTCTGCTTTGCAAAAAATACAATGAGCAAAATCCTCCATCTTTATACTGTATGTGTGGTTTAGCAGGATCCAGAATCGAGAGCAAATCTAGCAAGGCCATATTCCCAAAGATCCAGTATTCATGGAGACCACAAAAACACAGATTGGTGTTCCTTAGACTTGTGACCAATACCCTCCTTGCTGCATTCATCAGTCTGGCAGGAGGACATTAGCTCTGGTGGGCCACGTGTCACTCAGAGCCCCACTGCCCTGAGCCAGTCTTTCATCCTCTCTGTCCTTGAGACCCCTTGCCTGTCAATGAACAGGGCCTGGAAGGTCTCTTCGAGCTGGTGCAGGAGAGTGGAATAAAAGCCTACTACTCGTTGGTTTGTTTCTAGGCTCGAGGTTTGAAGAAACAGACCATTGAAGACTTCGTCTCCCAAAACAAGTACCTCCTAGCAGCGAGACTTACCAGCCAGAAGATGTTTCATGAGCTGTGCCCTGTGAAGAGGTCTCATCGCCAAAGAAAGTAAGATCTGGAAGCTTTTCTTCTCCTGACCCTAACAGCTGAGGACTCAGGGAAGGGGCTGAGGAAGTCTCATACCTACTACCCCTTCACACTGTTCTTGGCATGGGGTGCTGGGGCTCCATTGCTTTCACAAGATGTGTGTGGTTTTAAAGAGTTCCGATACAGTAGAAATAACGATCAGGGGTTCAAAAGCCAGGCATACAGACAAAAACTGAAACAGTTGTGTGCACTTAACCTGAAGGCTGAGGTGGGGTCACTTCTATTGTCTCAAATTTGTGACTGATTAAACTGGAGCAGGACTGAAGATAGGGTAAGGAAGAAAGTAGTATTCTGCCAGCCATGAGCACTTAGTAAATGTTCGTCTAATTAAATTGGCTTTAATTACCCAACTAGGATTCAGTGATTTGAAGAAGATTATTAAATGTTGCATTGGCTTTTGGCTCAAAGGAATGACTCAGCTTTGGAAAAATAGAAACTCTCTGGGAAAGCAGTGGGGAGTTAATAACCTTCTTTCATCAGTATGACATTTCCTGAATTCAACCTGGATTCCTACTGCAAAACCTGCTGACTTATTTGAGTGGGAAATTCATTTATTCAGCAAATATTTATTAAGTACCTACTGTGTGCTAGGCCCTGGGGCTACAAAGACAAAAGTCAGACCATCCCTGTCCTTAAGGATCTTAGATTCTATTGAGAACTGCAGGTAAACTGATAAATCAATGCAAATATAGATACTGAAGTCTCTGGGAGGGTTTTCTGACCCTAGGAGGCTCCTATTGGTGGTAGCCCCTTCTTGGATTATGTAATTCAGGTGCTGTCTGGTTTCTTCACTGGGCATGGACTCATGGGCTCGAGACTCGCCTCCTGGAAGGTGGTTTTGCACATTGATTCCAGGACTGACCGTGTCCTGCCTTCTCTTGGTGGGGTGTAGGTACTGTGTGCTCTTGCTGATTCGGGAAGGAACAAAGTCAAATCCAGATTTTGAAGCTTTCTTGTCCTTTGCGTTGGCAAACAGCCAGGACACAGTGAGGTTCGTGCATGTCTACAGCAACCGGCAGCAGGAGTTTGCCAACACATTGCTACCCAGCAGTGAAACATTTCAGGGGAAATCTGCGGTGAGTCAAATGGGGCATTGACTAGTCAGAGGTATGCTAGGCTCCTATGGTTTAGGGCTCATATTTTAGGAAACCCTTAAGGTCTCACCTTTCATTGTCTCATCATCCTCTCTGACTACCCCAAGCCTTAGTTATAGGGGCCCTGGCCCACAAGAAACTTTTTTCATACCAATAAGGAAGAAAGGGCATTATCCCATCTCTTCATGGAGCATCATCACCACTCTTCTTGATAATTTATTTATTTATTTTTTTTGTTTTCAACATTTACTTCCACAAGATTTTGAGTTCCAAATTTTCACCCCATCTCACCCCTCCCCCCACCCCAAGATGGCATGCATTCTAAATACCCCTTCCCCTAGTCTTCTTTCCCTTGTATCTCTCTCCCCCTTCTCTTATCCCCTTCCCCTTCAATTTTCCTGTAGGGCAGGATGGATTTCTGTACCCCATTTCCTGTATTTCTTATTTCCCAGTTGCATGTGAAAACATTTTTTTTAAACATGTGTTTTTAAAACTTTGGGTTCCAAATTTTCTCCCTTCCTCCCTCCCCACCCACCCTCATTGATAAGGCTAGCAACTAAATATAGGTTATATATGTGCAGTTATGCAAAACACTTCCATAGTAGACATGCTGTGAAAAACTAACTCTATTTCCCTTAATCCTATCCCACCCCCCCCATTTATTCTATTCTTTCTTTTGACCCTGACCCTCCTCAGAAGTACTTGCTTCTGATTACCCCCTTTCCCAATCTGCCCTCCTCTCTATCATCCCCGTACTCTCTTGTCCCCATCCCCCCCCACTATTTTCCTGTAGGGTAAGACAGATTTCCATACCCAATTGAGTGTGTATGTTATTCCCTCCTTAAGTCAAATTCTATGAGAATAAGATTCACTCATTCCTTCTCATTCCTCCGTTTCCCCTCCACTGTAAGAGCCTTTTCTTTTCTGTTTTTTTTTGTGAGATAATTTACCCCATTCTACCTCTCCCTTTCTCCTTCTCCTAGTATAATCCTCTCTCACTCCTTAATTTTATTCTCCAGATATGACCCCTTCATTTTCAACTCACCCTGTGCCCTCTATCTATATATACGTACATATAATTCTTTCCCTCCAACTACCCTAATACTGACAAAGGTGTCATGAGTTACAAATATCATCTTTCCATGCAGGAATGTAAACAGTTCAACCATAATAAGTCTCTTATGGTTTTCTCTTTCCTGTTTACCTCTTCATGTTCCACTTGAGTCTTGTATTTGAAAATCAAATTTTCTATTCAGCTCTGGTCTTTTCATCAAGAATGCTTGAAAGTCCTCTATTTCACTGAATGACCATTTTTTCCCCTGAAGGATTATACTCAGTTTTACTGGGTAGGTGATTCTTGGTTGTAATCCTATCTCCTTTGCCCTTCAGAATATTATATTCCATGCCCTGCGGTCCCTTAATGTATAAGCTGCTGAATCTTGTATTATCCTGATTGTGTTTCCACAATAGTTGAATTGTTTCTTTCTGGCTGCTTGTAATATTTTCTCCTTGACCTGGGAACTCTGGAATTTGGCTACAATATTCCTAGGAGTTTTCCTTTGGGGATCTCTTTCAGGCGGTGATCAGTGGATTCTTCCAATTTCTATTTTGCCCTCTGGTTCTAAAATATCAGGACAGTTTTCCTGGATAATTTCTTGAAAGATGATGTCAAGGCTCTTTTTTTGATCATGGCTTTCAGATAGTCCAATAATTTTTAAATTCTCTCTCCTGGATCTGTTTTCCAGGTCAGTTGTTTTTCCAATGAGATATTTCACATTGTTTTCTAATTTTTCATTCTTTTGGATTTGTTTTACAGTGTCTTAATTTCTCATAAAGTCACTAGCTTCCAGTTGCTCCATTCTAATTTTTAAGGAAGTATTTTCTTCAGTAAGCTTTTGGACTTCCTTTTCCATTTCACCAGTTTTGCTTTTTAGGGCATTCTTCTCCTCATTGACTTTTTGGACCTCTTTTGCCATTTGGGTTAGACTATTTTTTAAGGTGTTATTTCCTTCAGTATTTTTTTGGGTCTCCTTTAGCAAGCTGTTGACTTGTTTTTCATGATTTTCTTGCAAAACTCTCAGTATTTCCTCTGCTTCTCTTACTTGCTTCTCAAAATCCCTTTTGAGCTCTTCCAAGGCCTGGGACTGATTCATATTCTTCTTGAAAGCTTTGGATGTAGGAGCTTTGGCTTCGTTGTCTTCTTCTGGTTGTATGTTTTGATCTTCTTTGTCACCGAAGTAAGATAATATAGTCTGACTCTTTTTGCGCTGCTTACTTATGATCCCAGCCAAATACTTGAGTTTTAAACTCTTTGTTAAGGTAAAAGTCTGATTCCAATGTGGGGAATGTACTGTCTCAAGCTTTGGGGGTTTTTTCAGCCGTTTTCAAAGGTACTCCTAGGGACCTGAACATTTTCAGTTCTTCCAAGGGGGTATGATAAGGGGCGAGGTGTTTCCACCACCACAACAAGCTCCACCACACCAGCGTTCCTTCTCGCCCCAGGACCGCCCCTCAGCACTGTGACCCAGATCCAAGCACAGGCAGAACAAGAGATTCCTGCCTCAGCAGTGGTAAAAAGATCCCTGCAATCCCCCTGTGATCAGTCACTTGATTCCCCCTCAGTCTGTGGGCCGGAAGCTCAGGAAACAGCCGTGGCCCTAGGGGCAGCTGAGACCTAGCTCCTTCTCTCACCACGGTCACAAACTTTTCCCACTGACCTTCCAAGTAGTCTTTGGTGATCATGGGTTGAGAAGTCTGGAAACCACCAAAGTTGCCCGCAATTCAGTCCTCTGAGGCCTGCTCCAGCGTTGCTGCAGCCTGTGTGCCCAAGTCGAACTGCGCTCCTCTCCCCGCCCAGCACGATATACTTTTCCAAACAACCATCCAGATTATCTTGGGCTGGCAATTTGCTTCACTCTGTCTTTTTATGGGTTGTGCTGCTTTAGAATTTGTTTAGAGCCATTTTTTATGGGTATTTGGAGGGATTTGGGGGAGAGCTCAAGCAAGTCACTGCTTTCCCTCCGCCATCTTGGCTCCGCCCCCCCCCCCCCTTGATAAAACCTTCCTTCTGTCACTAGGCTTTAGAGATTTTCTCCCAACTTCCCTTCTACTCTTCTCACTCTTCGTTAGCAACGAGCTCCTGCCATAGAGACCTAGAAACCCAGAGCTGGAGTAGACATTGGAGGGGAGTATCACGTCCAACCTGCCACATGGACTAGAATTCCAGCAAGGGTTAGAGCCTCTGTTTCCAGAGCTTGAGAAGGGGGAAACCCTCTCCGTGCTGGGGGAGCCCTCTCCACTGTGGATGACACCTCCCCATGTTCCCAGTTCTGCCCTCCCGTGTCAGGCAGAAGGAAGAGCCTCTCTTTCTACAGAGCAGCCTTCTCTGTGGTTTGAGTGCCTTATTTTGTGGTACTTGTGTTAAATCCTTTCCCAGATCCTGGGCTTCCCTGCCCTTGAATCAGAGGCCACAGAAATGACATCTCATGGGCAGACAGAACAGAGCAGCTGGGTCTTGTCTGCTCCTGCCCATGTTCTTGACAGAAGGATGAGGAAGTAGTTTTCTTTTGCCTTTTATCTTTTGAGAACCCATAGCTGGTTTTTTCTGCACCTCCCCAAAGAAGCAGGTTGTTATCATCATAGCTAAGACTTCCTTTTTTCTTTTTGTTGTGGCTCAGGTCTCTATCTTAGAAAGGCGTAACACAGCCGGGAAGGTGGTATACAAAACTCTGGAAAATCCCTGGACTGGAAGCGAGAAGGATAAGTTCATCCTTCTGGGCTATCTGGATCAGCTACGGAGAGACCCCGCTCTTCTTTCCTCCGAGGCCATCTTACTTGATCTGGTGGATGAACTTGCTCCTGTAAGTATCGCTGGCCCATAATAGTTCACGTGAAATATCTCTTGGTGCTTTAGTGCTATGAAGATTTCCAAAATACTCTCCCTGCAGCAACCCTGTTAGGTAGCTAGTGTGAACATTATTATCCTCATTCCACCAATGGGGAAGCAGTGTCAGAGCTAGATTTTCAATAGTCTTCTCTACCCTACTGCTTCTCAGAATTCACAGAAGATTGGGCTTATGCTGTTTGCATGATCTTATAGCAGGGGTGAGTGAGAAGGTTAAGCAAGGGTGCCATGTTAGACAAGGAGACTGTTAATGCAGTAGGAGTTTGTTGACTGTTGGTGGCCACTGTGCTAAGGCAAAAGAACCTTTGCCTTCTTTCTGAGGTTAGAATATGGAAGAACAATGCTGTACTTGGCACTTGGGCTCCAATCTTTCAGAAATAATTTATTCATATACAGACATTGCTCAGAGAGAGGTCCAATCAGGCAGTTTCTCTTGCCCATTGGAATTCTCTTCCAAGCAGTTTCCACTTAGATTTTCTAGTAATCCTAAAACAAAAGACAAAATTCCATAGCAAAGTAAAATAAAAGTACCTATCATAAGTTTAGATTTTGCTGATTTTTTGTTTTGTTTTGTTTTGTTCACCATACAGAATAATAATAATGTTATAGTTGGTATACCCTTGGAGAAACAGCTTCCTTAAACCAATCATTTCCTCTTTAACCATTCCCCTTTCAGTCAGGTCAGAAGTGAGCAGAAAGATACTTCTTAATTGAATTAAATAGACATTTTCACTCTTAACTAACCTAGCAAACTGTTAGCCATAAATAACAAAGTCTTGTTTCAGAAAATCAAAATCCCTCCCAAGAGGAAATTGAGTCTTCTGTTCAAGGAATACTGATTAGGTCTTAAACTTAAGTGAGACTAAGGACTTCCAACTACAACACCATCCTCAATGTTATTCCATAATATCTGACACTAATGAGGCCTTAGCACTATGCTTCCATGGGAAGGAGCAGTATCACTGTCTGATTCCTTGTTCTTTCTTTTGAAATTAGGTGTTTTTCCTTCGATGGATATACTCCACTTCTGAGTACTTTTCAGACTTCTGGGACAGTGTACTTCACAACAATTGGTAGGAAAATTGTTTGTGTTGAATGGTTGTTTCTGTGTTAATACCAACATTGCTTTTCTTAGGAAGTAATTTCTGAGAAGGACTTGTTGACATGGACAAGTGAGAGAATACTCAGGAATTTTCAAGGGAGATCTCTTTCTCAATAGCCTAGGGTACATAGTTCTGTAAACAAATAGGCACCCAAATGTTTGTTGAATGACAAATTTCTATTCTTGAGTGATTATGGACAGATCATGCTATCAAAAGACCGGAAAGAAATACGCAAGGCCACTTCTATTTAGTCTAATCCCCAGCCTTCACAGAAGACTTTACTGAAGTTGCTGTAGCCACGGGTTTACAGAAAACCAGTCATGTTGCCCATTCATTAACCTTTTTCAGTATCTAAACACACCATCTTCATTGTAGGGAAGTTGTTCCTGATGTTTAACTTAATCCTTTATCTATTGCCTGTTTCCTTTCATAGGTTTATACTTAATAAATTCTGCATGTTGCCCCTGAGATCCAGAGTTCTTGTTATGGCTGCCTTCGAGTTAGAGTTTTTGAGGGCAAAATAAAGTTTACCTCTTTGGAGACAAAAGAGACAAATGCATTAGAAATGGAAAAAACCACTCCATGTTGCTTGTTGGAAAGGAAAAAACACTCAGTATAACCTGTTTTTCCCATCTGTTAATCTTGTTTCAGGCGAGAAATGATGCCCCTTCTGTCCCTGATCTTTTCCGCTCTCTTCATTCTTTTTGGAACAGTCATTGTTCAAGCTTTCAGGCAAGTACCCGAATGTTTACTGCCCCTGCCTTTGAAGTATTTCTACAGCCAATCTCCACTTAATTTGAAAGCCCTTTTCTTCATTTGTTCAGTGATTCCAGTGAGGATCAAGAGTCACGGCCTCCTGAGAAAGAAGTCAGTGAGAAGACTGAGAAGACCGAGACCTGCTTCAGCAAAGAGAACAGCAGGTAGCAGCGTAAAGAAAGTCATCTGTAGTCATGAGGTGCCATTGGCATGGCACCTTGAGACTAATGAAGCACTGGCCAGATGGCAGCTCTGAAAAACGTCCTGGATCTGTGGTTTGATTGGTGTAGGGACCTCCATAGCACCTGCATCTTCCTTTTTTTGGAACCGCTTTAAGCTAAACTGAAGCAGTGCAGTGTACATACAGACACATGATACCTGTATGTGTGTGTACATAAATGTGTGTGTGCGCGCGTGCGCACACATAAACTAGTATAACCTTTTTGAGGGGGCATTTTATTCAAATCCTCCAATTCATGGAAGTCATGCCTTACCTGAAAGGAATTGCATTCAAACCTGTTTTCATTAGTTTCTTTTAAACCAGTCTTACTGTGCTAATTTGTTTTTATCACCTACATTTCCCAGTTGTATCACACTTCCACTTCCAAAGAACCATCCCATAAAACAGAATAGCAGAGAAAGAAAAGCAGCACACCAAGCTCAAGTCTACATGATATAAAGAGATTTAGCCCAGTGACCCCTTGATTAGACCAAGAAGGGGCTTTCTCATAGCTATTCTCTGGGATCAAGCTTAGTGGTTATATTTTTGTAGTGTCTGGATTGTTTTCTGTTGTTTTTCATTTTGTCATATTGTTGTTGCCGTTGTGTAGGTTGTTTTCCTGGTTCTGTTTATTTCACTTTGCATCAGTTCATATAAGCCTTCCCATGCTTCTTTGTATTCATCATATTCATTTTTTTTTTACAACATAGTAACATTCCAATACATCCCTATTCTATGGCAAATTTAGCCATTCCTCAACCAGTGGGCATCCTACTTCATTTTCAGTTCTTTGGTACAACAGAAAATGTTGCTACAAATATTTTAGTATATATGGAGCCCCTTTTTAAAGGGGCTTCTTAACCTCCCTGGGGCTTATGCCTATCAGTGGGTTCTCTAGGTCGAAAAGTATGGATATTTTAGTCCCTTTATTTGCATAATTATCCAAGCTACTTTCCAAAATAGTTATACTGCTTCACTGCTCCACCAGCAGTGCACCAGTGTGCCTGTCTTCCCAGTGTTGCAGTTTCATGGTGTATCGTGGAGTCATCTCAAAAGAATTCACAGATTCAGACCATCTCCAAACCTAGTAAAGGCATTTGTTGAGAATTATGCATCTTAGAAAGCCAGCTGAGCTCCAAGAAGGAACTGGTGATTTCAGTAGGACAAGACAGGCAGTTTTATAGAGTATATGATGCTGATTACACAGTAGAAAATATGAATATTAAAAAGACAGGAGGGGTTTGTCAAGGGATTAGGTAATAGGGGAGGGGTCTCAGCCTCAGTGGAATTACACATGCGATTTCCCATAATGCACACAGAAAAACCAATTTGGAAGAGCATTAGTATATAATAATGATATTATAGTCAGCCTTTCTACATTATAAGTTTACTTTAGGTCATTTCTTCACTATTACTGTGCAGATGCCATCTTAGGAAAGCCCCTTCTATAGTTTGGTGGTCAGGTGTCCTGGTCAGCATCCTGGTGGTGCTACTTTCTGATTGCCTGGCTTTTATGGTCCTGTCTGAGACTAGATGGATGTGGTTGTATTTGAGTACGTGGACACACCTGCTGTTTTTGTGAAGAAAATGAGGAAGTTGAGATCATGGGGGTGTGGACAGCTTTATTAGGATTCCATCACCAGAACTCCTCCAATACTGACTATTCCCATCTTTTGTCATCTTTGTCAATTTGCTGGATAGGATGTAAAATCTGAATTGTTTTTATTTGCCTTTCTGTTATTAGTACTGATATGCAATGATCTTTTATGTGGTTATAATTTCCTACTATTCTTTTGAACTGTTCATATCCTATTACCACGTAGTCCCTTGGGGAATAGCTTTTAGTCTTATATCTTTCTGTTAGTTGCCTATAGGTTTCCCCCCCACAGTTGACTGTTTCCCTTGTTGCTATTCTCCTTGTTCTAGCTGCTTTAATTTTGTTTATACAAAAGCTTTTCAAATTCTTGTGATCAAAGTTAAATACTTTATTTCTTGTGGTCAGCTTTATCCCTCATTTAGATAAGAACTCACTTCCTACCTGTGGCTCTTTGGTCTCTTTTCTGGTTGTTTTTATGGTTTCACCTTCTGTAGTCGGGTCAGGCATCCATTTTGAGTTTATTGTGGTAGATGACACAGAAAAGTTGATCCAAACCTCATTTCTGCCCTGCTGCTTTCCAGTTTTCCCCATTGTTTCTTGTGAAATAGAGAATTCCTCCCCAGGTAATTTGTGTTTTTGGGTTTATCAAATACTCAGTTTGATTTTTCATGATTTTCTTTGCCCCATCTATTTTGCTGGTCTACTTTTCTGCTTTTTAAGTGATACCAAGTAATTTTGGTGAGTACTGCTTTGTTGTATAATTCGAAGTCTGGAAGTGCTTATTCCTCCTTCATTCCCACTTATTTCCACTGTTTATCTTGCTACTGTAGACCTTTCATACCATTAGTTTTTACTGGAACGCTTTGGCCTTACAGTGGTCTCCTTTACAATATGATAAGTCATCAGAGGGCTACTTTAGTACAGGTCCAGTGAGGCACTGTGTCTTTTGTTCCAGGGCCAACTTAGCTAAGTTCAGAGAGATTCAGACCAAAGGGTGAGGAATTTTGGGGGAAGTGCAACCCCAAAACCTACTAAGTTTTGGAATGTTTATGAGGTACATCAGTCATTATACAAGGGAGAACCCACCCTTGGCCTGTGAGATCTCTAAATCATTGAAGTATTAGCCATGGCCTTCACTTGCCCACCTTTCACTTTTCGATATTTCTCCACAGCAGAATTCCCAAGAAGGGTTTTGTGGAGGTGACTGAGCTTACAGACGTCACATACATGAGTAACCTAGTTCGACTGAGGCCAGGTCACATGAATGTCGTCCTTATTCTGTCTAACTCCACCAAGACCAGCCTGCTTCAGAAGTTTGCTTTTGAGGTGTACACATTCACTGGGTAAGCGTTGGGGTGTATAGCAAAAGGCAGGGAGAGATCTCTGAGCTCACATTGGAGCAAGGGTTAGTTTTGTTGGGCTTTCCCCCCTTTTGTGCCCTTTAACTTGGGAGGCCTTGGGTAATTCAAGCCAGACATGAATGCAGAGCCTGGATGTGGAGTGGAATGTGCAAGATGTAAAGAATCCCTCTCATGTGTACCCAGGACTCACGGGTACAATCAGACGTAGAAGAAAAGGTGTTTGCTTTCAGTCTTGGTCTTAGATTCTTTTGCTTTGATTGAAGCAAGAGACTGAAAAGATTCCAACTTTCTGGGCCCTTCAGTAGAAACTTTTCCCTTGGTTTCTTGTGCAAGTGGCCCAGGGAGAGGTTTGCGGTGTAGAGGGCCATCCTGGGTCGGGGCCCTCTGAGCCCCTCCTGCAGCCCATTCCCTGCCCCAGTGCCGAAGGCATCCATCCACAGGTGAGTCTGACTAGATTCTGGTTCATCTGGTTGCTGTTCTTTCCACAGGAGCAGCTGCCTTCACTTCTCCTTCCTGAGTCTTGATAAGCACCGAGAATGGCTGGAATATCTCTTAGAGTTTGCCCAGGATGCTGCTCCCATCCCAAACCAGTATGATAGGCATTTCTTGGAGCGTGACTACACTGGCTACGTCCTGGCTTTGAACGGACACAAGAAATACTTCTGCCTCTTCAAGCCCCAGAAAACAGTAGATGACGAGGAAACCATAGGTCCAAGTGGTGACCTTGACACTTCTCTCCATCTGGGCGAGACTCGAGGGAAACCTTTCTGTAATTCTGGATCCAAACCCATCAAAGGCAAACTAAGCAAGCTGTCCTTATGGATGGAACGCCTTTTGGAAGGCTCTTTACAAAGATTCTATATCCCATCGTGGCCTGAACTAGACTGAGAGGATTTTTTAAAAAGAGATTCAGCCCCTCCAGACTTTGTAAGAAGATAAGCAGGACTGTCCAAACCATCACATCAGACAGACAGTAGGTTTTAGATACTCTTCTAGGACAGTGGCTAGGAGAATCCTCCCTTTGGCTTGCTCTAACCTAAGAGTGAAATATACCACAAGTTGAATTCTCTGTACCAAAATGTTTGGGGTTTTTTCCTCATTTGGATGCCGCACTATTTAAAGCAGACATTCTCTCTTCCTCTCATGTCCTCACCACGTGTTCTTCCCATATTTTGTTCTGTCTCTTCCATGGAGAGACCCCATGACTCAGAGAAAACTGAGCCTTATGAAGCTCGTGGGCAGAGGCAGTCACCTCCCCCCCTTTCTCATCCCTCTCTGTCCTCTTCCCACTGTGCTCCTGCCTCAGTGCCTGCAATAATCCTGGGGCGAGGGTGGGAGGGGGTACCCTGGAAGTGGCCAGGAGTGTATTTGGGGGCATCCCCCTTTAGCAGACTGTGAGCTGTCTTTCCTGCACTGACAAGCTGAGCAGGGGCCCTGCATATGCATTCATTTTTTTTTCCAGGGGAAGGGAAGAGCAAAAGTGTCCGAGACTTTGCAGTTCCATGTTCTTGATGTCGTGGCCTAAAGAGTCCAGACAAGCCTCACCTGCTTAGCCCATAGCCCAGGCGAGGGGGACACCAAGGGAGCGCTGCGGCCACTCTGAGCCATTGCAATGTCTATTGTCTTCAGATGCCTTTTTGTCTCAGCCAGTTGTAGGGCACTCTCTTAACTAGGAGCCATAACCTCTGGTTGGGTTCTCAGATGTAGGGATAAGCTACCATGAGCCAGTAGATGCATAGAACCCAAGTCAAACACTTCTCCTTTGTCTCGAGTCAACCTGAAGGAATCTTTTCAACCCCCAGGGCACAGCTTTAGGACAACAGACATTTCTTTGTATCAAGGAACTTAAAATTTGCCAGTAATTGTTTTGAATTCTGTTGCCTGCACAGTGCTGTCAAATTGTGTCACCAGTGGAACCACTCTAGTTGTAGCAGCCCATTTAGATGATGCTTGGTTTCAGCCTCTGGCCCATTTTGACAGGTCATCTCAGCCATTTTCCATATTAACTTACCATCACCCTCAGCAACTTCAGGGTCAGACTGAAATTGCCAGCTGTTTCGGCTTGGTTGGCTCCAGATGGGACGGTGCCAACCTGTTAGAGCTGACCCCTTCTTTAAGGACAGAGCTACCAGGAGATAGTAAAGGCTGACTGCCTTCGAAAATGTCAGCATGACCTACTCATCTCTAAAACAGGAGGCAGAAACCAGAGACAGGGCTCATAGGAAAATGACGTGGGTTTTTTTAAATTATAATTGCTTTAGACTATATCATTTGACTGCAGAATAACCCAGAAGCAGTTACATTGTGAGTGCGTGCAGGGGTAAAGTGGTGAATGATTTAAACCAAGATTCTTCCAAAATTATCCATTGGGGGTGGGGGAGAACCCAGTGCCAGCCTTCCCTCTCCCCTTGATCCTCCAAGAAATGCTTGAGTAGCCTTGGCAGCCTTTGTCTTGGGACCCACCTGACAGAGCTAGAGCACTGGCACCAGCCAAGTCACCATTTGACTTTCTAGTCCAGCGATGCTCAGCCTTGTCCCTGGGCCCCATGTGATTAGGGTGAGAGGGGCTGCAGAAGAGAATGGACTCATGCATTTGCTTGGGCTTCCAGTGCAGCCGTGAGCTTTTCTTTTTAATTCCTGTTCGCATGGGCTTCCTCACCTTAGGTTCTGAAAACCAAAAACCTCTTCCTAAACTTGCTGCTTCTTTTTTTTGCACTTTGCCTTGTGTAGACAATGCAAACCAAGTGGCCAGATGTACTTTCAGCCCCGCTCCTACTAACACAAGGCCACTGAGTTTCGACTGGGGCCGCTGCTGGGGAAGGTGCTAGTCCTGACAGCTCCCCCAGAAGTCTTTTTTGGGGCAAGGGTTTTTGTCAAGTTAAAAGAAGATTTTAAATGAGGGACTTGGTAATTGATCTCTAAGATCCCTCCCAACTCTGACACTGTGTTCTAAGGTCTGTTAGAATGGTCCTACCATTCTGTGGATATGGGTTTGTGATTCCTTTTGTACAATATGGATTTTGCTTTTTTCTTTTCAAACTGAACCCCTCAATAATCTAAGCCTTTCCTCCAAAGATAGTCTCAACTGCTATTATTTGCTCTTATTTTGGAGGCACCTGCATAAAGGATGAATTATTTATTCAAACCAGCTTTCTAATTTAAAGTGAACTTTGAGGTATGACCAAGTTGATGAAGCCACTTACAGTTAGGTTCTTTCTTCCTGATTGGTAAAGGACTCTGTACGTAAGTGTGTTCACTGCTGAGAATAGATACATAAACGCATGACAACTGAGCCAAAACAAGTTTGTGAGAACATTGCTTCATTTCAAAAGGAAAACGCCTCTTTCCATTGTCCTCCCAGTCTTCAAAGCCGTGACCTTCAGCAGAGCAATAATAGCCTAAGCCCAGCCCCCCTGTCATTAAACACCCTCAAATGCTCTCCCCACCCCCAGCCCAGCACTGGGAGAGGTTACCCAGCAACAGCAGTGCTCGTCTCACCAATGCCGTCTGGACCCATCTACCACGACCACGCAGGTGTGCGGGGGCTCCCAGCCGAAAAGCAATAGGCTTGCGTGGGTAGGAATTAAGGATGGGGAACACACACAGAGATCCTGTTTTTATTTTATTTTATTTTTTAGTAAAAATTCTCAGAAACTGAAGCAAAGCATCTTTGCAACAAAGGGAAATTTAGCTGACAGCCAAACCCTGACGTTCCTGCTTGAGAGCAGTCTGACTGGGCTACAGTCAGCAGCATCCGACAGTTGTTGGGCAGGTGGGTGGGCAGGCTGTCAGTTCAATGCAAGTCTGGAGAGGGAGTGGTCATACCTGAGAGAGAGCTCTGAAAAGAAGGTGAATATTTTGCACTTTTGATACTCTTAGCAACAAATAACTTATTTAGCAAATTGTCTTTTTTTTATGTTTTTTGTATTGTGAACAGGCATTGATGTTATTTTTGTTTTAAGACTTACAGACTGGAAACTGAAATAAACTATTTTAATGTGTGACGATGGTGGGTCAGCTCTTGGATTGTAATGATGGCAGCCTAGATCACAATGGCTGTGATAGAGTGGCCGTGAGTGAGCACGAGGGCAGAATGGAGTGGGCATGACATTTTCCTGGCTCCACTGGCCATGATCACAGAGGTCAGATGTACCCCACTATGTGAGCTAGTTTTCATGGGTGACCCTTCCTTTCCTTGTAAGCCTGACGTTTCTCCAGGTCTTAAGTCCAAGATACAATTGCAAATTCCCAGTTTCCTAACTACCTAGTGCAAGTAGTTGTTGATAGAGTCATCTTTACTATATGTTCTGTGTCACTCCTTTCAGCACTGACATCCTAGGATACTATGGGTGATCAGAATTCCTGGTTAGTTCTCGGGAGGGTAGGCTTTTGTTTGGGGCATGGTTTTTTTGGCTGTTTAATTTCTATTTAATTGTAACTATGTCCTTGGAAAAGAATTAGCTTATATTGATGATCATTTTATTTTTCCATTTCTATAAGTCAGACAAGACACTTAGGACACATTTAGCAGAAAATCATTATTTGGTTTGGCAAAAACTTGTCCAGTGTACGTAATCCTCTGGGTGATTCAGCTAGGCCACTTGCCTATAGACTCTTCCTAAGACTTGTCTGCCCTGTGGCCAGTCCACCCTTGTAAGGAGATTTCCCTTTGAGAAGCGCCAAGGCCAGGAACAGCTTAGACAGTTTTCACTTTGGGGAGAACACACAGCATCTCGAACAGCAGATTGGCTGCCAGGAGAGCTGTGTTTCCTGAAAAGGAAGAAGGCCCACGAGAGTTTGCTAAGCAGCTTCCACCCAGAGGAGCTCCTCTCACAAAAGCTTGAGAATGAGAACGTGAACACATTCCCAAGAGGAGTTTTTCCCACTGTCCATCCCTCCTTTAGGACTTCCAACATGACATCCATCTTCCTGAGACTGGATTTAATCATTCTACTCCTTTGTTCAGCATCAGTACTTAAAAGTTCAGTTGGAATACCCTTTTTTTTAATCCAGAAAAAGAAATTTCCCAAGGAAAACTCGTCATAAGTGTCTTAGGTAATACCATCAATTCTTTCAGGTCAGCCAGGCCCTAAATCTATAGACCTTTCTGGCCTAAAATCAGTGGCTCAACATCTGTCATGAACATCTGCTGTTGAAGCAGCCTGTTCGGTAAAGCAGCACTACTCAAGTGTTTGCTTTTCAGTGAAATATTAAACCATAAATATAAAATATTAAAGCCGGTTGACACTCTGTCACAAAACTGCAGGCCTAGCTTTTTCTTCAACAGACAGGTGGGGAAGGCTAATAATATTTAACCCTCTCCCAGGGGTTTTGTTATGGGTAATTAGCTTGTGTTGGCAAGGAGCAGAATCAGAAGCTGCTTTGCCTCACTATTAGAAACGTTCCCTTCACTGAACGAAGGGAATTTCACATTTCCCTAGCGACTGACCAAATCAAACACTCCTCTGACCCGGCCATTACTTACAATTTTGTCCCCCGTACTCACCAGAAGGATCATATATAGGCGCGACTTCCACAAGATCGCAGCCCACTACGTTCAGGCCTTGACATCCACGGATAATCTCCAAGGCCTAAGCAAGGTGAATGGTCACGTTAGCAAGAAATGGGAATGTAACCCGTCAGCACAGTGACCTCCCAAGGTAAACCTCATGCTGTGATGTCTGAGGTCCCAATCTGCAGCTTCCTAACAGACCAACGGATGAAGCCAGACGTAGAAAAGTCCCAAATGAACCTTGGTCCCTGAACTCCCCACCCAGCGTTAGAGATCAAAGGATTCTGAACTGGAGGGGATGTCCCGGAAAATTCAGTCAGAGCCATTGTGAAGGTCAGGCACCTGAACTGTGCTGTGAAGGAGGCTAGAAAGGAAGGAGCATTCCAGACATCGGAAGCTCCTCTGTAAAGGCATGGAGGTGGCCGGGTTAGAACAGTGCACGAAGGGAACTGATGAGAAAGACTGGAAACACGGGAGCCATATTTGAGAGGGCTTTAAGTATGCTAGGCTCAGGATTTTGCGTTTTCTACTAGCAGCAGCCTCCTCGTTTTACAACTCAGTGAGCCCGGAGAGGTGGTTATTTGCCCAAGGTTGCATGTTACTGCAGCAAGTGAAAGAGCCATAAATTAGACCCAGGTCCCCACTCTTTGACTCGTAGCTGAGTGGGTCTGAAGCTGAGAATTCAGACACTTGTTCTTTCAGACCCTCCTTACTTGACTCGGTGTGAGGCCAGCAATCTCAGGAGTCCCTGTCCCTGGGGCATAGGCTGGATCCAAGGCATCGATATCAAAGCTGATATAAATAGGTTTGTCTCCCATCTGCTGCCTCACTTCCCCCATCAACGGAACTAGAGACTTCAGCCAGCAGTCTTCAGCCAGGACCACACGGAAGCCCTGCAGGATGTGAAGTTAAAGATCTCTAGAGAACAGAGAAGTTTCCCAAGCCAGAGAAGGGAAAACGACCTTCTCTGCTGCTGTTATGGAAGAGAGAGAGAGACAGTGGAGTTTTTCCTGCCCCCCTTCTGCTTTATCACCATTCTCTTCTGTCCCCACTCAAAAGTCAGTTACTATTGAAGACCAAGCGCCCCAAAGGCATCCAAACACCAGACAGGTAGCTGTTCATCTTCTGAATGGCTCTTTTGATTTGTTCCTCAAGCATTTATTAAATACTTGCTGTATGCCAAGCTCTGTGCTAGGTGCTGGGGACACAGACCAAAATGTGTGTACAGTATATGTGTATATACACACACATATGTATATACATATATGCACACACATATATATATGTGTGTATATGTACACATATATATGCCCTTAAGTAGCTTATATTCTACCAGATCAGGGGTTCTTAACCTTTTTGTGTGTCACGGGCTCCTGTGGCCACCTGGCAAAGCCAAGCACTACAGAGGTCCTTTGCCTCCCTTCTTAATTGAAGGAAATGAAATGCCAAGTTTCAGTTACATGGTGGTGAAAATAAAATCCTTTTTTCTCCATCTAAGCTAAACCTCCTCTAATCTATCCATAGTCCTCTTAAGCATCAATGGACCCCAGATCAAGAGTTCCTGAATGGATGGATACATTTGAACCGATTCTAGTCTGGACCTGTGAATTAATTGGTATAGAAAATTCCTTTTACCAGTGCCGATCGACATATGCTTTGCAACTTTTAGGGAATTAACCGGGGCCCCAAAAAGCTAAAAGGCTTGGCCCTGGTCCCACAGCCAGCATGTAGGAGGTGGCATGCGGAGGAATGGACTTGAACCCAGGGCTTCCTGTTTTCCAGGCTGTCTTTTGATAAATATAATTTAAGGTGGGAGAGAGCACCAATGCCAGGGATCAGCAAAGGGGCTTCCTGGAAGAGAGCACACGTGAGCTCAGCCTGGCAGAACGTGTTGAGACACTAATAAAGCTGTCATGGCCGGGTTACTGTCTTCTTGGACATAAGAAATGTTCTTTCTGTGTCTGGGGTCCCTGCATCCCCATCAGACACTGCTTAGCTCATTCCTGGGAGCAGCTGCCAATATTCTTGGTACCATTCCACTAACACCCGCCTCCCTTCTTACTTCCTCACCCCCAGAATGTGGTTTCTCATCCCACGGGCCAGCATCCTTGTCTTTGTCTCATGTAACACTTCTGGTAAAAACAGTCTGTCACCCCCAGCATTCCCAGCCTCGTGACTGAAGCAAGCCCTGACTGCCACCTTACATAAGCTTTAGGGAGAGAAGAGTAGAAGGACTCTTCTTGCCCAATCTATCACCTGGTCTCGATTGTATTTGTAGGGATTCAGGGTCATGGAAGGTCCCCGGATGCCTATCTGCACCACTCGTTTACAATCCAGGAGCCCTTCTTCTACACAGCGGCGAAAGGGGGTCCCGTGGTAGAGCTTCTCTCCCAAGGCTTTGTCAGCTGTATCTGTGTGGGCATCGACATGCAACAGCCCAACAGGACCATGCCTAGTGACAGCAGAGGAAGCAGAGGGGAGAGTCAGATGTCTCTGGAAGGCCAACTCAGCAACAAATATAGAAATGATAGGACTTGGTAGGATAGGATGATAGAAAATTTAGACAAGAACATAGTGCCTGCCCTCATGGACCTTATAGTCTAATAGGATAATATGACATACAGATACCTTTGATAAAATAAATGTGTGATAAACATATTCAAGTATGGTGAATGAAGCATCCTATGGGAGGGCTAAAGTAGAGAAAGATGGTTAAAGGGACTGGGTTCGGGTCCTAGGCTCAGCTACTTACTAGCTCTGTGATTCTGGGCAAGTCACTGAAGATCCCTCTCTGCCTCCGTTTCCTGTTCTATTAAATGAAGGGTTTGGACCAGCTGGTGTCAAACTCTAATAGAAACAGGGACCACTAAACTCTACGCTGGCCACATATTGGCTGAGTTTTAAAATGGAATGTTATCTATGGGTTACTGTGTTTTTATTTGCTTTGTGAAATATTTCCCAATTACCTTTTAATCTGGTTCAGGTCAAACTTGAGAGTACAATGGGCCCTGTGCTCACGTATGGACACCTCTGGATTAGACAACCTTTAAGGCACTTTCCATCTTTTAATTCTATGACTGACTGACTAACTAGGATGGGTCAGAGAAGGCTCCCAGGAGAAGGAGGCATTCTGAGTTGGGCTTAAAAGGATGTGTAGGAATTCAAGAGGGAGAGGCAATGGGTGAGCATGGCAGACATGAAGAATAACAAGAACAAAGAAGAGCCTACGCGCGCTCACCAGCACGTACACACACACCATAAATGCCCTTCTCCCTGGGAGTACATGGAAGGGGATAAGTCATATGATATGTGTCTAGAAAGAGAACATGGCAGCAGATTGTGGGAAGCCTTCAACACCAGGGCAGAAGAGTCTGAACCTCACTCAGGAGGAAGTAGGTAGTCCTATTCTCAAGATTTTCCACGCTTAAAGATTCCAGGATCATTTTGGTTTTCTTCAGCTGGCCTCTTGGTCCCAAACCTTAATCAGCAGGGATCAAATCACACAGTTGGGAGCAGCGGCAAGCTTGCGAAATGAGTCTGGAAAGAGGCAGCCAGGTGGTGTAGTGGATAGAGCACCGGCCCTGGAGTCAGGAGGACCTGAGTTCAAATCTGACCTCAGACACATAATACTTCCTAGCTGTATGACTCTGGGCAAGTCACTTAACCCCAATTGCCTCACTAAGAAAATAAAAAAGAAAAGAAATGAGTCTGGACATCTTGATTGCCACCTGGAATTTTTCTCTTTCTTAGGGCAGTATTGTAAGAGCTGTTTGGAAATGGATTTAGAGATGAAAGGGGACCCTTGAGATTATCTAATCTAATTCCCTTATTTTATAAAGGAGAAAATGGGAGGCCTCCCGAGGTTAAGTGACTTGTTGAAGGTCACACAGGTAGAACCCAGACTCCCTGGCCCCTAATCCATCTTTTCACCACACCATGCCACCCCCATGGTGGCCACAGACACACCACAGGACTACGCTTCATCAAATACAGACCGAACCCAAATGGTACCCTTGTTCTCTGCTCTCCATCAAGGCGACAATGAAGCATTTCCTTGCTCAACTTTTCCTGGGAGAGACCCTGTCTGCTGTCTGGGGACCTTCAGGGTAGGAAAGAGCCCCTGCCTCCAAACTCACCCTTATCTAAATGCTCAGTCTTTCCTTTGTCACTGAATGCTGAAACCAAACCAAATAAAATTCACTGTTACCTAGAGATTGAGTACTTCATTGGGGACGAGCTTTTGCAAAACCTGAAGGAAAGTTTAAAATGCTGAGCACGCTGGTCAGAACAAGATGGCAGCAGGCACCAGAGGGTGAATGTGCTCTGGAGACTCAAAGTTCTGACTTGTGCCTGGCAAATGACAAACGCTCATGGAGTCTTTCTTCATTCCTCCTAGACGCACACCACCAGCCCAGCCCTTTGGCTAGGCAACCTCCTAACACTCCCCCACCCCCAACCAATGACCTGAGCTCATAGGACCTCAGAGCCAACAGTACCCGGATTGTTAAAAGCTAATTTGTTTTAGATCTTCCAAAACTCACTTTTCCGCCAACACCTGCAGTATGGGGTAAGTGATTGTGTGATCTCCTCCTGTAATGAAAGAAAAGGAAAAAAAAATCACCCTCCTTTGGAATTACAGGGAGGAGTGATGGACTCTGCCTAGGACATAGATATAACAAGTTAAAATGCATCTCATTTGGAGCTCCTTTCCATTAAGATGAAAGAACTGAAGCCAGACCCGAAATAAGAGTGGGTTCCATGAGGGGGTGGCAAGGATTGAGTAAGGGGAATAGCCCCCATTTGAACACCTTTGAAGCACATTAGAGAAACTGAGGCACACACCAAACCATGCTCAAGAAAACTTTTAAAGGTGGCACTGTTACAAGTATTGGAGTTGTGTCCTCATTGCCTCAAGCCATCAGGATGGCTCATCTCTCTACCAATGAAGCTTAATGTGGACATTTTCATGGCACCTCAGGGCCCAAGTTGAAGTGATGAAGCTTGAGGGCATTTCCTAAGAAGGGGCACACACATGTAGCCTACTGGGGGGGGAAAGTTGTTGACTCAAAGTCTTCCCAGTCTGGGAGCATCTGCTGAGATAACCCCACTCCTCCCACTCCCACCCACCCGCTCAAGGTCATCTCCATGTCATCTTGAAGAGTCTGAAAAGGGCTTTTGTCTCCCCAGTCCAAAAAAAGAAAATGTTCTTGGACCTTCAGTAGCTCATAGTATATGGGGCAAATGTTATATTAAGCACCATTATATATATATATATATATATATCATATATATATTATGTAAGCACTATATATGCATTAAATGTCATATTAAGCACTTATGAATCCAACAGGGAGTTGAGAGGAAGGGGAGGTGAACAATAGATCAGGGAACTTTGTGCCAATCAGCCCTGGCTCTACAGGTTTGTAGTATCTGCCTCCTGAAGCCTTCACATTGCCCAGATCTGTCTGTGTGAAAGAACTTGACCAATCTGTGAGTTTCTTTTAATTTTGTCATCTTCCCCACAAGAAGTGCCCAGGTAGGACAACGAATGACGTTGCTCTTTCTTTCTTTCTCAATCTCAATTCTGATTGCTCCTGGGCTCCCCATCTTGGTGCCAGACTTAGTGTGAAAACTCAATCAGCTGCAGCCCAGGACTTCCCAACTCAAGTGATCCACCACCAAGTTAATCTCCGGCCCGACACTTAGCTGTGTGACTCTAGGCAAGTCCACCTAACCTCTGCCTGCCTCGGTTTCCTCAACAGTAAAATGGGGATCATAATAGCACTTAACTCCCAGGGTTGTTGGGAAGATAGAATGAGATAACTATTTTTAAAGGACTTAGCACAGTGCCTTAAACGTAGTAGGAGCTTAATAAATGCTTTTTTCCTTCCTTCCACCAGCTCCAAGGACTACACATGTGGGCCTTCACTATGTCTGCAAAATAAATGAAACAGTAATCTATGCTTGCCCTGAGCAAGCAGCTAGGTGCAAACCTATAATGAGAAAATTAACTAATGATACTAGCATTTACATAGCACTAAGCACTTTACAAATATGACCTCATTTGATCATTACAACAACTCTGGGAGGTAGATGCTATTATGATTCGCCTTTTACAGTTCAGGAAACTGAGGCAGGCAGAGGTGACACGACTCCAGGGTCACACAGCTAGTAGGTATCTGAGGCCAAATTTGAAGTCAGGGCATCCAGGGCTCTCTATCCACTGCACTACCTAGCTGCCTCATGATATAAAATAAACTGCCGTGGCCCCTTACCCAAGGTAAGAGGAATACAGCTGGCCGCTGCAATTCTCTGATAGGCTTCTCGAATGAGCCGGCAGCTGTCTGAGAGGTTGTACAGGTTGACATCCACATCACCAATGTCAGCCACCGAGATGGACTGGAAGGGGAGAGCGCCCGTGCTTGGGTTAACTGCCCTCAGCAACACAGATTCCTCCCGGATCCGTCGAGGACCAAACCTAGGAGATGAGAAGCATCACAATGAATCACCTGCCAAAGGGGATGAAAGGCCCTGCGTGGCCTTGTGCAAGGCGAAAAGCCTCTGGGAGCAGTCAGACAGCTGTTAACAGAAGCAGTTGGGAGGAGCCCTTCTCTCCAGACCTGCTTCTTCCAGGATAATAATAATTTCTATTATTAATAACAACAGCTAGCATTTACTATGTGCCAGACACTATGCTAAGCACTTTATAATCATTATCTCATTTGATCCTTGCAACAAACCCAAAAGGCAGGGGCTAATATTATCCCCAATTTATAGTTGAGGAAACAGGCAGGCAGAGGGTAAGTGACTTGCCCAAGGCCACACAGTTATTGTCTGAGGTCAAATTTGAACTCAGGACTACCTGACTCCAGGCCCAGTAAGTAGCCTGTTCACTGTGTCACCTAGATGCCCAATGAGCTATGTGTGCAAGACAAAAGAATTTTCTTTTAAATAGCAATTTAAGTATAGCTTGTTAGTTTTTCAGAAATAAGAATTTTTAGGAGAAACATAAAAGCAACTCCACCCCAAGAGCTTTGAGGGAGGCTAGGTGGCACAGCGGATAGAGTGCAAGGCCTGGAATGAGAAAGACTCATCTCTCTGAGTTCAAATCTGACCTCAGATACTTACTAGACGTATGACCCTGGGCAAGTCACTTCACCCTGTTTGCCTCATTTCCTCGTCTGTCAATTGAGCTGGAGAAGGAAATGGCAAAGTGCTCCAGTCTCTTTGCCAAGAAAACCCCAGATGGGGTCAAGAAGAGTCAGACATGACAGAAATGACTGAACAACAACAAAAAAGAGCTTCATCAATTTTTTTCCTCCAAAAGTACAAGGCACAAACAAGCCTAAAACCGGTCATTGGTCTGTTTTGATAAAGTCAAAGAGAATTCTGGTATTTAACAGACTGCACTCTCGGTTCACCTCCCCCCTGCCTCCTGGTTAGCAGCCCCCCAGCTCATCCCTCTCGGCACCTCTCCGCACATTCATGGAAGAGGCTGTGCTATGGTGGAGGCCACAGGCCCAGCCGAGTCAGGGGTTCAGGCTGTGCTATGAGCACTAGCTTTGGTACATCAGGTTCCCAGGATCCCGCCCTCCCTCCACCAGTGCAGACGGCAGCCCCCGTGACTTCCAGGACGGAATTTGGTAGCTCTTTGCTGCTGTTCAGTCATTTCAGTCACGTCCGACTCTCCATGACCCCACTTGGGGTTTGCTTGGCAAAGAGACTGCAGCGCTTTGCCATTTCCTTCTCCGGCTCATTTTACAGATGAGGAAACTGAAGCAAGCAGGGTGAAGTGACTTGCCCAGAGTCACACGGCTAGTAAGTATCTGAGGCTGGATTTGAATTCATGAAGATGCGTCTTCCTGACTCCAGGCCCAGCGCTCTATCTGCTCCCCCTTGGTAGCTCTAGCCACCAAAAAAAATCACCCTGCAATCTACCTGCTGACAAGGTTCAGCAAACCCAGCTGGTTTAGTCCTCCAGAAACAGACATTTTGTCAGTCGGTCACAAGAGCCCATGTTCCAAGCCTGTGTAAACTGGCGGGACCTGCTACACTGGCACTCTGCGGGCACAGCCTCTGATAACCCAGAGATGCCTCTACATCCATAATAACTAATTAGCAAACCCACTCTCCATTAAAGTCCTGATTCAGATGAAGTGTGCTGTGGAGAGGGGGGCCAGACCTAGAGTCAAGAAGACCTTGTTCGAATCCAATTCAAACACCAACTTCATGTAACTCTGGGCAAGGCACTTAACCCTTCTATGCCTCAGTTTCCTCATCTGAAAAATGGAGAGGCTAACAGCACCCACCTCCCAGAGCTGTTGTGAGGATCAAATGAGTTAACAAATGTTTAATGCCTTGCAAACCTTAAAATACTATATAAATAAGAGCTAGCATTTAGATAAGTTTACAAAGTGCTATCTGTTAATTCATTTGGTCCTCATAACAACCCTGGGAGTAGGTGCTGTTATCATCCCCATTTTACAGAGGAGGAAACTGAACCCAGAGAGGTTAAGTGACTTGCCTCAGGCCATACAACTACTCAGTATCTTAGGTCAGATTTAAACCCAGGTCCTCCTGACTCCGTGTCTCCCTCCACTGTCCCACAGAGTGCAATAGTCAATTAATAGTTTTCCTCTCTTCATTCACTAATTCATAGCAACCCTACAATAGTGTACTATTACTGCCTATTTTACAGATGAGAAAACTAAGCCTTGGAAAGACGAAAGGCCTTGCCCAAAGTCTCACAACTAAAAAAGTATGAAGGCTGGAATACAAGCCAGGACTCCAAACTTCACGTCTGGGGGGCACTGGGCGCTCTGTTGCCGAGAGACAGAGAGAGAGAGAGAGAGAGAGAGAGAGAAAGAGACAGAGACAGAGACAGAGAGAGACAGAGAGAGAGAGAGAGAGAGAGAGAGAGAGAGAACTTACCTTGTCCCAGGTCGGTTGGAAGTGCCAATATCTAGAGGAACTCCCACAAATGCAGCATCCAGCCCTTCAGGGGAGCTCTGCAAGGGCAATCTCATCATGGTGCAGACACCCACTGACCGGGCTACAAACTCAGAGCTGGGAGGCGAGTTATATGTGGCACCTGAGGCCCATCGGCTTGGGATATCTGACCGCTGGAGGTGGTTCTTGAAAAGCCTGGGAGCAGAGCCAGCTAGGCAGCCAGAGTGGGCCCACCAGATGGGAAAGGTCCTGGTCAAAGGCCCTTGACAGGCCCCTGACTTTCGTAACACACTGAGTCCCGAGGAGGCCCTCATATGGACGCCATCCTTCCACAAACTGGCTTGGAGAAGTCTTCGGCCATGGCAGGAAAAGAACTGCTCCATGCTGCCCTAGGGTTGGTGAAATCCCTCCTGGTCTTTGGCTTTCCTCTAGAGCAACCAAGTCGATTGATCAGTAACTTAGTTCTGGCTCAAAGGGCAAAGGCACAGAGAATATCTTCTGGGGCAACATTAGTTAAAAGGCAGTGGGGGAGGGGATTCCAAGGCCAGCAGAAAGGCTCATTCATTCCACCTCTCCCACCCCAGCTCCTTTAGAAGCAAAGCTAGGCCTGAGAATGAAGAACATTGTGGCAAGTTCCTCTGGCCCCTGTCCAGTATGGAGATAATGACAACAACTCAAATTTCTCCAGCACACATGTTCTTAACCTACAGATAGATTCACAGGGAGGTGTGTGAACCAGCATGGGAAGAAGTTCCACCTTGATTTAGTATTTTCTTTAGTTATGAGTTATTTTTTATTTTAGTTATTGTTTTTTAAATTATCCTGAGAAAGGCTGGCACAGTGGATAGAGCTCCAGGCCTGAAGTCAGGAAGACCTGAGTTCAAATCTAGCCCCAGACACTTACAAGCTGTGTGACCCTAGGCAAGTCATTTCACCCTATTTGCCTCAGTTTCTTCATCTGTAAAATGAGCTGGAGAAGGAAAGGACAAACTACCTAAGTATCTTTGTCAAGAAAACCCCAAATGAGGTCATGAAGGAACAGGCATGACTGAAATGACTGAGCAACAAGAAAGGGTCCCTAGGCTTCACCTGACTGCCAAAGGTGTCCAGAAGGAAAGGGAGGGAAAGAGGGAACAAGGATTTATATAGCACACATTATATGCTAGGCACTGTGCTAAGTACTTTACAAATATTATCTCATGTAATCCTTACAACCACCCTGATAGGCAGGTGCTGTTATTATCCCCATTTTACAGATGAGGAAACTGAAGCAGGGAGAGGTGAAGTGACTTGCCCAGGATCACATAGCTAGTAAATGTCTGAGGCCAGATTTGAACTCAGGCCTTCTGGACTCTAGGGCCCAGCAGCTATATCCACCTGGATGCCTCATCCAAAAAAGAAAAAAGAAAGAAAGAAGGAAAAGAAAAGAAAAAAAAAAAGGAAAAGAAAAGAAAAAAGTTAAGAACATGGCACACCCAAAAAGATTAAACTACCCCTACTCTAATCACTTTAAGGTCTGCAAAAATGTTTTTCTCATTAACTGTCCAATAAGACAGATGGTTCAAGTGTTAATATCTCTATTTTACAGAAAAGTAAACTGAGGCTCTGAGAAGTTGTGATACGATAATGTTCACACAACTCATAAATATTTGAGACAGGAGTCAAAGACCTGACACCAGAGCTAGCACTCTATCCACTGCACCAACAATGAGAAAACATACCAAAATACGTGGGATGAAGCCAAAGCAGTATTTAGGGAGAAATTTATATCTCTAAATGCTTACATCATCAAAAAAGAGAGTAGATCAATACACTGGGAATGCAACTAAAAAAAAACTAGAAAGAGAACAAATTAAAAATTCCCAATTAGACACCAAAACAGAAATCCTGAAAATCAAAGGAGAGAGTAACAAAATTGAAAATAAAAGGGAAAGGCCCACGGTGCTTAAGGTACAACAAAAAACAATCGTGATGAATCTTATTTTGTGTAATTTCCATTGACCAAAAAAATCCCCATTTTCCACTTTTAACCATTTGACAGTGCCAAAGACAGGTAGAACATTTCTTTTCTGGGTTTTCAGCACCTTTGAATCCTGATGAAATGGAGGCTGCACCTTCAGCTAAAAGTTTGATCTTTGCCAAGAAAACCCCAAACGGGGTCACGGAGAGCCGGACGTGAGCGAACAACAAGGCTCACAGAACTTGCTCGCTATGAGAACAGGTTTTACATCTACTCTTCTCTGAAGCTCTGCTTCTCCTTCCAGGCTGCTCTACATACCTGCTACTCACATAGCTATTCAATCTGAAGTTCTTTCTTGGGTTCCTGCTATACGCTCAACTGTGTGTTCTGCACTGTGGGACACTCTTTGTGTCTTCATTTTCCATGGAGAACATGTTGCAGTTGTCCAGATTGCTGTGCCATCTTGGGGAAGACCCTTTTCCTTCTACAATCTTGACCATTCTCCTGTCTGAGGTAGAAGGTTAAACTGAATTAGGTCCCTTCTAGCTCCACAATTCTTTCTAATCAGAGTTTATTATTGGTGAACTTTAGCACCCTGTTATATATGATAAAGTCTACTGTTATTTGGCTTTCTTTTAGAAAATCCTTCCATGCAGATAAAGGCCATAACCTCTTCAGATCAGCTGTTGTTAGTATCCCGCTTAAAGAATGCATTTCCTTCCTGGCTATCCTTGGGTTCAAGTTTTAGCTCAATACCTTTCTACTTGATTTAGGTAAATCATTGAATTTCTCTGGGCCTTTGAACTTTGCCAGCATGACTCGGCTGCCCTCTTACCCTGGACTTTCCCTCAGTCCTGTGGCCTTCTTGGCCTATAATATCCCTCTGCTATGCTGTACCCACCCTCTATCAGAAAGTCCTTTCAAGGCTTCTATTATGGTGAAGGGCCAAGTGTGGCCATGCTTCTTTCCCCTCCCAGCTGTGTTCCTAACTCTAAGAAATTTGCCCTCATAATCCTGCACCAGGTATCCCTTATTCCTCCCCACCCTCTCTAGCTCCCTTGTATATGTGGTCTTCCCCCACTAGAAAGTAAGTTCTTTGGGAGTCTTCCTCAAGTGGAAGGTGCCCCCTTAAGCTGGGGTCTCCCTTAAGGAGCCTATTTGGTGTGTTGTGCTTGGTGTGCTGTGTTGTGTCATCCCCAATAAATGCCTGTACTTGAAAAAAAAAGAACATAAGCTCCTTGAGGGCAGGTACTATCTTTCATTTTGCTTGAATTTATATCCCTAATGCTAAGTACAGGGCCTGGTTCCTAGTCAGCCCTTAATAAATGTATCATCTACCTACTTAAATAAATGATAAAAACTTTGAACTAATAAATAAAACTAGGAGCTGATTTTATGGGAAAAAACAAAATAGATAAATCATTGGTCAATTTGATTTTTAAAAAAGAAGAAAACCAAATTACCTGTATCAAAAATGAAAAGGGTGAATATATCACCAATGAAAATGAAATCAAAGCAACTATTAAGAACTATTTAGCCCAATTACATGCTAATAAAACTGACAATCTAAGTAAAATGGATAAATATTTATACAAATATAAATTGCCCAGATTAACAAAAGAAGAAATGGAATACTTAACTGAATCTTAATAAAAGAAAGCGAACAAGCCATAAATGAGCTCCCTAAGAAAAATTCCCTAGGACCAGATGAATTTACAAGTGAATTCTACCAAACATTTAAGGAACAATTAATTCCAATACTATGTAAACTATGTGAAAAAAAGGTAAAAAAGGAGTCCTACCAAATTCCTTTTATGACACAAACATAGTTTTGATACCTAAAGCAGGGAGAATAAAAGCACAGAAAGAAAACTATAGACCAATTTCCCTAATGTTGCTTCAAAA
Organism: Vombatus ursinus; assembly: GCF_900497805.2. Lineage (NCBI taxonomy): Eukaryota > Metazoa > Chordata > Mammalia > Diprotodontia > Vombatidae > Vombatus > Vombatus ursinus. The sequence goes on along the minus strand of NW_020953950.1, from coordinate 484,976 downwards.
ATTTTAAATAAAATACTAGCAAGGAGACTATACTATATCACAAAGATCATACACTATGACCAGGTGAGATTTATATCAGGAATGCAGGGCTGGTTCCATATTAGGAAAACTCTGAGTATAAATGACCACATCAATAACAAAACCAACAGAAATCATATTATTAGATCAATAAGGCAGAAAAAGCTTTTGACAAAATACAACACCCATTTCTATTAAAAAACATTAGAAAGTATAAGAATAAATGAGTCTTTCATAAAATGGTAGGTAGTATCTATGTAAAACCAAGAGCAAGCATTATCTGTAATGGGGATAAAGTAGAAGCCTTCCCAATAAGCTCAGGGGTGAAGCAAGGATGTCCATTATTACCACTATTATTCAATATTGTACTAGAAATGCTAGCTATAGCAATAAAACAAGAAAAAGAAATTGAAGGAATAAAAAGAGACAACGAGAAAACAAAACAATCACTCTTTGCAGATGATATGATGGTATACTTACAGAATCCTAGAGAATTAATTAAAAAAACTAGCTGAAACAATGAATAAGTTTAGCAAAATTACAGGATATAAAATAAACCCATATAAGTCACCAATATTTCTATATATTACCAATAAAACCCAGGAGAAAAAGATAGAAAGAGAAATTACATTTAAAATAATTGTAGAAAATATAAAATACTTGGGAGTCTACCTGCGAAACAAACCCAGGAACTATATGAATACAATTACTAAACACTTTTCACACAAATATAAATCTAAACAATTGGAGAAATATTAATTGCTCATGGATGGCCTGAGCCAAGATAATGAAAATGACATTTCTACCTAAGTTAATTTACTTATTCAGTACCATACTAAACTACCAAAGAATCATTTTATACAGAAAGGAAAAAATAAGAACAAAATTTATCTGGAGGAGCAAAAGATCAAGAATGTCAAGGGAATTAATGAAAAAAAAAAGAGTGTGAAAGAAGATGGGCCTAGCAGTTTCAGATCTCAAACTATAATACAAAACGGTAATTATCAGAACAATCTGGTACTGAATAAGAAAAAGAGTGTCTAACTGGCCAATGGAACAGATTAGATATGCAGTACACAGTAGTTAATGATCATAGTAACCTAGTGTTATAGAAACCCAAAGATCCGAGCTTTTGGAGCAAGAACTCACTATTTGACAAAATTGCTGGGAAAACAAGAAGGCAATCTGGCAGAAACTAGGCCTAGATCAACATTTCACACCATATTCCAAGACATAAAGGTTGATATAAGCAAATTAGGGGGAGCATGAAAAAATTTATCTGTCAGATTTATCAGATTTATCATGTCAGATCCATAGATAAGGAAAGAGTTTATGAGCAAACAAGAGATAGAGAGGATCACAGGAAGTAAAATAGATAATTTTGATTAAAAGTTTTTGCACAAACAAAGCCAATGCATCCAAAATTAGACAGAAAATAGGAAACTGGAAAAAAAAATTTACAAGTTTTTCCGATAAAGACCTCATTTTTCATAAGCCAAATTTATAAAAATAAGTCATTTCCTAATTTATAAATGATTAAAAGACATGAACAGGAAGTTTTTAGATGAAAAAGTCATGGTTATCTGTAGTCATATGAAAAAATGTTCTAAATCACTAATAATTAGAGAAATGCAAATTTAAAAAACTCTGAAGTACTACCTCATACCTATCAGATTGGTTAATATGATAGAAAAGGAAAATAAGTGTTGGAGGGGATATGGGAAAATTGGGACACTAATGTACTGTTGGTGGAGCTATGAACCTATTCTGGGAACAATTCGGGATTCTTCCCAAACAACTATAAAATTGTGCATACCCTACACCCAGCAATTCCACTACTGTATCCCAAAGGGATAAAAGAAAAAGGAAAAGGACCTATAAAATACAAAAGTATTTATAGCAGCTTTTAAAAAAATTAATTTATTTTAAACTTAAATACACAATAAGAAAAGAAAAAGAAACATAAATTTAAATATTAAAACTTAAATACAAAATAAGGAAAGAAAAAAAAAACATTGCCATGTGCACAGCAGAACATGAGAGGATTCAAAATATACAGCAATAAATTTCCATTTCAAGAAAATCTATATAATAAATAATATACATTGTGTTTAGAACTGTCCATCTTTCCTTTGCTTATTTGTACGTTTTCTTTTGTTCTCTGCTGTGCTCTTATTACTTTGTTATTTTTCTTCCCCTTCCTTCCCTCCTCCCCCAAGAAGGCTACAATTAAGCACAGATATATGTGTGTATGTGTCTGTATGTATATACATACATATATATATATACATATATAGACCTATACATAAACATATACATATACACTTATATACACATACATATACTTAGATATCTATAATCATATATACATATATATGTGTACACACACACACACACACACACTCACATGTAGCAACTCTTTTTGTGGTAGCAAAGAATGGAGATTGAGGGGATATCCACCAATTAAGGAATGGCTGAACAAGTTGTGGTATATGATTATGATGGAATACTATTGTGCTTTAAGAAATGACAAGCAGGATGGTTTCCGGAAAACCTGGGAAGATTTATATGAACCGATACAAAGTGACGTGAGGAGAACCAGGAGGACAGCATACACAATAATAGCAATGTAATTACCATGGTCACTTGTAAAAGACTTAGATATGCTAATCAATATAGTTATCCAAGACAATTTCAAAGGACTTACAATGAAAAAATGCTATCAACATCCAGAGAGAGAACTGCTGAACTCTGAATGCAGATTGAAACATAATTTTTCTTTTTGTGTTTTTTTTTCAATATAGCTGATACGGAAATGTGTTTTGCATGACTTCACATGTATAAGTGATATCATATTGCTTGCTTTCTCAATGGGTAGGTGAAGGGCAGAAGAAAGTAAGATAATTTGAAAATAAAAAAAATTTTAAATGAATGTTAAAATAAAAAGTCTATATTTTTAAATGCTTTACATAACCGATATCAAATTGCTTTCTTTCTTAATGGGATGGTGGGGGAGAGAATTTGGAACTCAAAAAATTTTTAAAACAAATGTTAAAAACTGTTTTTACATGCAATTGGAGAAAAAAATAAAATATTAGATTAACAAAAATAAATGCTTGCTGAGTTGACTTGGACAAAGTTTAGTGGTAATAGTCCATAACAAGTATTCAGTATTTGAGGATGGCCCCTCCTTCCAAGACAGAAAACTGATTTGGACTATTTCCAGAACTGCAGCCAACGGACTAGGTGCCCACCAGAGATTCTAGTTTCAGTATTAGGTTTCTCATCTTCTGAAAACGCTGATGGTAGCTCTTGGATAATTAATAATTCAGCTAAAGCATATGACAGCCAGCCAAAGCGTGAATAGAGTGCACTCTGTGTTTCCTCTATTCTCATGGATTCCCTTTGGCCCTGTGAATGATGTAACAATTCCACAGAAGGTGTCATCAAATTGACTTGTTCAGTCTCCTCCAAGGTTGGGAAGTATTCTTCCAACTCTTCCTTATCACCAAGAGATTCCTTGACCTCCTGAGCCCTGGAGTGTTACATCACCTCATCCTTACAGTCCTTATCCCCTGGGAATAAAAGAAAAAACACAGATAAATTTGAATTTTGAGAGTATTTTTGCCTGAGCACATTAAGTTTCAACTCTGTGATCTCTTAAGATGTCCTCTCCATCTTTAAAAAGTAAAGGAAAAACATGTATTTTTTAAAAGATGCACATGTAGTAATGATGTAGTAATTGATGTAGTAATTTGATGTAGTAATATTTTTTGCAATATTTAAAAAGAAAAAGGAAATGGAACAGACTAATATTCTGTTTCACTGCTCTAGAATGTACCAGACCCCATTCTTCTGGTAATTTATGAAGGAACATAAACATGGATCAGGGAGTAGGGATACTTTGCTCCTGATTTCTATATGTACATTGTAGAAAGCACATTGGTATTTTCAGTTCTTTTTCACTTCATTCCCTTCATACAGAGGGATCATTATTAGCAAAAGCATCATCTCTGATTGTAAAGAACAATAAACTGTATTATGACCCTTCCTATTCGAACAATGAATTGATTCTACAGTCTCCTTACTGTCGCTGGGTGTGCTGTGAATCTGCATTTATCCTACCAGTATTTTAGTTAGACATCAAGTAATTATGTGCCTCTAGGGCCCTGCTTTCTCCATCTTCCAGCCCTAAATGCAACTCACAAGGGCTGTGCAGCATTAATTAATCACCCAGGAAGGGGGTGGTGTGCTTTGAAGGCACAAAAAATTATTTTATCCAGTGCAGTTTCAGTCTCCGGCCAGAAGAGGGCAAAGAAGACTACGTTGTACAGTCTATGGAGGCCTGGTTGCAATGAGACAAGGCAGAGAATTCTCATTCTTCTCAGATGATAATGGACAGTTGCCAAACACCTCACAAACTGTTTATGGTGTAATGTAGCCCATTAAAAAAAGCATTATTACCACTGTTATTCAATATTGTACTAGGAATGTTAGCTCTAGCAATAAGAGAAGAAAAAGTCATTGAAGGAATTAGAATAGGCAAAGAAGAAACAAAGCTATCACTCTCTGCAGATGATATGATGATATACTTAGAGAATCCTAGAGAATCAAGTAAAAAATTACTTGAAATAATAAACAAATTTAGCAAAGTTGTAGGATATAAAATAAACCCACATAAATCATTGGCATTTCTATATATTACTAACAAAGCCCAACAGCAAGAGATAGAAAGAGAAATTCCCTTTAAAATTACTGTAGACACTATAAAATATTTGAGAGTCTACCTGTCAAAACAAACTCAGGAACTATATGAACACAATTACAAAACACTTTTCGCACAAATAAAGTCAGATCTAAATAATTGGAAAAATATCAGTTGCTCATGGGTGTGTCAAGCTAATATAATAAAAAATGACAATTCTACTTAAATTAATTTACTTATTCAGTGCCATACCAATCAAACTACCAAAAAAATTATTTTGTGGAGCTAGAAAAAACAATAACAAAATTCATTTGGAAGAACAAAAGGTCCAGAATATCAAGGGAACTAATGAAAAGAAATGCAAGAGAAGGTGGCCTAAATAGTATTATAAATCTTAAATAGTATTATAAAGCAGCAATCATCAAAACTACTTGGTACTGGCTAAAAAATAGAGTGGTGGATCAATGGAATAGGTTAGGTATGCAAGACATAACAGTCAATGACTACAATAATCTACTATTTGATAAATTCAAAGACTCCAGTTTCTGGAATAAGAACTCAGTATTTAACAAAAACTGCTGGGAAAATTGGAAAATAGTATGGCACAAACTAGGCATAGATCAACATCTTATACCCTATACCAAGATAAAATCAAAATGGGTACATGATTTATATATAAAGACTGATACTATAAGCAAACTAGGAGAGCAAGGAATTGTTTATCAGATCTATGGAGAAGGCAAGAATTTATGACAAAACAAGAGATAGATAACATTATGAAATGCAAAATGGATGACTTTGACTACGTTAAATTGAAAAGTTTTTGCACAAAGCCAATGTAATCAAGATTAGAAGGGAAAAAGAAAGCTGGGAAACAATTTTTACAGCTAGGGTCTCTGATAAAGGCCTCATTTCTAAAATATACAGAGAACTGAGTCGAATTTATAAGAATACAAGTCATTCCCCAATTGATAAATGGTCAAAGGATATGAACGGGCAGTTTACAGAGGAAGAAATTAAAGCTATCAATAGTCACTTGAAAAAATGCTCTAAATCACTATTGATTAGAGAAATGCAAATCAAAACTACTCTGATGTATTACATCACACCTATCAGATTGACTAACATGACAAAACAGGAAAATGACAAACATTGGAGAAGATGTGGGAAAACTGGAACACTAATGCATTGCTGGTGGAGTTATGAACTGATCCAACCATTCTGGAGAGCAATTTGGAACTATGCCCAAAGGGCTATAAAAATGTGCATACCCTTTCACCCAGCAATACCACTTCTAGGTCTGTATCCCAAAGAGATCATAAAAACAGGAAAAGGACCTACACACACCAAAATATTTATAGGAGCTCTTTTTGTAGTGGCCAAGAATTGGAATAGAGGGGATGCCTATCAATTGGGGAATGGCTGAACAAGCTGTGATATATGAATGTAATGGAATACTATTGTGCTATAAGAAATGATGAGCAGGAAGACTTCAGAAAAACCTGGAAAGACTTATATGAACTGATGCTGAGTGAAGTAAGCAGAACATTATACACAGTAACAGTTACACTGTGCAATGACTGACTGATAGACTTAGCTCTTCCCAGCAATGCAAGGATCTAAGACAACTCTAAAAGACTCATGATGGAAGAAGTCATCCATATCCAGGGAAAGAACTATGAAGTCTGAATGCAGATGGAAGCATACTATTTGCTCTCTTTTTGTTGTTTTGTTTTGTTTCTTTTTTCTCGTGGTTCCCCCCATTGATTCTAATTCTTCTTTACATCAGGACTAATGTGAAAATATGTTTAATATGAATATATAAATAGAGCCTATATCAGATTACATGCTGTCTTGGGGAGCAGGGAGGAGAAAAAGGGGGAGAAAATTTAAAACTCAAAACCTTATGGAAGTGAATGTTGAAAACTAAAAATAAATACTTAAAAAAATTTTGTTTGCATGTTGTTCCCCCCTCCTCCATTAGACTGCGAGCTCTTTGAAGGCAGGAATTGTCCTTTTGCCTGTCTTTGTTTTCCCAGAGCCTGGCAAACAATAGGTGCTTAATAAATGCTTACTGACTGACTGAGAAAACAGATGAGAATAACACAAGATGGGTAGGCATGGATGGAAATTATCCCATTTGAATTATTGAAGGAAACTCCTTAATCTCTGAGATCACAAACCCATTAAAGACAGCCAGGCGGAGCAGCGGATAGATAGGAGGACAGAGTCAAGAAGACTTGATTTCAGATCCACCCTTAGAGATATTTACCAGCTGTGTGACTCTGTGCAAGTAACTTAAGCTCCATCTGCCTTGGTTTTCTTATGGAAAATAGGGATGATAAAAAGAGTACCTGCCTCTCAGGGTTCTTGTGAGGATAAAATGATATTTGTAAAGCACTTTGCAAACCTTAAAGTGTTATATAAATGCTGGCTATTATGATTCAGAACTACCTCAAAGGGGTATCCTGTGGAAAGCACTTTTGGAAATCGTGAATTATTACATCAGTGTGTGCTGTCTCTCCATTGAAACTGGTCATGGTCTCTCCATAACTTAGTAGATAATTTCACGGACAAAATAATCCATCACCTCATGATCAACCTTTATTCATTTTGAGGCAGGTTGGTCTTAGGATGACCAACAGTCATTCACAGGTTCACACTTGAGGCCTTTCCCGCTTGGATAAGACCAGTCAGAAATCACATTACATAGGCAGAGTCTTCCACAACCCAGAATCATCACCATGAAGAAGCATGGAGGGGGGTTTTAGTAGAAAATGCAATTCATTACAGTGTTTCCATGACTGTTTAAAAAAATAAAATTAATGTTTTCTTTTTTACATCATCATAGTTATTCCCTATATCCATTTTCTCCCCACTCCCAGAGAGCTATCCTGTATAACAAATAATATTTTTAAAGGAAAAAAATCAACACAACTGATCAATACATTGAAAAAATGTAAAACATATGCAGTGTGTATTACCTGTGGATCTTCTACCTCCACAAAGGGTAGGTTGGAGGTATCCTTTCATCTCTTCATTTGAGTCATGTTTAATCTTTATACTTTTGTTATATTCACTTTTGATTTTTTTTTGTCTGTCGTTATTCTTTCCATTTATTCTGTTGCAGTTATTGTGTATACTGTTTTCTTGGCTCTGCTCACTTCACTATGTATCCATTCATATAAATCTTTCCACACTTCTCTATATCCATCACAAACATAATTTCTTACAGCACAGTAATATTCCATTACGTTCATGTACCACAATTTGTTTGGCCTTTCTTCAATCGATAGGCATCTACTTTGTTTCCAATTCTTTGCTTTCACAAAAAGTGTTGCTATAAATATTTTTTGGTGTACATAAAGGACTTTCTTCTCTGTCAAAGACTTTCCTGGGGTACAACCTAGTAATAGAATCTCTGATTCAGAGTATGGAGATTTTCGTCTCTTTTCTTGCAAACCCATTCCCATCTAATCTTGTCTTGAAATTTTTATTTTGCTTCAGTTTTAGATGTTCTCTTCCTCTCAGTTGACAATTTCCATATGACTACAGATAAAGCAATTGGATTCTGTGGAGTCTATTCTCCTCAATTACAAAATGGTGACTATTAGAGCTGCCCCTTGCTTGATTCCCAATGATGACATATGGATGAGTCAAAGAAAGCACTTTATGCTCCTCGGTCCTTGGAGAATGACATTAGTCAAATGAAAGGAGTTATTATTAATAATGAACTATACTCAGGGTAAACAGAATGGACTTGAGTTATTAATGAGGTTGAACATTTAATAATTGATGACCAGAGGGATTTCAGTTTAAAACAAAGGCTTTATGGTGGCAAAAAGATCTTTGATGCATGTATACATACATATATGTATATAATGTGTGTATACATATGTATGCTTCATACTGTATACACACATTGCCAACTTTTATCAGTAATCTGAGAGCAGAAACCTTGCCATAATAATGTTTCCTCTTTTGGTGGTGAAGGGGAACCAAGAACATCCACAGATTGCATACACGTTATATATGTTTTTTAAACCCAGTGTTAGGCACAGGAGAAAATACAAGTGTAAAGTAAGATCTATGCCCTCACAGACCTTAGACTCTAGTAGGAGAGATAAGACGTGCACATAAATAATGATAATGCAGAATAGAACATAATGCTGACAGAAAAAGCACAAACCAATAACCATCAGAGTTCCAAGGAAGGAAAGATTATGATTTATTTGTTCTATTGCAGGCAGCTGCAGGGTGCAGCTGTTAGAGCACCCCAGGGCTCAAAGGCCGCTGGAAGAGCCTGAGTGTGTCTATCCTCTAATGCCATCAGCTCAAGCCCCCACCAGTATCAGCTACTGTCACCTTCATCCAAATGACTAGCACTAACCAGCACTTAGCACAGTGTCTGGCACAATGCAGGCACTTAGTGAAAGTTTTTTTACTGATTGACTGACTTTGATTAGCTTTTATTGGCTTGCGATAAAGATATAGCAAGGACAGAAGTAAAAATATTTCCCCCCAACAATGGGGAAGGTGAGGCACCCTCTCTCCTTTACCAACTCAGGCTCTGGAAAGAGTAGGCTCATTTTTAGCACAGTTTCTATATAACATTGGTCCCACTAAGTTCACATCTAAGTGTGTCATCAATGCAGGATAAATCTAAGCTACCACTGGGCTGGATCTCAAAGGTAATTCCTAAAGGTCTCTCCTTTCTCTTTGGGGCATCCATGTCAGGCTGGTTGCAAAACCTAGCAAAGACCTCCCTGGGGTAATCCTCTTGACCTTTAGAAACTCACAAGATCATAGTCTTCAATCCCATGACCTAAAATGAAAAAGAAAAAGCAGAGACAAAGAAATGAGGCCTATTTCATGGGGCTACATGTCAGCCTCAGTGAGGAGAAGGCCCAAGTCTCTTCCAATACAATATCTCACCTGACACAGTAAGGGAAGGAGTTAAACCAAGAGAAAGCAGTGAAAGAGAATGCCTTTTGAAGTACTCTCAGTGCCAGCTATATAACCAACCAAAAAGATTTCTCTTTAAATATATGGTTAGTAGACTAGAACCAGTTACCAAATGCCTATGCATGCTCAACTTTTTCCAAGGCACTTCTATTAAGTGACATCATAACTCTCTCAGAAGTAAACTCTGCAGCCTCTTCCAAATGGTGAGAAGCATTCAGGCTCTCTGTCTGCACATGTACCAGTCAACCTATAATCAACCAATTGATAAACATTTATTAAGCACCTACTATATGTCCAGCACTGTACTAAGTACCGGGGATAGAAAAACAGGCAAAAGACAATCACTTATTACAAAGATGCTTCCCAAGTTGCTGGATCAAAAGCATTCATTATTTGATGAGACCAGATGGACATGAGAGGAATCCAAGCAGAGTGGCCTCACAGAAGCCAAGGGAAGAGAAAGCATCTGGAAGGAATGGGTAGGTCAGCAGAGTCAAACGCTTCAGAGAAGGCAAATAAAATGGAGAATGAAAAGAGATCATTGGTAATAGCCATAAGTAAAAATAAACACAAAATAAACCAATTCTGAGGTTCCACGTCGTACCCACAGGATTGACAAAGTTGACCAGGAAAAGGAAAATGTCAAATATCAGAAGGGCTCTGGGGAAATAGGCATATTAGTATACTTCAAGAGGAGCTATTGGTACAATTCAATTCTGGAAAGCAATCTGGAGCTATGCCCCAAAGTTACCAAACTGTGTACACTCTCTGACCCAACATTACCACTATTCGACCTACACCCCTAAAGAGATTCAAGAAAGAGGAAAAGGACACATATGGACAAAAATAGCTATAGCAGACCTTTTTTTTTTTTTTTAGTGGCAAAGAACTAGAAGCCAAAGGGATGCTTATCAGTTGGGGAATGACTAAGTTATGATACATATATGTAATGAAATACTATAATACCATAAGAAATGACAAAAGAGGTGGCTTCAGAGAAAACCTGGTAAGACTTGTATGAACTGATGCAGAGAAAACAGAGCACAGAGAACCAGGAGAACAATTTCGACAATGATAACATTATAAAGACAAAAACCTTTGACATATTTAAGAAATCCCATCAATGAAATAAATATACATATATATATAAAATTCTAGAGGATTCATGATGAAGCAAGTGTGCTACCTGTCTCATTCCAGAGAGGCAACAGACTCAGGGTGCAGAATGGAATCCACTTTTTTGGACACAGCCAATATGAGAATTGGTTTTGCTTGACTAAACATGTTTATTACAAAGGTTTTTATTTTCTTTTTTTCATTGGGGGTGGAACACGGGAGGAAGATAAAATTGAATTTTGTTAGCTTAAAAAAAAAAGAAACCATTGGATTTAGCAGCTAAGAAATATCTGGTAACCTTGGAGAGCAGTGGGATGAAAGCCATATTGTAACAGGTTAGAGTGAGAGGGGAGGAAATGGGGTTTGGCTGTAAAATGGAGGAGAGATGTAGGATGATAGCTGGCGAGGATGTTGGGGTAAAATGCAAGCCCCTTGAGATAGGTTAGGCCAGAATGCATTTCTACACAATAGGGAAGGTGCCACTGGATGAGGAGAGATTATAGATGAAAAGAGGGATGGAGGAGGAAACTCCTAAAGGAAATGAGAAGAAATTTGATCAGAGGAACAAGCAGATATTTTGATTTTGGCAAGAAGGACCATCTGCTCAGAGATTGGAACAAAAGACTAAAAGAGTTGGATGATATAGAGAGGATTTTGAAGTATGAGGTAGGCAAGACAGGGTGCTCAGGATAAGTGACCTCGATTTTTCTCATTAGAAGGTAGGAGGTTACCTTGCCCGCCTCTGTAGAGGAAGGGTAAAGGTCAAGTAGTAGTCATAGGTCAGATTTGGCTCTGACACTTTCCTCCTTGGCCAGTGATGCATGTTTGTCTAAGGCACAGCAGCACTGCTTTGCTGTGGCACAATTAAAAGTCCCCAGATGGTCAGAAGACACTCTTCTTTTGCCAAAAGTCCACATCAGTATGGACTGGGTTCAACTTCCCAAGCACACTCACCTCACCACGTCTGGACTGCATGCTTGCTCAGTGGGACCCAGTTGGACAAAAAGGAGGGTCAAATGCATTCTACTCTCCTGAGTTGTATGTAATGTCATTGCTTCCAAATCCTCTGATGTCAAGTGTATCCTTCCTGTCTGAATTCTTCCCCCAAAGTCAGTCAACTAGCATTTATTAAATGTTTACAATGGGGGCAGCTAGGTGGCACAGTGGATACAGCACCGGCCCTGAAATCAGGAAGACCTGCGTTCAAATCTGGCCTCAGACCAAACACTTGACACTTACTAGCTGTGTGACCCTGGGCAAGTCACTTAACCCCAATTGCCTAAAAAAAAAAAAACAAAAAAACCCCCAAAAAACCATAGACTACTCCTAGACCCAGCTGATTCAAAGTGACAGAACTATAGACTTCCCTCTGGCCTACGGTTATATTCCCTTTGGTCTGCCTTGGTTATCCTTCCACAGTCAATCAATCAATTTCTTATTTTTCTTATCAAGTCTTAATTTCTCATTAAGCCTTAATCACTGAATGGGCGTTGTCTCAGTCAAACTAAAATCTATTAAAGACCTTAGCTTGAAAAGGCCAAGGTCTCCCCCTGCATCCTGGACCATCTCCAGTTGTCCTGATCTGGCCACTGGACCCAGATGGCTCCAGAAAAGAAAGTGAGGCTGGTGACTTTGCACAGCCCTCCCTCACTTAAATCCAATTCATTTGCATGTCATAGCATCAACTCCTGGATGTCACGGTCCTCTTTGAGAACAAAGGACAAACAGCAATCAACTAATAAACATTTAGAAAGCACCTACTATGTACCAGGCAGTGTGCTAAGTGCTGTAGATGCAAAAAGAGGGCAAAGACAGTCTCTGCCCTCAAGGAGCTTACAGGCTAATGGGGAGACAATGTGCAAATACACACACACACACAAACTCAGGATAAATAGGAAATAATTAACAGGGGAAGGCACTAGAGTTAAGATGAGTTTGGAAAGGTTTCCTGCAGAATGGGGGATTCTAGCTGGGACTTAAAGGAAGCCAGGGAGGCTGATAGTTTGGAGCAGAGGAAAGAAAGCATTTCAGGCAATGTGGGACAGCCACAGAAAATTCTTGGAGCTGAGAAACGAAGTGTTTTGTTTCTGAAACAACCAGGAGACCAGTGTCACTGGGTCAAACAGTAGGTGTCAGGGAAGTGAGAAGATTGGAAAGGTAGGAGGGAGCTAGGTTATGAAGGGCTTTGAATGCCAAACAGAGTATTTTGTATTTGTTCCTGAAGGCAACAGGGAGCCACAGGAGTTTACTGATGGGGGGGGGGAAGGGGTGTGTGATATGATCAAATCTGAACTTTAGGAAAATCACTTTAGTGGCCAAATGGAGGATGGATTGTAGTGGGGCTTCATATTGGGCTAGAAGCTAGAACTGAGACGCCTTTCTGCTCCTGGAGTCCATGCCACACTACTGCTACTTGCTTCTGAACTTCCCCCTCACTCAATACACAGGCTAGGGCACATGACTGCTCCTCACTCCCATGCATAGGTCCCTTCCTCAGTCTGCCTTGGATCTATAACCTGGAACTTGTTAGTGGGAGATAAAACTTCCAGTTGGCACCTGTTCCCGCACTCTGCACAAGGTCTGAGTGCCCTGCTAAGGGTCTGGTACCCCCTCTTTCACTGCGGTACAGTATCTCCCTGAACTGAAACATTTGGGTCCATAAAGCCGAGCTTCTGGCTGGCCCCTATTCCCAGTGTCCACAGATCTCTCCATCTCCCTATGCTGATCGGGGCTGAAAAAAAAATTACTCATTTCCCACCCTGGTTTTCCCAATCAGAGTTCTTTCTGGTGCTTTTTTTAGATCTATTTGGAAGAATCTGGGGAGTGAAGGTGCTTGCATGAGGCAGAAGAAGAGACAGGAGGCCATGAATTTACAATTAAAGAGAAATTTCACAGTTGAAGATCATGGATACAGCGTAGTTATGGGTGATGATTCGGTTGAAAATGTGACCATCCCTGTGGGTGGCAGAGGATGGGATGAAAATGTAGATCACGTGATCTGAGGAAGTTGATGAACTGGGAAGTCAGAGAAGTCAAAGATATCAACATATACCGAAGTGTTCATGAATCATACTGTCAGAGATTCGGTTTCTTCATTTGTAAAACGATAGAGTTTTAGAACAGATAGCCTCCAAGTCCCTTGAGCTCTAGATCGAGGATGAATGAATGAAAAAAATATTTATTAAGCACTTACTATGTGCCAAGCACTGTGCTAAGTGCCTGTCATACGAACAGAAAATTGAAACATTCCCTGCTCTCATGGGGCTCATATTAGCCTACTTCCTTCTTTCTTCTGAATTCCTCTGATGCATACTGTCATTTTCATCTCTGAAATAAAACTGAGGCAACTAGTCACATGCAATGCAGAAACTGAAGAAACCCAATGGTATACTTTCTTAGGGTTGAGAGCTGAGTGATCTTACTTGTCAGGAGGTAGTTGCCTGAGAGGCCTTTAGCTTAGCTATTTTATTTAATATTAATTATCTATTCATTATTATAATTAGTTATATAATAACTTCAATTATCTTGTAGATAAACGTGGAAAAGGGTTCCCATATGCTCTTTTCCTAAAAAAACCAATGACTTAGCTGTATTCTCCCTCAGATCTCTGCTTTTCTCTTTCTTTCTTATATTTAGCTTCATCCCTCTTTTCTCATGCCCCAACACTTAGTTTTGGGGGCAGGTGTCCTGTCTGCACCCAAGCAGTTCAGTGATTTGTGCGAGGTCACAGAGCATGATGGGTAGAACTGCAACTAGAACCCAGGTTTTCTGACTTTCCAACAGAATGTATTTTCCACTGCCTCAGGGACGGTCAAATTGATTTTTAAAGGGTAAATAAATCATGCATTTTTTATGGATGAGTGTAGCTGAAGACGACTCGCCACAAAAATTCCATTACATTTTTAGCTTGCTGGTAAAATGGAAAGAAACACAATAAGCCAATCAATAGATCCACTCATTCATTCAGCAAATCTTTATTATACCAGGTATATACACAACACTGTTCTAGGTGCTGAACAAGACACAAAAAAATAAGCCACAGTCTCTCTTCTCTGGGAAGTGACAATCTAGCTGGTACACACACACACACAAAAAAAAAACCGCAGTATATATTGTATACTATTTTTTCCTTTGAGTTTCTTTTTGCAGTTCTTAAAGTTACTCTCTCCAATCAGGATATATCTATATTTATAGCTATGTACACACATAAACATGTATATATGCACATATATATATATAATATTTGAATTGGTTTTTGGTGTTTTCTTTCTTTAAATATCTCAGCAACTTTAATTCCTGATTTTGAGCTTTAAACCAGGACCGATCAGAGCTTTCGGATTGTCTCCATCAGGGTTGTCTGAATTCCTTCGAGACATCCACTTCACAGGGCCTTCAAGGTTCAGAGTGCCAGATCTTCAGGTGTCTCAGGACATACTTTGGAGTCCCGGACACTCGATTTGCTCTGGTCTGAGCACTGCAGGTTGCCAATCCCCACAGTTTTCAAAGTCCTTGTGGGTTTTTGAACTTTCCTCCCCTCCCCCAGAGCCTTCTCCTTGGAGTCTTCTGTACTTCCAGCCTCTGGACACAGAGCCTCTAAGGCTACATGTCTTCAAGTCTGTCCTTGATCACGCTGGGAGTTTACCAGCTTATTCACCTGTACAAGAACCAACTGTTTCCTGTTGTCAGTGGGCTACTGGTTGATTTTTTTGTGCAGTTCTGGGGTTGGAGAAGTCATTTACTATAGTTTCTCATTGAATTTCTTGATCATTATGTGGTCTTGTGTTAATTTCAGGGTTTTGCTGGAGTAGGTAAGTAGGAACTGAGCAGTTTGTCTTTGGGCAAGAAGTCCTGGCCATGGACTTTTGAAAGGCACCAATCCTTGAAGCCCCAGACTAGAGTTACTCCTAAGGTGAACTTCATGAAGATTTCACAAAAAAGAAAAGGCCTTCTAGGACCAGGAGTTGGAAAGTATACCTTAGTCACACATGTTCTCTACACATATGCCTCACCTAACCTGTCTGCCTCAGTTTCCTCGACTGAAATGAGGGTGATAATGACACCGACCACCCAGAACTGTTCTGAGGATAAAATGAGATAATATTTGTGAACTGCTTAGCATAGTCCTTGGCACCTAGTAGGCACCCTCTTCCCTTCTCCCTACCCCCACTTTAAAAATGATTGCACTCGAAACTTCAAATCTCTGTTAAGTACAGCTCGTTTGGGGTTTGTTTCCGTTTTTGTTTTCTTAAAGCGTCCATAATCAGTCTTCCAACCATGAATGCCGTTGTGTATACAAAAGGAGACATGACTCTAAAATGATGCAGAGAATCCTGGGCTGAACAAAGATTTTGTTGTTTGTGACAATGGACCCCCAAATTTGAAATAGTTTTAGAAAGAAATTTATTAGGTCATTTGATAGAGGAGAGTGAGCTGGTAAGTAGGTGTGGCTCCCTCTCTCCCAGGTTCTGGAAGGTTTACATTACACAGGATTTTGATGAGGATACCCCTTACAGGCATCACATGTACACAGTTGAGCAATCTGGCCAAAAAGGCAACTTGTACACAAGGTCAATTGCGACAGATATCAGTAAATGGAGACATCTAATAAAATTTAATAAAATTTGGGTGGAAGTCAAAACACAAGCTTGTTTAACCCGCCCAAAACAAGTGGACCCCAAACAAGACCTGGGGGTGACAACCCAAAACATAAATATTTTGGGTGGATCCAGGACCTGACAAACCCGAAATTCCTTGTAACCATCTCTAGCATTCCTAACAAGTTATTGAGGTCAGGAGGACATTCTGGGTTCAAACAATCTCTAGTCACATAAAGTTAGATTTAAACGGTATAATAATTAATAAGTTTTCCAAACAATATAATACAGCATTTTTTACAATGTAATACAGAGTTCCTGTGCAAAGCGCCCTAGCTTCTTGAGGGACAGACAGGCACAGTTCCAGATACTCTTCGTGAGAGACACGAAGAATGACTTGGAAGCTGCAGACATATAAAGAAAACTAGCTCCTCAACATGTCCCTGATTTCCAGTTTGCCTCTCTATAGTTTCCAGGGACCATCTTTTTGGGTGAGGCTGGGGCCTTTGAACTGATTTGAGATGCGATCTCATTTTACTTTCATCTAGAGAACTCATGCATTCTCGTGTGTTTTCTGGCATATTCTAATTTTTATAATCGCTCTGATTTCTATTTGCTGTTTGCTTGGATAAATGGGTTAACTTACCATTAGATGTTTTTAATGGACCTTTTATGTAATCATCTTTTGGTGGAAAGGGGTCATATCTATAGGGCTAAGTTTGGAATTATCCTTCCCCTTAAAAGAAACTAGAGAAGTGGCTTTCCTTTTAAACTCCCCTCAAAAATCACACCCATGGACCAATGATATTTGAGTGGGGCACAAAGACATAAATCTAGCCCAATATACCTCTTGGAGGTGGGTCCAGCTCTCACCCGTCTCCTGTTCCCCTCAAGGCGGAATCACATTCCTTCTAGGAGGGAGATGGACCAAATTCCAGAGTTATCTATCATTGCCATCTGTGAGCTACATGTCTTTATATTTACACAATCCATGTTGTTTATACATTTCAACTACTCACATACACATACATATTTCATAAGAATACATGCATCTTACATGTACAATTGAGTTAGTACATTAGTTCCAAAGCTGTGTTTTCCTCTGAACTTTATTCTGTTCAGTGCACTTTAAAAAATACTTAATCAATGCTCTTAGCATTCTTTTTTTCTATCATTAGCCTTCTTCTCTCCCGTTTCCCTGTCGACCCAAAAACCTTGTCTTGTCATCAATAAGCATAGTTAATGAAATCAATCCATGTTGGCCATGTTCAAAAACATAGTAGATTAAACATTAATAGTTTTAGTTAGGATAAGGAAAGAAGACTCTCTCCTCCTGAGGGTCTTTCTGAAACACACGAGGCTACTCATGAATTATTTATGGTGAATTATGGCACCACATTTTCTATGGGTTTGACAGGCTTTAAGGTTAGGATGTCATGTTCAGGAAAGAGCTACAGTCAAGCCATAAGAGGTCCTCAGAGAATTACTTCTTTTCTTATTTCTACTTTAGTTTCCTGATAAATACTTGTCCTACCTACCTAAACTGATGGAGAGAAGGCTATTATGACAATCTGATGACATAATGCAAGATAATTTAATTACCAGTTATTAGATGAGATAATTTAAACCCACTTTGTAAGGCCTACAAAGTTGGATACTTCAAGTGCAGCATAAATGTAAGTTATTATTTATAGGGTAAAGAGCACTGGGCCTAGAGTCAGAAAACTCGGATTCAATTTCCAGTTTTGCCACTTAGTAGCACCATAGTCAAGTCACTTAAAAGTCAGCTCAAGGTTCCTTATCTGTAAAATGGAATACTAATATTGGTACTACCGACCCTCCAAGGTTGTTGTTTGTAATCCTATTAATCTTATCCCTCTATATAAATGTGAGCTGCTATTTCAATTCAACAAATTATGGTACACGAACATGCTGGAATTATCACTGTGCTCTAAGAAATGACGAATAGGATGGCTGCAGGGAATCAAGGGAAGATCTACATGATCTCATAGAGTGAGGTAGGCAGAGAAAAGAAAACAACACAGAGGATGACTACAACAATGTAATGGAAAGGACAACCTCAATCCAAGTGATTGTTGCAAAATTACAAAGAACAAGCCCCAAAGAAAAGAGAAGCCAGTCCTACGCCACTCCTTTGCAGAGGTGGGGAGGGACATGGGTGTGGCATAGGGCGTTTATTTCACTCTTTTAATTCATTGATTTTGCCAATTTTTCTTATTTCTTTTCCTTTAAAAAATATTATGTTATATGGGATGGCTCTGTAGGAAGAATGAGGGGAAAGGATACAACTAGGTGGCCCAGTGGATAGAGTGAAGGTCCTGGAGTCAGGAAGACCTTCATTCAAATCTGTCCTCAGACACTTACTAGTTGTGTAACCCTTACTAGCAAGTTACTTCACCCTGTTTGCCTCAGTTTCCTCATCTGTAAAATGAGCCAGAGAAGGAAATGGCAAACCACTCCGGTATCTTTGCCATGAAAACCCCAAACGGGGTCACGAAGAGTCAGACAAAATTGAAAAAAACGACTGTCATAGGCCATGTCAGCCCCAGGTGAGGCCTGAGGCCTCACTCCTTTCAGGGCTTTATAATATGTTCCTCTCAATCTAATACTAGACATGCAGGAAAGACAGGAAACAAAAGACTTGCATCATGTGTTAGGGCTTTCTGAATGCCCTGGCTGGTGTCAGTTACAGAATGTTTGGCCATGCACCAAACTGAGGGGCAAGGAGGGTCCTTCTGATACAGTTTGGGGTTGCTGGGAACCCCAAAATGTTAGGATATAGAGTGGCATCTGCCTGAAAAGAACTTATACACTCAAATAGTTGTCCAGTCAAAGTGGCAAGGTTTATTTTAACACCAATAGTGTGGGCAAGGTTCTGAGGGAATCTGCAACTTAACTGGGGTGAGACTGATACTTACATACAAACAAGGACAGTGAAAGGATTTGGATGGGATTAAGGAGTGGTAAGTAGTCTGGGGTGGGCCAGGTGCAACAGTGAAAGGAATAAAGTAGTCTGTGGTGGGCCAAGAGGACAGTGAAAGGACTGTCAAGTAAGTTAGTTAAGTGATCTAGGTGGGCTGGGGTGGGCCAGATGCCTTGGGGCTGGGGTCCCAGTGATCTGGGCTACTGAAATACATGGGAAAATTCAGGGACTGGGTTGTTTTCAAAGACATGGTCTTTTCCTTTTAGGGGTCGAAGTCTCATCACCCCACCTCCATTCTTGTTTTCCTGCCTGTTCCCCAGAACTTCACATGCTCTTTGAGCAAGGAGTTCTGGCTGAGCAGCTGTTAATAACTATAATACACGATAACAGTTAAGTACCTTAGAAAGGTATTTAACAAAATGTTTTTCCTGATCAGAGCAAAAACAGATTTGGGAGAGAAAATGAGGAAGGCTCCATGAAGAAGCATTTGAGAGGCTCCTTGGAGGAATCCCTCAAGATCACCTGACTTATCCTGTTGTGTCCAGTAGAGAAGAATGAAATACATCCCGAGGGTTTCTATTGACATTTCTGTTTCTTTGTCCTGGAAGGTTTCTTTATCTGGGGGAGAAGTGATTTTTCCAAAATTCACAATGCTATTTTCCTCTTCTTGCTCCACAGCAGAAAATGCTAGATGAGTTACAGGTGGCTGACACTTGGAGCAGCAGGATGAGGAGATAGCCCAGAGGGGTCTGAGCTTGTCCCTATCTGGCCTCCACTTTCATAAAAGTCCTTCAAATATTTGTATTTAACATCTCCCCCTCAATCTTCTCATGTTCCTTCCACTAATCCTTGAACAGCAGTCCCCTTCATTCACTACTCTAAGGACCTTCTTATGGATATTCTTCAGCTGGTTTTGGTTCTTCCTAAGCTGTGAACAGTGTTCCAGAAGTTGTCTGATCAGGGCAGATCTGGACAGCAGGATCATGGCCTCCTCAGTCCTAGAGGACCACCTTCCCAGTCACCCAAGGGGGGAACCCCGGTGTCATCTTCAATTGTTCTTCATTCATTCGGCTGAGTCTGATTCTTCATGACCCCACAGGACACCAATACTGTTCATGGCGTTTTCTTGGCTAAGACACCGGAGTGGTTTGCTATTTCCTTCTCTAGTGGACTAAGGCAAACAGAGGTTAAGTGACTTGCCCAGGGTCACACAGCTAGTAAATATCTGAGGCCAGATTTGAACTCAGGTCTTCTTGATTCCAAGCCCCAGGGTTCTATACACTGAGCCACCCAGCTGCCTCCATCACCTTCAATTCCTCACTCTCCTTCTCTCCCCACCCCCAACCTATCAATTACAAAGTCCTATAGATTTTGCCTTCATAACATATCCAGTACATGTTTCCCTTGTCTCCTCTGCCCCTGGACTATTGCAATAGCCTGCAGGTGAATCTGCCTGCCCCAAGTTTTGCCCCGACGCAATCCATCCTCCACTCCAAGTGATCCTCCTAAAGAGTAGGTCTGGCGATGTCACACAGACCACACTACCTCTCCTCAATAAACTACAGTGACCCCCTATTACCTCTAGGAGCAAACATAAACCCTGGTTTGGTGTTCAATAACCTTCATAATTTAGCAGTCTTCTCCCACCAATACCTTAAAGATACATTGATTAGGGCACCCACCCTGGAGTCAGAAAGACCTGGGTTCAAATCCAGCCTCAGATACTTACTAGCTGTGTGACCCCGGGAGAGTAACTTAATCTCTGTCTGCCTCAGTTTCCCCAACCATAAAATAGGGATCAAAAACTTTGCGGGGGTGTTGTGAGGCTCTAATGAGAGAATATTTGTAAAGCACATGGCACCCATTAGGCGCTTAATAAGTCTTACTTCTTTATCTTCTCCTCCTCCCTTTACCTACTCTGAGATGACGGCATCCCCAACTGGGCACACAGTAGGTGCTTAATAAGTGCTAGCTGGCTGAGTGGGCATCACGGAGATGGTCTTCCCATTCCTTCATTTTAGGATTATTGGACGGCCCTCGCCCCTAATCAGAGGGCTGGCGGCGCCCGCCCCACCCCTGGGGCCGGCACCCCTCCAGTGGAGGGCCTGCAGTACGGAAGCCGGGACGGCCAGTTCCCGCGCGATCTCCAGGGATCCCGCCCCGCCCGTTTCGCCTCTCTTGCCGCACTAGGTACCTTCGGCGGAAGGAGACGCTCTACGGCGCGAGGACCTGATGAGCCACACATTTACGTGCTGGTCTCGGGAGCCTCATTTCTGGGGGAAGGATGGGCGACGCCACTCTGGAGAGCGTCTCAGAGGCCCGGGAAACTAGCGGGAGGGGGAAGGGCCGGGGGAGGAGAGGCCAGCCGCCATGGCAACCGAAACCTGGCGGAAGAGCCGATTTTGAGCGACGTAGGAGGGTCACGTGATGGCATGCCGCTGTCCAATAGATGCAGAGCTGAAGCCGCTCGTGGGGAAAGGGCGCAGGCCCAGTGAGGCGGCTCCCAGTTTAACCCTTTAAGCCTTCCGGGTGGGCGGAACGCTACGCTCACGTAGCTCTACATCTCACGTGGTCTTGTCGTAGCTCTCAGGTTGGAAAGGATCTTAGAGGTCGTCGAGTTTTACAGACTAAGAAAGTGAAACCCCAGAGGCGGGGAAATGACTTAATCCGCGCCAGACAGCTTGGAGGTGTTTGAGGCAAAATTCAAATTCAGGTCTTCTTGATTGACCCTCCAGTGCTCTCTGTCCCCAGGGACGCCCACCTGGCCTGAGTTTTTCAAGCAAAACATCTGTTGGCAAAGCAAAAAAGGAGGAATGAGAAGTGGGGTATATTCTTGACCTTTTGTTCCTCCTGATAAATTTTATTGTCGTTTTTACTAGCTGTAAAGCAGACGTTTGATAGTTTGATTGGCATAGCACCGAATAAGTAAACTAATCAGTAAACTATTTTGGGTAGGGTTGTCGTTATCATATTGCTTTGGCCTCAGTGATAATTGCCAAATCCAATGTCCTTTTCTCAGCCTTCATCCCTCTTGAATTCTCAGCAGCCTCAGAGCCTAAGATCAGATTCTTCTCCTTGATACTTTCCTGTCTCTCTCCTGGTTCTCTTTCTACCCGTGTGACCGCTCCTTGTGTCTCCTTTGCTGGATCTTTCTTTCTTCAGGTCACACTCTCTAACTGTGGGTGCCCCCCTCCTCCCAGGGTTCTCTGCATTCTGGGTCCTCTTCTCCTTTGATGGCTGTTTCATTTGGTGCTGTCGTGGATTCACTGGTCATCTCTATTCTGATGATTCTCAGATCATTTATCTCGTCCTAACCTCCTGTCTGTTGTACTTCTTGAACCATAGACATCTTAAATTCAACATGTCCAAAACTGAAATCATCTTTCTCCTCAAACCCTCCCAGTGTCAGAAGTTCCCTATTACTATTGAAAGTACCACCTTCTTCCAGTCTCCTAAGCTAGGTAACATCTCTGACTCCTCACCCTCTCAGTCCTCATAACAATCTGTTGCCAAGGCCTTAGTGGTAGCTAGGTGACAGTGGATAGAATGCTGGGCTTGGAACCAGGAAGACTTGAGTTCAAATTCTGCCTCAGATGCTTTCTAGCTCTGTGATCCTGGGCAGGTTACTTCACCTCTATTTGCTTCAGTTTCCTCAACTATAAAATGAGGATAATAATAGCACCTACCTGCTAGGGTGATTGTGAGAATCCTAAGAGATTATAATTATAAAGCAATTAGCACAGTGGCACATAGTAAGACCTATGTAAATGTTGCTGCTGCTGATGATAATGATGCTTTGACTATTGCAATAGTATCCTGGTTCTCTCAAATGTCTTCCCCGCTCTAATCCACCCTCCTCACACCAATCAAATTAAGCATCCTGAAGAGTAGATCAGACCATTCAGTAAACTCAGTTACCTCCAGGAACAATTATAAGATTATCTGTTTGGCCTTCAAAACCCTTTACAACCTGGCCTTCCAGTTTTCTCACACCTTCTTCACTCCACATATTCAGATCCAGTGACACTAGCCTCCTTGCTGTTCCTCATAGGAGATACTCATCTTCCAGCTCCAGGCATTTCCTCCAGCTCTCCCCCATGCCTGGAATTCTCTACCTCCTCATCTCCACCTCCTGGGTTCTTTGGTTTCTTTCAAGTCCCAGCTAAAATCTCACCTTCCATAAGAAGCCTTCACAATACCCATTAATGTTCCTCTCCTCTTAGATTATCTGCAATTTATCCTAACAATATCTTCTTTTCACATAATTGTTTACATGTTTTCTCCCCTATTAGAATGTGAGCTCCTTGAGATCAGGACTGTCTTTTGCATTTCTTTCTATTCACAGCACTTACCACAGTGCCTGGCACATAGTAGGTGATTCATAGATAACTGTTAACTGACTGGCTAAAATAGAAGAAAGGCTGTCTTGTGCGATGATTGCTGATGTAATACTTTAAAGCTGTCAGAGTAATTAATATGTATACATATATGTAAAATAATCTCTTTTGAGTTTCATAACCAACTGGTGAAGCAGGTTTCTCAGGTCTTATTATCCCCAGTTATGCAAGAGGATACTGGGGCCTAGAAAAGTTAAGTAACTCGCCCAGGGTCATACAGCTAAATATATCAGGAGCAGGATTTAAGCTCGGGTTTTCTGGATTCCAAGTATGCCACTCTATCCACTAAGACTTGATCTGCTTATTCCTTGGGCCAGCACTAGGAACAATGGCTGAAAGTTTTGGAGTAGCAGACACTCTGCATATAAGAAAAAACTTCTTGAATGATTAGAACTATACCAAAGTGGAAGATGCTGCCTCTGAAGGTCAGAGGCTTCCCCTCACTAGAAATTGTGGGCAAAGACTCGTTTACCACTTGTTGGGGTCTTTATCCAAGGGATTCTTGTGTGCATATCAAATGAACAAGATGGTCACTGGGGTCTCTGTGTTCAATTATGAGGATCTCCCAAGAGATTGTTACATGAAACAGAATCTTTATTAAAATCTCAGTAGCTGTTGAAATTTGCAAAATATATGACTCATTTACAAACAGCAGGTTAAGACTCCAAATGCAAGGATTGTGTAAGGTTTTGTTTTTCCCTTGTAGCAGGTTTAAGGTGTGGGTGCCTCAATTGTAGCCCCATCTCCCCTTCATGAAGCTAGTCCTGCCTTAATATCAAGGACTTGTCTCAGTTAGATCTTAAGAGTATGTACGTATGTATGTATGTATGTATGTATGTATATATATATCATTATGATAATAAAAGCTATTACTTGCTTTAAGGTTTACAAAGTGCTTTTCAAATATTATCTCACTTTATCCTCACAATAACCCTGGCAGGTAGTTGTTGTTATCATCCCCATTTAACAGGTGGGGAAACTAAGGCAGAACAAGGTGAAGTGACTTGCCCAAGGTCACATAGCTAGTGTTTTGAGACAAGATTTGTAAGTCAGATCTTTCTTACTGCAGGTCAAGCATATTGCTCAAGTACAGTGCTACCTAACTGTCTGTATACACACAACCAGCTACATATCTTTATAAAGACACATGCACACATAAATACAAGGTGTTCCAGCTGTCTTAGTTCATTCAGCTTTAAGCTATTAAAATTTAAAACTGCACTAAAATATTCACTAAGAACATACACTAGGGGGTGCCATAGTGCATAGTGCACCTGGCCTGGATTCAGACTCCTCTTTCTGAGTTCAAATCTGGCCTCAGACACTTCCTGGCTGTGTGACCCAGGGCAAATCACTTCACTTTTGTTTGCCTTAGTTTCCTCATCTGTAAAATGAGCTGGAGAAGGAAATGGCCAACTACCCCAGTATCTTTGCCAAGAAAACCCCAAATGGGGTCACGACTGAACAACAACAAAGATGTTCAGGACACCATATATGTATATGTGTGTGTGTGTGTGTACAATATACATGTACATGTGTGTATACATATATGTATATGTACACACAGAGACACAAATTCTGCTTATTAGCTCTCTTGTTTATCAAAACTTGTGCCTAGGGATATGAGATCAGTATTCCTATCTTCCTTTGGAGCCTGCCATCAGGAATGAGTGTCACTCTGGATGGACGTGTCTCGTTTCCTTCTAGGAACCAAAATCTGTGCCTGCTGCTGTCATTAATCACACCAGACAAAGATTTGATGGTTGCTTGCCTGATTTTTTTTTCTGTTTTATGGGGGGGGCAGAAACACATTCATAACAACTAATGTTAAGCAACTGAGGAACAAATCATTTTTTTAAGGAACCAGCTACCTGCGAATGAGGAAGAGAATTGGCTTCTTCCCCTCGGCATTGTTTCCTCCTAACATTAGGAGGAATGAGAAGAAATTACCCACCAGGTTAATGGACATAGGCAGGGGTTGAACCTCATCAGTTCTTGGGGGAAAGGGTCAAGCCTTTGCTTCTGGTTCCCATTGTCTACCGAAGGGTCATGGATGAAGGGGAGAGGGACACTGCTCCGCTCTGCCCAGTACACTGCCTTCTGAGGGGGAGAGAGGGGGACCAGCAAGACGGATAATCTTACTCCTCTTTTCAGCTCCTCTATTTCAAAAACAGTCCCAAAAAGCTAAGTTCAAAGATGCCACTAAACTGGGATTGAATCTGCTTATCTCATAACTCCATAGCAGCACTTGCAATCTAGGTGCTCCATTCATAGTTCAGAATCTTAGATGTAGTTGTGTTGTGATACAAAGAGCACTGGATTTAGAGTTAGAATACCTGGCTTCAGATCCCAAACCTTTCAGTAGGCCCTTAGCTCCAAGCATAGGCCTTGCACAAACTGACTCTGGACACATCACTTAACCTTGCCGAGCCTGCTTCATCCATTTGCAAAGCAGGAATAATCATCCCTTCTCTGCCGACTTCACAGAGTAGTTATGAGGCTCAAATGTAATAACTGAGGAAAAATGCTTTGTTGACTATAAAGCATATGCTTGTAAGGCAAATGCCAGCTCTTATTTAATAACTCCATCGAAGCCTAAGCATAATTAGACACTACTCTTTACTGTATTGTATTTGCTGTCCGACTCTCCCCCAAGACACTGGGGAAGTTAGAATATCAGTTGTATTGGCCTGATTCTCTAAAGATGGGAACCCCAGCCAGGGTTAGGTTTGGGAAGGTTTAACTTTTGGTTGCAGTTGCTGATTCAGAAATTTTCCATTTTCTATTTGCCTTGGAAAAAAGAAGTCTAAAGGGAGTCCTAATGTTGTCTTGATCATAAAATTTTAAAAGCACCAATTATTCCTGTTTTCTAGTGTTTTTAATACGAATAGGTGTTGTGTTTTGTCGAAAGCTTTTTCATCATCTATTGAGATAATTACATGATTTCTATTGGTTTTGTTATTGATAAGGTCAACTATGCTGATAGTTTATCTAATATTGAACCAGCTCTGCATTCCTGTATAAACCCCAACTGGTCATAGTGTATGATGTTTGTGATTGATTGCTATAATCTCCTTGCTACTATTTTATTTAAAATTTTTGCATCAATATTTATTAGGGAAATTGGTCTATAGCTTTCTTTCTCTGTTTTTAATGTCCCTGCTTTAGGTATCAAAACCATATTTATATCATAAAAGGAATTTTGGGTAGTACTCCTTTACCTATTTTTTTCCCCAAATAGTTCATGTAATGGAATTAATTGTTCTTTAAATGTTTGGTAGAATTTGCTTGTAAATCCATCTGGTCCTTTGTTTTAGTTTTGTTTGTTTTTTTTCCTTAGGGAGCTCATTTATGGCTTGTTCAATTTCTTTTTTCTAAGATCGGGTTATTTAAGTATTCCATTTCCTCTTCTGTTAATCTGGGCAATTTATATTTTTGTAAATATTCATCCATTTCATTTAGATTATCCATTTAATGGCATATAATTGGACAAAACAGTTCCTAATAATTGGTTTAATTTCATCTTAAGTAGTGGTGAATTCACCCTTTTCATTTTTGATACTGGCAATTTGTTATTTTTTTTAATCAAATTAACCAACAGTTTATTGTGTTTTTTAAAAAATAAAATCAGCTTCTAATTTTATTTATTAGTTCAATTTTTTAAACTTTTCACAGAATAATATGGTATAATTATATCTTAATTGTATGGGGTGTTCCAAAAGACTTGGTGAAGTTTCATAGCCAAAAACTGCACCAAGACTTTTGGGGCACCTTATATAAAAAGCTATCTTGTAGAAATGTTGTTCTGTACAGCTCCTGGAAGCCAGAACTAGGACCAGTTTCTATGACTAAAAACATTTTTTTTTAAATTCAAACAGTAAGCACCCAATATAAGTAAGACACCAGGACTTCGAAGCCAAATGATGGATGACTCATTTCCTGGCCCCAAGGAGTTTACATTTTGATCTGGGTGGATTAGAGGTAGATTATGAGAAGTCCATAGGCATGGGTGTCATGGGGGAAAGAGAGATCCAGATATATTCTAGGGATATTTGAAGGGAGAAAGAATTTTTTTTGGAAGGGGTGAGTAGAGGTAAGGATGGATTAGGCAAGACTTCAGCAGGAGATGGTGATTGAGCTAGGCCTTGGAGAAAGAAAGGATTCTAAAGGCTAAGGTGAGTAGGGAGTGCATTCCAGAAATAGGGACTGGCCTGTACCAATCCAGTGTCCATCTCAGAAGGAAATGAGAAAAAAACCCCTCAGCCTAGCACAGTAGTATTATCCTTCCAAAGCCTCCCACTTCCTGCTGGAATTTCAAAGTGTTTCCTGTGGCCTCCCCCTGCTGAGATGAGCTTAGCCTGCACAATTGCCTGGGTCATTTCCAATGGGCTTCACTTTACAAGAACATGCACATTTTCTGTAATACATTGTCAGTCTGCTGATACTTACCTGGTTCAGGGGAATGGAGTTGGTTGGCCACTATTCTTGTACCTCATTTTTGCTCTGAGGAAGAATTTTTCTCTGCACCAGTGGGATGGAGTGAGAAAGAAAAGAAGTAGGGACTGCTAAGTATGCTAAGGGATCTGGCAATCAGTGAATCAATCAAGTATTTATTAAGCATTTACTGTTATGCCAGGCACTGTGTTAGGTGCTGGGGAAACATGTATAATGAATGAAACAGTATCTACTCAGAAGGAACTTACATTCTAATGGAGGAGACAATACCTATACAAATATATACTGTGCAGCAAAAGTAATTAAATACAAGATAGTTTGGAAAGGAAGGCAGTGGCATTCGGGGGAATCAGGAATGGCTTCATGCAGAAGATGGTGTCTGAGCTTAATAATTAAGGAAGAGAAGGACTGTGAAGTAGAACTAAGAAGAGATGGCCCTTCAGGTATGGAAGACCGCCAGTGAAAAGGCACTGAGGATGGAAGGGAGTGTTGGGGATGAGGAACAGAAAGGCCAGTCTCATTGGGTCTTAGAGTGTGGGAGTCCCACAAGTCTGGAAAGAGGTTGAGGCCAGGTTGTGAAGTGCTTCAGGAGCTAATTAGAAGAGTTTATAGTTTATCCCCCAGCCAAAAGGAAGCCAGTGGAGTGGCTGAGTAAGGGAATCACATATCACATATGAGCTCAAGGAAAATCACTTTGGCAGCAATGTGTAGGATGGACTGAAGTGGTGAGAAACTTGAGGCAGGGAGACCAATTAGGAGGCTGTCACAATAATTTCGGGCAAGAGGCAATGAGGACCTGACCTAAGGTGGTAGCTATGTGAGTGGGAAAAAAAGGGGGTAGGTTTTGAGAGATGTTGAAATGGCAAGATTTGGCAAGTGATTGGATGTGTGGGGTGAAGAAGAGTGAGGAGTCCAGAATAATGTCAATAAACCTGAGATATTGGAAGGATGGTGATGCCTTTAAAAAAAAAAATAGAGACATTTGGAGGATGGGACAGTTTAGGGGAAGAAGATAAAGAGTTGTTTTAGACATGTTGAGTTTAATGTCTTTGGGACATCCAGTTTGAAATTTCCAATAGTGACTGGTGACCCAAAAAAGAGACTGAGACTTGATATATAGACCAGGGAATCATTTGCTTGGAGAAGATAAGAACCAAGCAGTTGATGGAGTTATTGAAGAAGAGAATAGAGGGAAAAGTGAAGCAGGTTCAGGACAGAACTTTGGGAAACATCCATGGTTAGGGGCCATGATGTGAATGAATAATGGAGACTGAGAAGGACTAGTGAGACTGGAGGCAAACCAGTGTACCACAACTACAGTACCAGCGAACTACAGAGCTGGCCCCTGTCACGCTATACCCTCTTCAGGGATTCAGGCCAAATATTTTTTGTGGGGGAGCCCTTTGACTTCCCACCCCCTTTACCATTCTCTTTTCCCTTCACTTTACCTTCTGCCCTTCTCCTTTGTTCCCCTTTACTTCACTCTCTCTTTTCTTCCTCTCTCCCTCTTCCTCCTCTTTCCCTCAACTTTCATTTTCCTTTCACTTTTACTTCCCTTCTTCCCCTTCCCTGCCTCCTCTTCCCTTCCTTCTCTTCACAGAATCACAGTATTTCATATTTGAAAAGGACTCAGAAGCCATCCAGTCCAACCCATGCCTGACCAAGCATCTTCTTTACAGCATACCTGAGAAACAGTGATCCAGACTTTGCTTGATGTTCAGTAAGGGGGGACCCACTACTCCTGAGGCAGCCTGTTCCCTTTTGAGATGGCCCTGTTATGGAAGAGTCAAAGATGACTCAGAACTTGTGAACCTGGTGCCTGGGGAGGATGCTTAGGAGAGAGGCAGGTAAAGGTTGGGTGGAGGGAGAGAACAGGTAATGAGTTCTATTTGAGAGGCCTATTGGACACCCACATGGAGATATTCACAGTTGATGATACCAGACTAGTTTAGGCAAAAGATCTGTAGATAAATACAAAATATATATAAAGTAATTTCAAGATGGAGCACAAGTCGACATGGAACCATTAAGAGCTACTCTTTGGGTCCTGCCATTCAACCAGGTCTGATTTTACCTAAGTAGACTATTGTATATATGAGTTCAAGCAGGTCCATAAAGACTGGGATTATTGACCAGTCTCCTGTTACACTATCATTGAGCTCTCACCTCTTGATGTTTACTACAAGAATGGCAAGACAGCCTTTTATCAAATCCTTTGCTAAAATCTAGACTCTGCTACAGCATTCTCTTTATCTATCAGTCTAATAACCCTGTTAAAACAGGAAATATTGGGCTGGTATAAGCTGCGCTCATAGAAACTGCTGGCTCTTTGTCATCACTGCCTTCATTTCTTGTTGGGAACTGTTCAGCGTTTAATAATTCTAGAATTTCACTGGGAATCCAAGATAATCTTATAGACCTATATAGAGCTTGCATGTCCTAGTCTTTTTTTTTTAATTACAACAACCCCTCCCCCCCTTTTTTCCAGTCTTGCCATATGCCTTCCATTCTCTACCTTATGGGGTCTGGAACTTATCAGGAGTCAGTGCCTGTGGAATGAATAAATGAATCAAGGTCAGCTACTATGTCCTGGCTTGGTACCTTGGGTACCTTCTCCTTATTAGCCATTTTTGTTTTGTAGGGTCCCCCTTATCTACTCCTTTCTTCTTTTCCCACTTCTTCTCTCCTTCCTTTCCTTTCCTCCTTTTTTTCTATTGTTTTTCTCCCTCTCCTTTTCTTCTTCCTCTCTCCCTTTTTCCTCCCCCTCCCTCTACTCTTCCTCTTCCCTTCTCTCTTTCATCCCTCTCCCTCCTCAATTAACAACGGTAACAACAATAATAGCTAACATTCATTTAGCACTTGTTATGTGCTTAGCACTGTGTTAAGCACTTACAATTATTATCTCATTTGATTTTTATAACAATCCTAGGAGGTAGGTACTATTATTGTCCCCATTTCACAGATAATGATACTGAGGCAAAGGTTAAGTGATTTGTCCAGGGTCACACAGCTAGTTAGTGTTTGGTGACATATTTAAACTCAGGTCTTTCTGATTCCAGGTTCAGTGCTCTAACCACTGAGCCCCCTGTGCTACCCAATTATTATCTCTCTGCTGATGAT
Source organism: Vombatus ursinus (assembly GCF_900497805.2). NCBI lineage: Eukaryota > Metazoa > Chordata > Mammalia > Diprotodontia > Vombatidae > Vombatus > Vombatus ursinus. The sequence continues at coordinate 453,662 of NW_020953950.1, read as the reverse complement.
CCTCTGATTAATCTATCCAGCCCTAACTCTTCTGTTGATTTCCAGTCTTACATCTCTAACTACATACTGGACATCTTCACCTGGATGTTCAGTAGACATCTTAAACTTAACATGTCCAAAACAGAATTCATTCTCTTCTCCCCCAACACCATCCTCCCTGTCCCTCAGGCTCAAAACCTAGGAGTCATCCCTGATTCCTCACTCTCTCTTACCCCCTACATCAAAGCTGACAGGCCTGTCAATTTCACCTCTGCAGTATCTCTTATCTTTTTCACCTCCTCAGCATCCCTAGTCTACTTCACCTCTGCAGCAGCTCTCAAATCCCTTTCCCTCCTCTGACACTACCACCACCCTACTGTAGGCCCTCATCACCTCATGCCTGGATTATTGCCATAGCCTGATGGTGGATCAGCTCTCCTCGAGTTTCTTCCCATTCCAGGCCATCCTCCAGTCAACCACCAAAGAGATTCTCCTAAAGTGCAAGTCTGACCACGTTAACCCCTATTCAGTAAATTCCAGTGGCTCCCTATTGCCTCCAGGATCAAATACAAAATCCAATTTCCTATTCTAATCCCTTCATAACCTGCCCCCGTCCCGACCTTTCCAGTCTTCTTACCCCTCACACTCCCACCCATATTCTCTGTGATGCAGTGACAGTAAGCCTCCTTACTATTCCTACGACGTTCCATCTCCCAACTCTTGTCTCCTGGCTTCCTAGGCTTCCTTTAAGTCCAGCTAAAATCCCCCTTCTACAGGAAGCCTTTCACAGGCCCCCTTAGTCTTAGTAACTTGCCTCTGTTGATTATATCCAAATTATCCCAGTCTGCAGCTTGTTTGCACATAGTTGTTTGCATGTTGTCTCCCCATTAGACTACGAACTTCCAGCAGGGGCTGTTGGTTGGTTTGTTCTTTTTTTTAACCTTTCCCCTCCTCTTCTTCAGTCCTGTTTTTTCCCTCTTTCCTTTCTCCCCTCCTCTTTCTCTTCCCTCTTTCCCACCTCCCTCTTCCTCTCCTCCCTCCTACTCCTCTCTTTCCCCTCCTCCTCCTCTCCTAGCACTTCATTTCTCTCCCCCTCCCCCTTTCCTCTTTTCCCCTCCCTCTTCCCTCTTCATTATCCTCCCCCCTCCCTCCCCCTCTCCGGCCCCTCCTCTTCCCGCTGCTCCCGCCCGCCCAGGTGGCGCCGAGGACGGGCGGGGCGGGGCGAGCGGCCTTTACGACGCTGTCGTGGCTGCGGCGGCTTCGGCTTAGGCGGCGGCGGCGGCAGGGCGTGCGGGTGCGGGTCGGTGCGGTGTGGTGCGTTGGGGCCGGCGCTCTTGGCAGCGGCGGCAGGGGGGGTGACGAGCGGACGTGCGGCTGCGGCGCTGCTGGTGCCTGGCAGCGGTGCGGCTCGGCTCGGCTGGGCTCGGGCTGTGCGGGGCGAGGAGCCAGCGGGCTGCGTGCGTGCTGGTTGCGGGCGGGCAGCGCCCCGCGGGCCATGCTGCTCACGGTGTACTGTGTGCGGAGGGACCTCTCCGAGGTCACCTTCTCCCTCCAGGTTGACGCCGACTTCGAGCTGCACAACTTCCGCGCGCTCTGTGAGCTCGAGTCCGGCATCCCAGCGGCCGAGAGCCAGGTGAGCTCGGGGGGGGGGGGAGAGGAGGAGGGAGGGAGAGGCCCCCTCCCCGGCGTCCATAAGGTCACCACTGCCACCTTCCTACCCCACCACCCCCTTTTACAGAGGTGAAGACTGAGGCCCCCAGAAGGGCCTCCGACTCCAAATCCGTGGTTTATGCCACTCTCCCACCGCTGCCCTAGCCCTCCTCCATGTGCCCACGGCGTCCTGCTGGTTCCCCCTTCCCAAAGCATGCAGAGTTTGATCGCCATCTCACCCCATCCTTGCTTGACCCATTTGCTGGGTTCCCGCCTCCGGCTTCCTTCATTAGAAATACCCATTTGTATCAGAGTAACAGATCGCAGGCTACAAGAATCTTCTTACTTTACAGAAGAGGAAACTGAGGCTCAGAGAGGGGAAAGATAATAATTTTACTAAGGTCACTGGAATTAAGTAGCAGATAGAGGTTGGATTCAAATCCAGATCCACTGATTACTGATTCAGGGTTTTTTACCATTAAAGGATGTTGGAGCCTTTAACGTGCTTCATCAAAAAGTGAGAAAGTTCTTCTCCTAATAGATGGGCTTGGCTGATAAAGATGCAATAGTGAAAAGAGTCCACTGGATTTGAGGACAAAGGACCTAGGTTCAAAGTTCTACGGGTCATCTCAGAGTCTCAGTTTCCTCCTCTGTAAAATGAGGGGGTTGAATTAGTTAACCTTTAGCGTTTCTTCTAGCTCTAAATCTGTGATTCTAGGAGTATAGTGGATTAAGCGATCTCGGTTTCTATCCCCAGCTCAGACACTTTTCTCTTTGGTGACCATGTGACCATGGCAAGTCACTTAAATCCTCTGAGCCTCCTCTCCCGGTCCTGTACAGTGGTCAGTGCTAGGCACCCCGCTAGGCAAGGCACAAGGCAGATGATACCTGCTTTACTTATAACCCAGGATTGGTGTGAGGTAGTTTCAAAAACATAAATCTGCTTGGGGCTTGCTGTGTGTCTTGTGACCTGGGTGAAGCTGCTGCCATTACCTTTCCTGAGTATTTCTCCTTTAAAAAAAATTGTTGGAGACTTCAAATGTGTTTACCCCCCTGGCTTTGCTAGTTAGTGCTCTTGTGGGCCAGGGGTGGGAAACCTGGGGCCTCCAGGCCACATATGGTCCTCTGGGTCTTCAAGTGCTGCCTTTCGACCGAATACAAATTTTACAGAACAAATCCCCTTAATAAAAGGATTTGTTCTGTAAAATTTAGACTGTCAAAAGGCTTCACCCTAGGATCTAGAAGGCGAGGCTGCAGGTTTCCCACCCCTTGGGCAAACCATAGACTCCCTACATCACAGTTTTTTTTTCATTTGTAAAATAAGGGGCTGGATTGTAAGTGATCTCTTAGGTTCCTTTTAGCTCCAAATCCTATGATCTTAGGGAGCCAGTGGCTTCTGTTTTGGTATTCCTAGAGTTCCTCAGTTTGCTCAGATGTTGGGCTTCAGCAAAACATTTGCTTTATGCGTATTTGTTTTGTAAATCCTTCTTTATCCTTCCTCACTTACCCAAAAGAGAGGTAGCTCTTAGTAACATTTAAAATTGGTAAATTGGCTTAACACTGCGATTTCCACTAGCCCATTGAACTGTCTCACCCAACATTTAGCAGCAGTAGCTCTATAGAAGGAAACCTTGACTTGGAAATCTGTGAACTTTTAAAAGAATTTTTGATAACTATTTTAATATAATTATTTCCTTTACAATCTTCTGTATTTTATTTTACATATTTAAAAACATTCTGAGAAGGAATCCATAGGTTTCATCAGAAACAAAAAGATGCAAAAGGATGTGTATAAGTCCTGTACTTGTTTGAATATCTTAATAGATTCAAAGCAGTATTTCAGGTTAATCACAGTTGAACTTACTCATAAGTTCATTCGGGTCATTGGGTACACTTATGAAATTGTTCCTTAAATTCTTGCCCAGTGAAACCAAACTTTGTGTTCTCCTCTGGGTTATATTAAACAACTATGTCAATATTTTGTGCAGAGGGCAAGCATAAGGCCTTTCTACAGTGTAGACTTTAGCACTTTGGCATAAAGTTGTATAATGGGCAGTGTGTTTTGAAGCACACCATTTCTGGTAGATAACCAGCTTTAATTTGAGCAGCAAGAATTCCAGATAAAATGGACTATTGCTTCCCAAGAGTCTCTTTAAAATACAGGGCAGATTGCCCAAGTGAGGCTGATTTCTCCTCTTTTTTTTTGTTTGTTTTTTTGACTTGAGGTAAACTTAACCTTCATCAGAAGGTTGGCAGAAGATTTAAAATGGTTAAATGTAGGTTATTCAGTTTTGCTTGTTGGGAGAGATGAGAATGACAAATGTCTGAAACAGTTTCAGGGTTATGTTTCCCCAGATAATTGAGATGGCTGTACCTCAATGAAAGGAAGAATCTTTACTGAATGATCACGTTGGAAGAAGGTCCCAGTAGAGATAGAGTACTTTTTGTTAGAGCCGATGACTTCACAGGATTAGACAACTTCACAGTAGTGACAAGATTAATTCCAAACTCTTTCCTTATTCATCATTCCAACCTCTGCTGGTATATTGGTCCTTGGTGAACTAAGTTAGCCTGTGAAAGTGGAGTGACCCTAGGGTTGTTAGAGACTGAACCTGTGCTAACTATAAACACCTCCTGTTTTCAAGTTTGTTCTGCTGGCTGCCTTGTAACCTGATGACCCAGTATCTATTTTAAGATATTGAGTGGTCCTCTTTCATTTGCGTTGCCCATCAATCAGGAACATCCTAGACACTGAGTCATTTCCTTTCAAATCCTCATAGTAAACAACACTGTCTACTCAGGAGTGTGCCTTCATCTGTCTCCTCTTGGGTACATTCTTCTCCCTTCTTCTCCTACCTTCTATTTTCTCCGAAGTTTCCCCTCACACCTTCTTCCCTGTCTTTGAGTAGTTATTCATTTGCCTACAAAGTGCTCTAGAGTAAATATCTTTCATTTTTACTTTCTATCCAGCCTTCAGTCTCTTATTATGGATGCCTCATTCCTAGACCTTATCCTCTGTTTAAACATTTGGCATTCTGTAATTTAACTCAATTCAGATTATGGTAATTCCATGGCAGGAGAGGGCATGATACATTTAGAGGAGAAGCTATCTTGAATGTGATTAGATCTGGGAATCAAGGGGCTGAAGCTATCTTGATTAATCTAGGGTGGGCCAGGAGATCAGTCATCAGTTCTGTTTGATTCTTTGACGCTGACTTGCTTGGTTAATCCAAGCAATTTTCAGAACTTAAACTAGTTTTTATGTCCCCCATATGGTAAAACATGTTACAGTAACCTATCTCTGTAGGTAGCACAAAGCTAATTATGCTGAGTGCCAGATAATGATAATTACTGTCCATAATGCTAGACTGCAGCCTTATACACAGCAAGACCTTTAGGTTATGAAAACAGTATTTCAGACTAAGAGAAATTAGAAAAAACTACAAGTGCCTATTGAACATTGTTTTGGTGTAGTTACTCGTATTCATTTTTAAAACTTTCTATTATATGATCAAAAGGTAATTTATTTGCCCATTATTTTAGTAATTGATACAGTGTGAAAAATTACTGAAGACGTTACAGCTACATTGTGGCCCAGAGAAGCCTTGTTAGTGATAATTCAATGCTGGTATGCAGTATTAGGACTTCTCTGTTAATTTCAAAATTCCACCCAGGGATGGAAAAAAGTTGCTATCTCTTTGTATAAAGGACTGCAGAGTTTGATTAGCTGGTCTAATTTCAGATGTTAATTACAGATTAGAACTTGTTCTCTTGGGTCCCTGCCTCCTCTGGAGTGATTATTAGGCAGTTTTGCCAGTCCTAGAGATGAGCTATTTAGTTGTAGAAGTTTCCTATTATATTTTCCTACCAGTGATAACTTGAATTTTGAGCAGCTATAGAATAATGTAGAATAATATGGATCATACAGTTATCACTGAGGCACAGAGTACTAAGCCGATAGGTAGGATTGTTTCCTATGGCATCAACTTGGAACCATTGGTCTGAATATCATGAGTCAGAAAATCACAAAATGGATTTATAATTCTGACACCTTGGATACCAAAGAATTGATCTTTTGATGTTGTAAGGTACCTTCTCAAGCTTACATTTACCCCCATTCAGTTGCCTATCTTTAAGGGACAAGCTTATTTGAAAATTCAGACCTCAGACCCCACTCCCTAGCTTTCTGGGATTTTTAATTTAAGAATCCAGTAGCCAGTGTCTCTTAATGCATTTCAGGCAGCAGCCTCCTGGCATTGATCACCCTTAGTTATACATTTTAGGAAGTTTTGCAAACTTAATGTAAGCCATTTTAGAGATATCTCCTCCACTTGAGACTAAGTTTTATCTCTGTAACCACTGGAAGGAATAAGCTGGCATTTACATTGATAGGTTTGAGTGTATTCCTGTCAAGCCCACTGTTTCCTTGCCTAATTACTGATGTGATTATCAGATTGCTCTAAAAAAAAAAAAAAGTTTGCTGGCTGTATTGTAGTTTGCTTTGTGATGAGCAGAAGTGAGGAGCCTGCTGCCCTCTGTACTCTTCTACAGTGTTTCCATTTTGCAATTCGAAGGTGAGAACTTAGCAGCATGGGAGGTGAAGTGGAACCTGCATGAGTTTCTGTGCTTGTCATGTACAGCAACGATTGGAGGTGGGGGGAAATGAATTTGTTTGCATGTTAATATTTATTCGTGTCAAATTTACTGTAATATGGATTACTCTTAACAACATTTTCCCCCAGATTAGAATGGACATTTCCCCCAACCTGAACTCAGAGGACATGTGGGGGAAGGAAATTCAGAAGTGCATTTGTTAGGGAGTAAAATGGATGTCTCTATTATGAGTCAGAGGGCCAGAAGTTCTGTATAAGGTAGGAAGGCTATTGAGTATGTCTTTCTTAATTTAACAGACTGTCAAAGGAAATGGCTAGAGCTGGGTGCTTGGTTCAGGAGGGTATAGGATGTGGAACCTGTGGACTGAATCCAAACTTCACAGAACAAATCTTGGCTCTCCGGGGCCTCACTTGAGGACCTGGAGGGCCACATGTGGCCTCGAGGCCAAAGGTTCCCCACCCCTGGACTGATGGGACCCACTTCACACTTTCCTTCCTCTGACAGTAAAACAAGGATCTCCCCAACTGGATTGTTAGCCACTTGAGGTCAGGGACCTGTTTTTACATTTCTTTTGATCCCCAGTGCTTTGTGCATTGCATTGCATGCAGTTTGCTTTTGTTGTTTTGGTAATAATGGGAAAGTCCCAAACCTCTCCCCTTAGGAGAATTTCAATTATGCCAACTCTTCGGTGATTATAAAATTTGAACAAATGTCTGCTGGGAACTAAGTTGAAATCACAAATCCACATCCAGAAAGAAAAATCTAGCTCCTTGTTTTATGTGGAAAGTAATAGGAACCATTTTGTTATTCATTTGAATGTCATTCATCCAGTAAGCATACATTAAACACCAGGCACTGTGGTAAGCCCTGACTGTTTTTAAGGGGTTTTGTTTGTTTCGTTTTACATCAATTCATAGAGTCTTAGACTTGTAAGGAGTCTTCTTAGAGCTTGTTTTTGTTTTCATTTTTGTGAGTGAGGGGTTTCACTGCAGGGTTTGGAATCCCCCTTTTAGTCTGTATCTAGAGACCAGAGTCATCCTCCTTTCTGGGACACACAAGCCTTTTTTTTGATAGCTTTGCTCTCCAGTCCCATTCTGAGAGTGCCACACTGAAGGTGGAGACTCCATACATTCGGGAGGGGGTCATCGAGGTCCTTTGCAGTGAAATTACATCCTCTCACTCTGGATGGGATGAGGTAATGCTCGGCCTGGAGAAGGGAACATGACTTGAGTTCAAATTCAGCTTCTGACAGTTACAGGCTTTATGACCCTGAGCAAATCACTTAATCTGTCTGCCTCAGCTTATTATTTATTATGATCTTTAGGGGGATCACAATAATACCTCCCTCCCAGAGTTGTGAGGATAAAATGAGGTAAGATTAGTAAAGTGCTTAGCACAATGCCTGGCACATAGTAGGTGCTATATAAATGCTAGCTGATATTATTGTTGGCACATTATTTCACCTTTTATGCTCATAGATATTTGCTTCTGTATTTAAGGCTGAGGATCATTTTTAAAAATATTTGAAGCTTGTTAGCCTGTCTCTTATTGCTTCCCTTAGCTCTGATTGGTCAGTTCTGAAGGCCTTCTGGTTTATCATCTGATATGAAAGTGCTGTGGGGTGCTTAGGTGGATAGGGAGAGCGGGAAAGGGCAACAGGTTGGCAAACTTTCCCCACCAGGGAAAAAGACTGTACTGAATGATAGTCAGATGATATAATGTTGATACAGTTACCATTCCCCGAGGGAATTGCTTCCATATTGTAGCCTAAGTCAGAAACAAGCCCGACCTTGTATCCACTGTTTTAAAAATGTTATAGGGAAGTGAGAGGTTATAGTATTCTCTCTTTGGGCTACATATGTGTACCTCAGCACTAAATTAAATTCTCCTTTTGCAGATTGTTTATGCCGAGAGGCCTCTCACTGACAACCACAGGTCGCTGGCTTCCTATGGCTTGAAGGATGGGGATGTAGTAGTTTTGAGACAGAAGGAGAATGCAGAACCACGAGCACCTGTTCAATTCCCAAGTAAGTTATCTTACTTCCAGGGGGTCAGCTGGCCTCCTGAACCATCTATAAGAAAGGAGGCCTTCCTACATGACATCATTCCCAGTTCTAGCTCTTGTTTTTCCCATCTCTATGCCTGTTTGACTACCTGGGCCCTTACTCATCTCATTACCCAGCCTGATAAGAGTAATAAATAGTACTTCAAGGATATGACTGGTTTTCTTTGTGTGGGCACTCCTACAACCTGTGCAGATTTCAGCCCCTCTCCATTGTAGCAGGTGGTTTTGTGGATGACTGTGGCCATCCTTCTGAGCTTCGCCAGGCTGAGCTCATGGATAGCTGCCATACACAAAGCCTTCCCTTGCTGGCACCAGTTAGCCTTTGAGCTCTGCTGGCATATATATCAAGAACCCAGAATTTCCTCCATGACACTGTGAGGTATTACAGTATCACTTCCATGGAAGACAATGCTGATGCAATCAGAGAAATTGTCTTTAAGTACCTGTTATGTGTGAGGAGCTATGCTTAGGGTAAAAAAAAAAGAAAAAGAAAAGATAAAAGGAGGCAGTTCCTGAGCTCAAAGAACTTGCTGTCCAATGACAAATAACATCAATAAATGAGGCATTCCTTCAAAAAGCATGGTATGATCTAAAATAGTGTGTGATAAGGGCAAAGGAGATCATTGTAAAAAGCTTGGAGAAATCATTTTCATGGGGAAAGCAGGGCATTCTGGAAGAGATTGGCATCCCAATTGGCCTTGAAAGAAAAGAGAGAATTCAACTGATGGATTGGGATTGGCTTTTCTACACATGGGAGTGGTGTCAGCAAGGCCACCGAAGTAGCTGAGGACAGCACAGGAACCGGGAGGAGAGAGCAGACTAATGTGATTGGAATTTGGAAAGTGTGAGGAGGGTGAGCAGGTAGGCCTGAGTCAAATCAACTCAACAAGCACTTATGGAGCACCAGTTCTGTGTATGCCAGGCACCTCACTAACCTCTGGGGATACAAAGAAAGGAAGGGTATGGAAGACAGTCAGGGAGAAGGCACAGAAGGGATGGATGAACCAGCAAGGAGCCCACTATCAGATCTCAACAAGTCCGTGTGGTGGAGGTGGAGCGGGTAAAGTATGAGAAGACTGGAAAGATAGGAAGAGGTCAGGTTGTAGAGGACTTTTAAGTGCCAAACACCATTTTATGTTTGATTCTTTCTTTTTTTTTTAATCCATTTTTTTATTAATTTATTTTTAATTTTCAGTAATCACTTCCATAAGCTTTTGAGTTTTAAATTTTTCTTCCCTGACCTCTCTCCCCAAGACAGCACGAAATCTGATGCAGGCTCTACATGTACATTCCCGTTAAACATTTTCTCATTAGTCATGTTGTAAAGAAGAATTAGAGCCAATAGGAGGAACCATCAGAAAGAGGAAACGAAACAAAACAGAAGAGGAACAAAAGAGCAAGTAGTGTGCTTCAATCTACATTCAAACTCCATAGTTCTTTCTTTGGATGTGGATAGCATTTTCCATCATGAGACTTTTGGAGGTGTCTTAGATCCTTGCATTGCTAAGAAAAGCCAAGTCTGTCAGTGTTAGTCATCGCACAATGTGGCTGTTGCTGTGTACAATGTTCTCCTGGTCCTGCTCACTTCACTCAGCATCAGTTCATACAAGTCTTTCCAGGTTTTTCTGAAGTCTGCCTGCTCATCATTTCTTACAGCACAATAGTATTCCATTACCTTCATATACCACAACTTGTTCAGCCATTCCCCAGTTGATGAGCATCCCCTCAATTTCCAGTTCTTTGCCACCACAGACAGAGCTTCTATAAATATCTCTGTACGTGTGGGTCCTTTGTTTGATTCTTTCTAAAAGCACTTTGACATCGTCTTGTTTGATCCTCACAATGGCACTGTCCAGTCAAAAAGCCTAAGCTTGGCTTCTTGTAGAGGTGATGAGTGGATGATGTGAGGTCACCTGAATGACAGGTGGCGAAGCTGGGGCTAGAACCCCTCCTGGCTCAGCACCCTTTCCATTATTCCACTTGAAATGATCGTAAGTCAGTTTCTCATCATTTCACTCCTGCTGTGCCCATCAAGGCAGGGTCTCTCATCTGTCTCAGAAACTCTGTCCAGGCTACCTAATGGACAGTTATCATTCCCCTCTTGCACGCACCCCACCCCCAGTAACTCATGTCTGGATTCTTAAATGGGGGTGGGGGGGGAGAATGGATTTCAGGAAGCCTGTGAACTTGAATGGGGAAAAAATTAGGTCATTGTTTTCATCCATCTCTAACTGAAATTTAGCAGATTTCCTTCAGTTATTTTAGAATATGATTCTGAGGAAGGCGCCCATAGGTTTTACCAAGGCTGCCACGTGGGGTTTTCTGCCGTTGATAGCCTTCTTTAAGCTTGCTTAGCCTCTCAGTCCCCTGCCCCACCCTCCAGCTGATGATAATGACAGTAGGTGCTTGTCTGATAGCGAGAGTGAGCAACTGTCTGATTCTGGGGGGTTTGTCCTGCCCTTACCTGAGCACAGCAGGAGAACTCAGAGTTTGAGACCCCTCGTGAGGAGCGGCAGGCATGTCAAAGAAGCTGTTAGTTTGGAGAAGGCTGTGTCCATACTTGAAGCATCCAGACCTCTCAGTTTTATGAACTTATAACCCTGAGACCTGTGTTCTCTCAGGTGTTGGCTAACATTTTCTTGATAACGTTCATCCGACAGAAAGCTTCTCATGATGCCTCACAGCATAGTAACCCTTTTTTATTTTTTGCAACTTGGAAAAGAGTCATTGCTGTGGCCAGGAGGAAACACAAGCGTGCTTGAGGGAAGCAGCTGACCAAGCCTTTCTACAGTTTGATTTGATATTCTCTGGGTTCCAGGAAGCCACTAACTAACTTTGTTTGATGCTTTTGTAAGCAAATAAAAATAGAGTGCAACTTAATTTTAATTTTAATTGGTCCGTTTCTGTGGGAGCTAGTAGGTTGCTGAGGATGGTTACAGCATGTTTGCATTGTTTATAAGTGTTTTTGAACTATATGGTTTTGTGGAGGCTAACTTTTATGTCTTTAGCCAGCAATCATACAGAAACCTCTTGTGTTTCCTAAGATTGTGACTTTGTATAGGTTCCACAAACTACCAACCCAGTAAGACAAACCTGGGTTGTTTGTAGTTTTGGGTTTGTTTTTTTTCTTTTCTTTATAACTGCCCTGCTTTGAATATACTTCAAGATAGGGTGTGGCCAAAATGGAAAGAAAACTCCTGGTCCCGAGCTAGAAAGCCCACAGATGTTCCACCAGTTAGGGTAGATAGGGAAGATAGAAAACCTATCTCACAAGAGCAGGGGATCACTCCCCTCAGCCATACCCCCTCCCAGCTTTTGACTGGTAAACTCTTATTGGGCCCATGCAGAAACCCAACTGAGGGTGTGGTTACATGAGCTCACACTAGGGAGGGGAGGTTAATTCTTTCTCTGCCAGATGTGAAAGGCACATGAATGATACTGGGAGTCCTGTGTTCAAGATCATTCTTATGTAGAACAAATCACAACACCTCTGAGCTTTGATTTCCTAAGCTGCAAAATTCAACAAAGGTTTATTAAATACATGCAGCATGCAAGACACTGTCCATGCAAATTGGAAAAATAACAGTCTCTACCTGCAAAGGGCTGTGGGGAACATGTTGCATCCACAGCTGAATAGGATATAGCATAAATGTGATGGGTCAGAGGAGGGGTTGGCAAAGTGCTATGAGAAGTTTGTGGAGAGAGAAATCCAGGAAGGCTTCATGGACCAGGTGAGGGCAAGTAAGTGGACCCTGAAGGAAGAGAGGGATTTCAATAGGTACAGATGCATGAGGAGGGTTGTTTACTCCACCTGGGGAATCCCCAGAAAATAGTTAAGGAGATAGGAAAGAGAACAGTGATCTAGTTTTCCTGTAACTTGGGGAAGGTGGAAGGAGAAGCCTGGGCAGCTAGCCTGGAGCTTGCCTGTCAAGGGCTTTGGATACCAGAATTAGTCTAACCTGAACCGTGCATTGGATTGAAAGGGAGATAGAGTAGAAACAAGAAGGTGGGTCTGAGTAGTCTGAGCTGATAGAGAAGTGGAGAAGAAGGGCGAGATACTAGAGATAGGGCTCTCACAGCACGAGATCTGTGCAGGGAAAGTTGGGGAGTTGTCCCACCTAACTCTGAGATTATGCCTCAGTGACCAACAGGTAAGGGTGCCTTCAACAGAAAAGAAATTGGGAAATGGGCAAGTTTAGAGGAGAAGATGAGGACCTTAACTTTAGACGTGTTGAAGTAAGCCATCCAGGTGGTAACTCTCTGGCAGGCAGCTAGAAATAGGAGGCATATCCATTTTTAGACATGGCCAGTGTCAGAATCTGCTTTGCTTGACTACGCAGATGGTTTTTCTCTTCAGTTTGAGGGTTAGAAAGTGGAAAGTCGAGGTTGGGGAAAGGTTGCCAAAAGAAAGAATCATTGAGGCCTTTTGAAAAAAATACAAAGAAGAGAACATGTGGAAGACTAGACAAGCAGGATAGCTTTGAAAGTTACGTGCTGAATTTATTATATACCTAAAAAGAAAAGCAAAATATATATACACACTAGAGACTTGCAGTTTTGTGTGTAATCCTCTTCTGGAAATACTGGTTTTATTTGTTAAATTGAGAGTAAAAAAATAAAAATTTAAAAAAAGAGATATGGGACTGATGCTTGATAAACAGCTTTAGGAGCCATCTGCATAGAAGTGATAGATCTAGGGGGAGAGAGTGAGAGAAGGAAAAAAGTTCCTAGGATAGAAACTGGAGGGAGGGAACCATGAGAGTGTGCCGTCATGGTATCTGGAGGAAAGGGATGGGCCGTGGCTTCTGTGCCACAGAGAGGTTGAGGAGGAAGAGGACAGAAAATGGGTCGTTGGATTTGCCGGGGAAGGACTCTCCTAGTGACCTCAGAGAGAACTGTTTCAGTGAAGAATCCTGCTTCTATTCTGTGCCTCATTGGATCTTGGTGGAAATTCAGTGAGATCATAAGCTGCCTTTAGATAATTTAGCTCCTCAGACGAGACTAATGTAATTAGTCTGTAGTTTAAAAAAATATATATGGTTAAGATTGGAAAAAATGAATCTAAATTCAGCTGGACCAAACCATTCTATCTATGATCTCAGGGAAACGCCTTTGTTTTCTTTTGAACTTTTTTTTTAAACCATTGCTTTTTTTTTAACCTTTAATTTGAATAATGACAGCTCCGTTTAGAATCAGTCATGCTTGTGGGAGTTATATTAAGAGCCCTGTTACAGCTTTATTTATATTCTTTGTGTAAAGTATCTGTACCGTTTTCTTCTTCTGCCCATAAAATGAGGCTGATTGCTAGCCTCTGACCTCCCAGAGCATTGGGAGAGTCAATGAGTTGGCTTTTAGAAGGCTCAGATGAATGTGTGAGTCCAGAGTATTGTTGGAAACCTACCCAAACCAGTAACGCAGGCCAGCCCAGACTTGCAGAATTTAGCATCTAACAACCTTGTCTCTCTTTGCCAATTAGAGTATTCCAAGTGTCAGGGTTTTTTAAGGCAGAGGCAGGACCAGACCAAGGTTTTGCCTAGGGCCACGTCCTAGGTATATGAGGATCTGCAGTGTAATTGCTTCAAAAAAATTCCATGTGTCTACTGAGGCAGCAGTATGAAGAGAGGCTTCCCTCTCTTGGGTGGTTTTGAAACAATAGTTTGCATATCACAATTTACTTCTTTGTTCTCTCTCACCTTAACAATATTATTGACCTAGATCCTCTGTGCCACAGAAGTAGTTGAGAAAGGGGGGCAGACATAGTGTCGGGGGAAGGGCTCAGGATCTCCTAGGCCACCCGCCATTGCATGACCTTCCTTGGAATAAGCTATTTCTATGTTTTTCCTTTTCATGTTGTCATTTGGTATAAACTTTGAAATTATTTCTCCTGCCAGGCCTGCCCCGGATAGACTTCAGCAGCATAGCTGTGCCTGGCGCATCAGGCTCCCGACTGCACCAGCAGCCAGCCCAGCCACCCCGGGCATCCCCAGCAGACCCAGCTTCATCCCCGCAGGGCTTGGACAATCCAGCATTACTTCGAGACATGTTGCTTGCCAATCCCCATGAGCTCTCTCTGCTCAAGGAGCGAAACCCACCCCTGGCAGAAGCCCTGCTCAGTGGAGACCTTGGTAAGCCTGTGTGGCTGTCACTTTGTCAAGCTGACCTCGAGGGAAGGTGGGTTGTGTCAGGCTTTTCCATCAGGCCCGGAGTCCTGGCTGGCTGAGAATGGCTGAGTGGGGTGGAGCTTGGCTCCAGTGTCAAGGGGCACGTTGGCAGGCATGAAGCATGGAGATCTTTTCTAATTGTTCTTAGCATGTCCATAGTGGATAACCGTTTTTGATTTTCAGGCCTGTTCAGTGGGGAAGCCTTTATAGAAACTCAGCCAATAAAGCCATGGGGTGGCAATTAAAGTGGTTCTTGTGACTTTGCCTCAGGCAGCCGTGTAGAACAGTGAGTGCCCTTTCTTGGCTTAATCCCCCAAGTTTGATTCTGGGTAATAGTGGGTCTAGACACTTGGAGCTCTGTTGTTTGCAGTGCCTGAGAAATGGAACAACTGATACAATTCTTTTTCAGACATCTGCCTTTGTTCTTAAGCATTGCCATTCTAAAAGGCATCCCTTGCAAAAGAGATTATTTCATCAAACTTTATTTTCTTTATAGTTTATATTTCTTTCTAGTCTCACATTTGTGACCTTGATAAGAGCTCTCATGGTATTGAGATGTTTGTTTTGGAGGAACCTGTTTTTATTTCTCATGATTACACGACTGATTAATTGCTTGAGGTTGCACTAATGTATCATAAAGGTTGCATGGCTTAAAAAAAAAAACCAAAATGTTAGATGTCAGAGTAAGGATTCTGTAGTTAGCAACCACATACCGTTTCTGATGAGCTTTCTGCCTACTGATGCTCATTGAACATGCTTACATAAAGTATGCACTGGCTGACATAGTCATTTGCATTTAATTTCTCTGGTTTAAGGAAAAGGTTTTTTAAAGAATAGAAACTATTAGCGATTTATATTATTTACAATAGATAGGTTGGAAGACAACCACGCAGAGAACCCTGAGACAGTTATCTGGCAGATAATAGTTTCCCATTAATTTAACCTCAAACTGTTCATTTAGAGGCAGGTATGATTAAACTCTTACGAGAATAAATGATCTTGTTGAATGCTTGGCTTAAAGAAATAGTTTTTATTGAAAGTTCTGATGCTAAATGCATAATTCAAGGCAGTGACTAAATCGACATGAGCTTTCCAAATTGTTTTTAGATATGCTCTTTACATCTGTCTTGTGGGTGGGTGCCTTTTGAGAAGTTGTTAGGTACAATAACACACAGTAGAAAGGCATAAGATTCCATCCCCTTGGAGTTTGGTCGTTCACGTCTTTCATTTTTGCAGAGAAATTTACTAGGGTCCTGGTAGAGCAGCAGCAGGACCGAGCCCGGAGGGAGCAGGAGAGGATCCGTCTCTTTGCGGCTGACCCCTTTGATCTGGAAGCTCAGGCCAAGATAGAAGAAGATATAAGGTAACAAACCACCTCAGCCCAAGGAAAAGGAGGCTTTGTGCATAGCAGGATTCTCAGAGGACAAAGAGTCTTACCTGAGGGGCTCTTCAGAGTCCCAGGGCTTACAGTAGATGTATTCGCCAGGCAGGCACTTTGGTTTCCTGTCCCATTAGCCCCAGTGTCTGATGGAACATCATACAATTGTTGGTTCTTTCATGATAAACTGATGACAACAACTTGGACGATTTTCTTTCCCCGATAATTCCATAAGCGTTTCTGTGGCTAGCAGCGAGTAGTGCTAAAATGGTATTCAGATGCACCAGCGTATAGAGACAGACAGCTCTGAGAGACTCAAGAACTCTGATCGATGTGCTGATTAAAAACCCCTGAGTCCAGAGGCCCGAAGAGGAATCACGCCACCCCCCTCCTGCCAGAAAGGCGGGGGACTTAAAACCCACATTGAGACAGATGTGCTGGGCCATGATCAGTTTGGGGATTTGTTTTACTGGGCAGTGAATGCTTGTGGTTAGGGTCTTGTTTGTGCAGCGGTGGGTGCAGTGAAAGGGAAAAAGAATAAATACCTGCAAAACTTTATTTTTTGAAGAAAGATGATGTGCAAGGGAATTCCCCAAGGCGGAAGAGGAATTTCTCCAGCTGACAGGATGCTCCAGGTCAATTAAATAGGCTTGTTTGAGTCTTAATATCCTTCAGCAGGTTTCTTGACTCCTTGTGATTTTTAGTTCAGAGTTTAAGCTTATTTCTAGTAGAACAGCAACTCTGCAAAGATATTTTGGAATCCTAAATCTATTTGGCTTCCATGCTTCCTGCTCTGCCCTCAAGGGATGGTCTGTATAACAGGTTTCCTGCTCAGATTTCTCCAGGGCCACATTATATTTGGGCATTTTATAGTCAATACCAAGATTTTATTGTGACAAGCCTGTTAATTTAACCTCAATCTCGAAGAAAGAGTAGTTATGTTCTTGCGGATTCCTGTATTGTCCCCAGTGATGAAGATCAGCCTTCAGATTTGACTGTCTGCCTCTGTGGCCCAAGGCAGAGTTCCTAGTTTCTCTTGTGAGCTTTGTTCTAACAGAAGTGAAGAGCATTTTAGGTAGTAAATTGAATGCGCAACTCACATAACAAGGAACTATTTTTTAGATTTTTTTCTGTGAAAATTGAAAGTGCATATTATGTTACCATCAAGCTAGAAATAAAAGGAATGTACATATCCTTTTGGTTCCAGGCTTTGATTCTTGCCCTCATCAGCATTATCAGAGCCTAGTAAATGGCTTTTAGAAACGGTCCCTAGCAGGTTGACCAGGTGAAATAGGAAAGCAGGAGTGATCAGCTCCAATGCATGGCACCATGGAAGGCCTCAGCTACCTAGAGGTACCCTTGGAGGCCTGGCTACTGAGGGCCAGGCCTGAGATTTTTGTCAACTACAAAGCAGTGTTAACAGATCTCTTGAAATGTCACCATGATGTTGGGCTATTGGAAAAAAAGAAAAGTGAGAGGAACTGGGGATATCTGTAAGGCTCATTTTGCTTCCCAGAGGAAAATTAAGACATCTCTTCCTTTAAAAAGGAAACCTTGTATGCTTTGAATAGCTTCCTGTGTAGCATGCACAGAATCAGTGAATGACCAGTACTAGTTTACAAGGGATTGTAGCAGAGCTTCATCTTTGTTCAATTAATACAAAGTCACCATTGTACAACACACTTTGCTTTCTTTCTAAATTTCCCCCACAGATTTGGCTTTGTGAGGAGGCTGGCTTATGCTGGCACTGCACCCATCAGATTTTTGGATTGTGCCACTGGGGTGATTGCAGAGGGTTTAGGGAACTGAGGCGTCATAAGATCTTGTGGGAAACTTGAGAGATCCCACATTTGAGGTCAGGTGTCTGGACCTTCCATTCTCAGCCTGCCCAAGAAGAGGACTGTTTTATTGCAGGATGACCACTGCCCACCGAGTCACTTCAGTTCTAATATTTTCGCAAAAGACAGACACATTTTTAGCTCATCAGTTGCCTTAAAACATTTCCTTTTCTTAGTTTTGGAGGACGTGATTTGACCCAGGGTGTATCCAGAGCCATCAAGCAGTGCGCCATATTGAAATGCACTTCTGCAGTATTTCACAGCCGTTGTATCTGTGACTAGAACAGTGCTTGATTTCATTAGTCACGAATACTGGAAGCATCCAGGTCTGAAGAGTACAGAGGTGGTATTGCAGTTCCTTTCCCCCTTCAAGACTGTCTAAAGAGATGAACTCGGATGCCAACTTGGTCTATTCTGTTCTTAGTATTTGGTTGTTTTGGAGCCTCTTCTGGCTCCTGTACAACATGGACGCTAAGTACAGTGGAGAAGTAGTGGCCTGGGAAACCACAGACAAGCCAAATTCTGGTTCCCCCCAAGGGCCCTCAAAGGCGTGTGATTGTAAGCAAATCACCAAATGATCCTTCAGGGAGCAGCTAGGTGGTGCAGTAGATAGAGCACCGGCCCTGAAGTCAGGAGGACCTGAGTTCACATTCGGCCTCAGACCAAACACTTGACACTTACTAGCTGTGCAACCCTGGGTAAGTCACTTAACCCCAATTGCCTAACAAAAACAAAAACAAAAACAAAAAACAAGTGATCCTTCATCTGTCTTTCATCTGTCAGATGAAGTTCCAAAGGCTACATGACCCTTCTTTTGTTGGAGTTATGGTCTTTGGAATAGCGATGAACTTTGACCCCAGATTTTAATCCTAAATACATTTCAAGCTACTTGACTGCAAAATTCAACCTACCTCCTCCTGTTGTCTGCAGCCTCAGTTTCTACAAGAGAAATAAAACATAGCCTCTTCTTACATAAGTGTTATTTTATCCTCAGATCATGAAGAGATTTCTCTGAACAACATGCATTTCAACTCTGTTAAGCAGCCTGTCGCTGGATAAAAGTACTCCTTTCCAAAGCCATCACTCAGCTGCTCATGAGCAGCCTGCACTTGAGGCCAGGAGAAATGGGCAGATGTGTTTTTAACTGTTTTGTTTAAAACACCTAGATTTCTGTTAATAGAGATAATGCTCTTGGTACCTGATTTTGATTTGTTGTAGGCAACAGAACATTGAGGAAAACATGACAATAGCCATGGAGGAAGCTCCCGAGAGCTTTGGCCAAGTTGTGATGCTTTATATTAACTGCAAAGTGAATGGACATCCCG
This sequence comes from Vombatus ursinus, assembly GCF_900497805.2. NCBI lineage: Eukaryota > Metazoa > Chordata > Mammalia > Diprotodontia > Vombatidae > Vombatus > Vombatus ursinus. Next base: position 434,652 of record NW_020953950.1, on the reverse strand, counting down.
TGAAAGCATTTGTGGATTCAGGTGATCCTGCCTTCTCGCCCTCCTCTTTCCTGACCAGACATAGCCAATGAGAAGGTCCCAGGTGTCTTTACATCAGCAGTCAGGAAGTCTGGGGATGTGGGGCGCCTTGTCCTTTGGGCAGTGCCATTCCTAAAACCCACTCAGTGAATGAACTTTACACATGCTCAGTTTGTGCTCCAGGGGTTTGTATTGTAGAGTAGAAGGAACTCCAAAGTCAGGAGAGGCCTAGGTTGGGATCCAGGGTTGCAAGCTTTAGTGGAGCTTCTCTTTGCAATCTGATTTCTTCCCTGTAAAATGGGGGTGACTGAGCTTGTACGTTTTTCTATTACTTTAATATTTACAGAGTTTAGAGAAATGTTGGTATTGTTGCTATCATCATGGCTCAAAATTAGGAAAAGGAGAGAGTATTGTAGGCTGAGATGAGGAAGGAGATGAGCTTTGGTCTGAGCTAGAGGTGGGGGATGGGATTTAGATAAAAAGAGGAGAGGCCATTTCCTTGAAGGGTAAGGGAATGAGCAAGGGGAAATAATGGTCTGGGGCAGGCTGGCACATTTGTATATAGGAATAGTATGTGCTCAGATTGGCAAGGTAGGGCTAGAAAGAGTATGGCAGACCTTGAAAGCTAGGCTTAGGAATTTGGCCTTGATCTTAAGCCTGGGTTCACTGTGTTGTCACTGGGTAGTCTTAGAAGGTTTTTTGAAGGTGGCTTGCAGAATGGGGCATGTTGCTAACCCTGAAACAGGCAGGCTGCTGTCCTCACATCACAGTAAGACTACGTGGCCGCTACGGTAGTTCAGGTATAATGTCCTGAGGTCCTGAACTCTGTGTAGTGGAAGGGCTTGTGGGAAGGAAGGAAGGGAGAAGAGAAATGTGAAGAGAACCCCTGGGCTTTAGTGACTGACAGGGCAACTGGACAAGTGAAGGCTCTTGGAGGATGTAGGAAAGTCAGGATCTTATGGTGTGTGCATTCATGGTCAGGGCTAAGATCATGAGCTTTGCTTTAGATAAGTTGAGTTTTGAGATCACCTTGTAGCTGACAAAGTGGAAATGTCCTAGCAAAGAGTTGGAAATGTGAAGCTAGAGATTGGAAGAGAGGTTAGGAGAAGAAGCCATCAATAGGAGGTCAAAGTTGAGGTAAAGAAGGCACAATCAGCCTCTTGTCAGAGCTACATGAATCAGTGTCACATGTCCAGAAGCAGAAATTGGCCTGACTACCCTCATCATTTAATCGAAATGATCTGAATAGTTGGGGCCACAGGTGGAAACTTGAGGCTAGGGGTCGATTCTGAGCCCTCCTATCCACTTTTTTCAAGGCAAATAGGTAAACTCTGAACTCAGTCATTTGATGCAAGCAGCTCAGAATTTAGCAGTAACATCTTCAGAAACTTGGGGTCATCCTTTGAACACACATTTTATCCTCTTCACCTGTGTCTGGGGCTGCTGGGACCCTTGTGCACCATTCTATCCTGCTGTCAGTTTTGACTTTCTTGTGCTAGTTTCAGAATATCTATAAGAAACAAACAGGGCCTGTGCTGCAAGGAAATGTTTATTCATTCGACAAAATATTCATTAAGCATTTCCAATATACAAGGCACTGGAAATACAAAGCCCAAATAGCCCTTGGCCTTATGGAGCTTACATTTTATTTGGAGGAAACAGCACAGCACGTCCAGCTTGGTTGTGGGGCAAGTTTCGATCCAGAATAGCCATCTCAGTCAAAGCCTGATGTGTGGCCCGCTTAACAAGGGCAACTCTGAACTTCTAGTTCCTTCTTGTTAGTCAGGAAAGTAAACAAATCTTGCTGTGGGTGTGTTGCGGGGGGGGTGGACCTTGGTCTTGCTTTGGGCTCCATTCTAGTTAATTATGGATCCTTCTCCTTCATGCACGCCATTGACGCAAGGCGTGAATTGATGGATAGAGATTGTTAAATGGTTCTCAAACATTTGTGGTACTGATGTCTCTTCTTCGCAGGAGCCCAGATGACCATTATGAGCCAAGCTTGTGCAGAAAGGTGTAATATAATGAGACTTGTGGATCGTCGATGGGCTGGTATTGCCAAAGGTGTTGGCACACAGAAGATTATCGGCAGAGTGCATCTGGGTAAGTAAAGATGCAGAAGTTTAGTGTGAGTTTTTTCCATTATGATAGTAAGATACATTGTCTCATTCAGCTAAATAGATTGTGTCGTAATTACTCTATACTTGGGGAAGGGGTATTATTTTCATAACTTTCCTCATAGAAGAATGATTGATTTTTTTCGTTGCTGGTATTGGCATGGCAGTGTCAGTCACTGGAAGGAAAAGAACTTCACCTTCCTGGTTATGGAGATCTCTGTTGGCCTGTTGGTGAGCTTGTTAGACCTCACAATCTGTTGGCACTCTCTGGAAGGAGTATATCCCTCTTGCTGGATGTCTCCGAGCAGAGACTGAGCAAACTCCTGGTGAAAGTGTCATAGTAGGGGTTGGGCTCCAGAGACAGCCTTTGATAAGGGCCCTTCTGACCAGTGCTGAGATCCTGTGTTTCTAAATTTTTAAAACTTGAGCTGTGGGGGATATTCTTTGCTGCTTTGAAAGTCAAACACCTAAGGGCAGGAGTAGGCAGAAGCTCCAGAAATGATTAGCTGATTGTTCTCGAGGCCCAAGCTGCATGACTCCAAGCTTCTTTCCCAAGAGTAAATAAAGCTGATAGAAAGAAGCAGCTAAAAAATGATATGTTTCCCTTGGCCTTTCTTGTTCGTGAGCAAGTTGAAAAGGAATTAAATAAGCCTGATGGAAATATGTTTATAGACATGAAAGGTTTCCTTGTAGACACAAATCAGTTATTGGATCCATTCTCTCTAGAAGCCCAAGCCTTCTTAGACATCTGTATTTTCTATGTGACCAGCCTCTGCATCTAAATATTCAGAACTACTTATAAAAAATAAAAATCTTAACAATTTTCTTAAATTTAACGGATAATAACTGATACTCGAGTCAAGTATAAAATTACTGAAGGTCTTAGCCAGATGGATAAGTAAACACACCAAGTGAAAAGATTGACAGCAGATGAATTGCCTTTGGAAATATTTCTATCCCAAAGGAGGGAGGAGATTATGGGTCATGTTCCATTTTTGTATAATCCACAAATTCCAGAAAGACCCTTGTAATTTGCAGGTATTTTGCCCATTACATTTGACAGGTATAGTACTCCAAAGGCAAACCCTGGCGGCATAGCTGGTTTGCATTTGTCAGGGGATGAGTTGTTGGGAGTAAGCCAGACAAGCAGAAGAAGGGTCTGAAGAGTGAGAGATCCTTCTTCTTACTTTGGATGAAATCATCGTCTTACTGTAGAACTTTCTTAAAGCCGTAAGTGAGAAGAAAATACTTCACGTCAGAGAAATGGCTTATTTTTACAGTTTTCCCACAAATTCTGCATCTGCTCTAAATATCATCATTCTACCTCAGACTAAGCATGCCTGTCACTTGTTATACCCTGAGGAATCTCTTGAGCCGCAGCCCAGACTAATTTTTTAAACCAAGAAACACAAAACGATCGTTGATTCCAAGAGATTTATATGTACTCATTAATCATGATCATTGCCTCAAAACAATTGTCATTTGGAACCTCATTGACTTCAGAATCTGGCAACAGAAACTGCTGGGCCATATTTCTAGCAATCCCGTTTCCAAAGAATGACCTGGACCTTCATGAAACTCATAGCAGTGTCTGCTTTTCTCTTTGTGCTTCAGCTCAAGTTCAGATTGAGGGGGATTTTCTGCCATGTTCCTTTTCTATACTTGAGGAACAGCCCATGGACATGCTTCTGGGACTGGACATGCTTAAGCGACATCAGGTAACTCCTTTTGTTCTTTCTTTTGGGGTCTGGTGATATGGGGGGGGAGGCGGGGGGTCGGGGGGTGGTGGTGGTGGTGGTGTATAACAACATCTGCTGGTATACTAAGTGTCTGTTTGATTCTGTGCCCTGACTGGGTATCTGAACTGGAGAGAGCAAAAGCTGGTCTCACACTGGAAACCTCTCTCTTCTTGTTGCCTTCCTGGCCTGTCAAGATTAAGAGCATCACTGCAAAGAGAAGAGATCTGTCTTTCCGTTTGTGGGCATCTCAGCTGCCAGCTTTTTGGTGATCTGCTAGCCCTCTGAGTCTGCTGGAGAAGATGGGCTGGTTAGAGCACACTGGGATAGCCAGCAGAAATGTCATCCTTTCCCATACAAATTGTAGATTTTTACTAAAATAATTCTGGAATTTGTTGGTAGGGACCTTATGCAAGGTGGTTGTTCTATGAGTATAAGAATGCTGATCCCTAGCTTCTACTAGGTAAAAAAAGTCAGTCAACTTTTCCTTTAGATTAAGGGATTGTCTGTAGTTATGTGAAAACATTTATTGGGACATAGAATGCACTAGCACTGTAAGGGCTCATGGCTGTAAACCCAGGATGCTCTGCCTTTGCTAATGAAACCCAACAGGCATTTATTGAATACTGCCTGTGCGCATGTCAGGGTCTCTGTGTTGAGAATATTGGTCCCTCTGTCTCCTCCAGGAGCTTACAGCCTGATAACCAGCGCTCTCCGCAGGCAGTCAGTGATGGGTGTGTTTGAGGACACAGACCTACTTATGTATATGTGCTGATACCTGCACAGTCAAGGCACAGAATTTTATGCAAGTGAATAAATACCTGGGGTGGACTTGTGATTCCCCAGGTAAAGAGAACTCCCAGGGAGGGAATTCTCTACTTTAGAACAGTTCTTCATCTTCTTGTCTTGAGAGAACTTCCTGAGGTCTCTGAGAGTCTCAGTGACTTGCCCTGTGCTCAATATAGACCTACTGTGTGTTAGGGGTGGCACTTGAACTCAGGTCCCCAGGGCCAAGTGTCTTATCTGCTAGGCCATGCTGCCTCTCCTTTATCCTTTGGAATGATCAGAAACAGACCTGTGGTTTTTTGTGGCCACTTACCATCAGCTTGGATTCCAGGCATAACAGACACAGGGCAGAAAATGCTATTTTATGATTAAGCAGTAATGTTTTACCAATTATTCTTCTACCTTAAATGTGATTGCTATTAATTCATGGTACCTGAAAACTCTCCATTATTAAGCAGAATCTTTCAGGACAGAGCTCTAGCCCTTTTAGCCAGTGATTCACTTGACTTTCTTTGGCGCCTGTAAGTGTTGCTCCTGGCAAATGGTAATTTCCATTCAAGTGCATCTCTTCATTTGAAGAGCTGAGCTTTTCTGATGACATTTAATCTGTTGCATTTAATCAAAATCAGTGCCAGCCTATGCATTGCGGAGCAGAATCCTTTTCATTTGGGGTTTGATTTCATCTCTCTCAGTGTTCCATTGACCTCAAGAAAAACGTGCTAGTGATTGGCACCACAGGCACGCAAACCACCTTCCTTCCAGAGGGAGAGCTCCCCGAATGTGCGAGGTTAGCCTATGGTTCAGGGCGAGATGACATTCGGCCAGAGGAAATCGCAGACCAAGAACTAGCAGAAGCTCTTCAGAAGTCCGTCGAGGATGCAGGTATTTGAGCCGGCTGAATTTCCTCTTTGGGTGATGGATGGGTGAGCCAGGAAATGGGCCAGCCTTGGAATCTAGGCCCCTTCTGGTGCTGCTTGGCTCAGTGCATGCCTCCTAGAAGGCCTTCTCTCACAGCCCACTCCCATTTCTTAATATAGTGAAGGAAAGCAGAGCGGTTCAGTCAGACCCAGAAGAAATTTGTTGCTATAGGTGATGTCTATTGAGGAGTTCCTTCCTCATGAATCTTTTACTAGGTGTCTTATGTTTCTTGTGTTTTTCCTAAAAGAAGCCCTTGTACTTCAGAAAAAGGCCCCCTTTTATAACAGTCTTGCAAACACCTGCCTCATTTCTAATTGAGGAGATGCAAAGTGGGGTGATTACAATCATTCCTCCTCTCCTTTCTCTCCTGCCCCCTTTTTGACAGGAAGTTGGAAAAGTGAAAAGAGTAGCTCTCTCTATCTGGAAAGAAATGTCCTTTCCTTTATCCTCTGTGTTTTCTCTGAAAATGTTGCCAGAATCAAAAGGATAGATAGCAAGGGATGTCATCGAAATTGCAGGGGGGTTTTGTGCTTCTGATGAGACCACATGGTTGAACAGTGACATACAGTTCAAAGCCGCCTGATATCTTTTTCTATGTCTTATGCATTGTGACCTGGTAAGGCTAGAGACTAGTCACTTAGCCAAGATTTTTAGGGCAGAATGAAAAGTTTCAGTCTAGAGTTGTATATCACCATGGCTAATGTCCCACAGAGTGCTATATTACTTGTGTGGTTAGAGGTCATATTGACATGGCCACAGTTGATAAGGGGATATACCTGTTTCTTAAAGGAAAACTTTAATAGTGAAGTAATTCTAGATTTTTCTCCAGTTTGTTAACTGAATACAAACCAGAACTGTGACCAGGTCCATTTTGGAGTGGGGGCAGTGGAATGAGCTGTATTGGCTTTACTTCTCTCTTGCTACCTTGAACCAGAGATGCATGTACAGAGTACTTCTCTAGCATTGGTGTTTTGCAGTGAGGCAGGGCCTGCTGAGGGGCTGAAATGGAAAATTATTCAGAATAGGTACTGCAGAAGGGAAAATAACAGCTAATTTATAGCTCTCAGTCACATTATAAGAATTTTTAAGCACAAGTGAGTTTGTACAAATTCTTCCCTACCCTCCACCCCCCTCAACATTTTGAATTATGTCTTTATGAAGACATTCCTCTCATGGCCCTGGAGATTTGGCTTTGGGAACAGTAGCTGATGATGGTGGTGGGTCTTGGCCTTCCAGCCTATTACCAGTTACCCATTTCTGTTAGAAAGGTTGAAGAGAAGTTGGGCTAAGCCCCTTAATTCACCTCCTCTGAAACAAGCAAACAGAATGGTAATTTATAAAGAAGGAAAAAATAGCATTCGCTCTTTTACCTGCTGTTAGCAAAATGTGGCTGGCTTACTTCAGCCATAATGTTGGTCTCACATGGAAATGGATCCTGATCCTCTGCTTTGCCCAGTGCCTCCGTCTCTCCTTTCTTGGGTTCACTGACTTCCTGTTGCTGATGGGAAAACTGGACTCAAGAGCTCGGGTGCTAAAAGCAGAGGGGTTTTGAGGGCCAGGCTTGTGGCCTGGAAGGGAGTTTTGATCGTCTTGATCCCTGGGGCTGGGTCTGAGCGCCAATCAGAGGGCCAGATGCAGGGCAGCAAGTTAAGGTGGGGTTTGATTCAGATCAAGTTAGCTTTATTTTGTGAGAGGGATGTAAGGTGAGGAGAAAAAGAAGTGAGGCTGCACATGGTTGTTCCCTTTTACCACCCACACAGACTTGGCCCAGAGAGAGGGGTGGGTGGGTGGGTGTGGGTTGTGTGTGTGTGTGTGTGTGTGTGTGAGACAGACAGACAGACAGACACGGGGGTATCTGAAAAGCCACAATGTGATGGGAGAAACAGCTCTAACAGTGTCATGGACCGTCCAGCAGAGCTCTTGGGTGACCAGGACCCCCTACCTGCCCCGCTCTGTCCCTGCCCCTCCCTGGCTCAAATCATGGCAGGTGTGGCAACTGTAACGTAACCTTGCATGCTGTGTGGTTTGAGTTGTTAACCCACGTTTGCTTGTCTGTTTCCTAATTCAAACAGAGCGTCAGAAGCCTTGATGCATGTAATGTGTGTGTACTGCAGCTGGAATGGGCCTCAGACCAGGTATTTATAGCCGTCACTTTAAGCCTTCCATACAGTCTTCATGTGATTGGTCTGAGTAATAGCAGGGATCTTACTTGTATGTCCCTCGGTGTGATATGCAGGCTTCTTAATTCACCACATCACCTTGTTTAATCAGATTACAACTAGCCTGCACATAGCATATGTATGCTGGAATACATGTGTTGTATACATATGCACATACATATATGTAAACATATATGTATGTGTACAAGTTCATGGTTTTATCATTGTCTTCTGTGGGAACTGCCCAAGGAAATTAGCACTTGAATTAAAAATTTAACAACTAACAGTGATGAATAACACCATATTAAGCCAGCATAAAAAACATTCATAGTGATAACCTTGTCCTTTGGATTTGTTGAGCCCCTTTCCCCTGAAGAGCCAGAAGTGCTTGGTTTGATCTCTCCTCACAGAATAACTCCTTGGAAGACACCGGAGCAGGGGTTCTTTTTGCCTTGCACCCCCAGCCTCCATCTGATCACTGAGTCAGTGGTGCTGACAGCCCTGGGAGCAAGCAGCCCCCACTTCTTCCAGTGCTAACTGGGATCCCAGCCTGGCCGTGGAGGAGCCTCAGGAAACATGCTGTTCTTCCACTGGTCTGACATGGGAGCTGTTAGCAGGACCGGAAGAGAAACCATCTTTCACGTGCCTATTCAGGGTCCCACAAGGGTGTTTGCTGGCTGGTGGTACTTAGATACATGGTGCTTTTTATCCCTTGCCACTATCCCATTAAAAACAGTCATGGTTTGATTGTTGATACCCCACTCTCCTCCCTCTGCCCTTCAGGGTCCCCTAGTACGAAGCCAGGCCTCATAGAGGTGCAGGAGGTCACTCCCTCGTCTCTGTGCTGCTGGCAGCAAGGCTGAGGACCAGGATCACTGTTGGCTTCTAGCCGAGCTTTAGACCTCGAGCCAGGAAGTAGTTATTGGCCTGCACCCCTGCCCCCAGGGTACACAGTCTTAACCACATGGTCTCATTAGAGCGGTCTTGAGGCATCCAAGTCAGGCTTGTGGTACTCATAAATGCTGAACAGGACATTAAACTTCCACATCCAGGGCTTGAGACGCTTGATGAAGGCTGAGCCTCTTTTAACAGGTTGGCTGGTGTGTGAGCTCTCATGACTGGCCTTAGGACAGCATAAATAGACAACATTTAAGCTAGTGCACAGAGGCCAACTTGCAACTGAATCCCTGATAAAATGGGTGTAACTTGAGGGAAGGAAATCTAGCTGGAAAAGTGGGACCAAAGCTATTTAGAGACATAGGCTGTAGGTTGTCAGGCCAAGTTTAAGCTCACTGTGAAGACTCCCACTTGTCCATAATCAGGAAATGGAAAATCTAAGTCTGTGAATACACACACATATGTATGTATGTTTGGGGCGTTGTATCTTTTTTCCCCAACTTATTTAATAAATTGCCTGCATTTTTGTATAAATATTTTTTGGCCCAGTCCTGTGATTTCATAGTTTTTGGGAATCCCTCTCCCAATGGAAATGGGCAAACACATCTACAATGTGTAGTCTTCTGAGAGTTTCGTGGTTTGCCCAGGGGTACACAGCCGTATATGTGTCGGGTAGGTCCTCGCTCCCTGCTCTTTCTTGTGGACCTCTTCAGCTTCTTCTGTTTAAGTCTTTCTATCTAGTTGACTCCCCTATCTATAATTCCATCACTTTCTCTTAAGCCCAACTTTGCCAGTTGCCTATTGGATATTTCTAGTTGGATCTTGTAGATGTCTCAATCTGTGTAAAACTGAACTTATTTTTCCCAAAAAAACCTATTTTTCTTCTTGACTTCTGATTGCTGGGGAGGATACTACTATGCCTCTTAGGTTCCTAACTTCTGAGATGCCCTTGCAAAGTCATCTTCTCCATCCCCTTTCCACCTCACCCAGGTGCCCACTCTTTTCATGTCTGCCCCAAGACAGCCCTCTTCTGCATTTCCTCCCCTCCTCTCACACAGCTGCTCCTTAATTCGGGCCCTCACCTCCTCTGAACATGGGCTATTTTAATAGCCTACCATCCATTTTCATAGCTGCCACACTGATTTTCCTGAGGCCCGGTTCTCATCATTTCACTTCCATATTCAGTCACCCCCAGCGGCTCCTATGCTTCTCTGTTGGGCATTTTAAAGTCCATTCTAACCTTGCTTCACATTTCCTTTCCAGCTCCATTATGGATTCCAGCCCAGCTGGCCTTGCCTTTGGTCACATGGTCTGTCTGTTTCCATACCCAGAATGCATTCCTCAACCTCCTTAGAATTCCTGGCTTCCTTCAAAGCTCCTTGTGCCCGTCGGAAGTCAGCTTTTACTTATTTTGTACGTACTCAATTGTATGTGTGCCTTCTGGTAGACTCTCAGCTCCTTGAGAGCAGGGCACTTTCTCATTTGGTCTCTATACCCCCAGTGCCCAGCACGTGGAAGCCCCCTCAGCGATACTGGTCTGTTTGATTCTGGCCTCCCTGGCTGATTCTCTAACCCTCGTGGCTTGATGCCTCCCGTGTGGATTCATGCTAACTTATGAAATAATTGCTTCCTTTAAAGGAACCTTTAAAGCTGTGTTATTTTGTAGCAATAGGCTTTAGGATTTTCTCTGTCTAACTCATCTTTCTGTTTCCTCTAAAACAGACTCTTCTTTCCTGCCATGATATATGCTGGAGGGCAGGATTAATAAGATAGTTCATGATAGCTTACATTTATGTCACACTTTACAAAGCTCTTTACATAGAATATCTCATTTGATCCTAACACTCCTAGGAGGTAGATGTTGTTATTATCCCCATTTTGAGGATAGGAAAACTGAGACAGAGAGATGAAGTGGTTGGCCTAGGATCACACAGCTAGATAGATTGATAGAATTGTAATTCAGACTTCAAGTCTGACTTGATCCACTGCACCAAACATGCCCCTCTGGAGGTCCCCAGAGGAATAATAGCCTTTCTCTGCACAGTTTTCCCTCCCTTCCTACCCCAATGTGTCAAGATCTCATCTTGGCTTCTGAGCACCCAACAGCTACACAGCTGGGCAGGTGTATCACTTCAGCACAGGGCTTTAGTCGCTATTTGAACATTTGTTCATGAGAACGTACATACGTGATATTAGATTGAACTGAATGTATTTTAGGAAGCACACATTTACCCCTAATCTACACTTTGAGATTCAAATAATTCCTCTTTAATGTGTGCTAATAAGCTCCTCCCTTTCTTCCCATGTAGAGAAAAGTGATAAAGAAACTACCTCACTGGGAACATCATCATTACCACCCTGCGGTGGATCTGACAGTGCAGCCCATTCATTAAAACTCAGTTCTAAGACCAGTCACCCCGTAAGTCTTGATCGCTCCGTCTCTGCTCCTGCTTCCATCTGCTCCTATAAGCCCAGCTTACGAGAGATTGTGGATCCGAAAGCTGAATCCGAGATAATCTCAGATAAGAAAGAATGTCCTTTTCCTTTCCTGAACCTTCCTACTCAGGCCTCATCAGACAGCACCATGGAAGACCAACCTGCAGGCTGTCCGAGGTCAGCTACTGCTCTCTGGAATTCATCAAAAGAAACAATCGTGGTGGATAATCTGAAGAAATCTCCTGCTGAGGAAAGCATCTCTAGCCTCCAAGCGCATCTTGATACAGAACAAAAAGATGATTTGTCTGTCCTAACCACCCAGGTGCCCAATCCACAACTGTTTCTAGGTGAGAATGGCTCGTGTTCACCTCACCAAGAACCAAGTCAGGGAACTGGCCTCCAACAGCCCCCACAGCCAGTGAGTTTATGGCCCAAGGTTGAAGTGCAGAGTGAAGTGGATGACCCACAACTCCCCTGGAGCACTGGGCTTGGCACTGAATTGCAGCCCAGCCTTCCCACCCAGCAAAGGTCTGTTGATTTGCAAACTGAGAGTCACCAAGCTGAGCAACAGAAGCTGGGCTTTCCACATCCAGAAGACACTGCTCCATCGTCAGCATCATTTGGCAGCTCATACACTGAAACAATCATGGAAATAGATGAGGCTGAGCCGTCTGTGGTAGCTGTCCATAACTTGGCTGATGGTCACGATGCCGGTGTTGAGAATGCTGGTGTTTCTGACCTCGCTTTAGATAATCCTTGGGTGGCAGCTGAGGCATCAGAGCATAACTCCACTTCTGTAATTGTGAATGATCCAGTGTCAACTAGTGATTTGCAGCCCCCAGAAAGTAATGTTGAAATGTCAGAAACAAATAGTGAATTGCCTTATTTATTAAGGGAGAATTGCTCTTCATTAAGTCTGTCTGGTGACGAACAGGTGTCCACGGACCCTGTAGCACCTACAGAGGAATCTGGTTTATCTGTAACAGCTGCTTTGAAGGAACTTCACCAACTTTTGGTCATTAGTTGTCAAGAACCCCCAGGAAATCTTGTATCTGAAGAAGTAATCCATTACAAGGAAACAGCAGCTGTAGACCAAAGTGGCATTGGGGAGAGATCTGAGCAGCTGCCTCCAAGTCAGCACCCTGCCGAGGTCCTGGAGGAGCAGAACCCTCCAGACTCCTCCTGTCAGGTGGAATCTGCACCAGTGAAGGCTGAGAGATCAATGCAGGCATCCCCAGATGCTGGAGGGGAGAATGGGATCAGTGGAGATTTGGGTGAAAGCCTGGCCGCTGCCCCAGGGGATGTGCAGAAGTCACAGGAGTCAAGGAGAGAAAGCCGTCCTTTCACAGGGACATCTGCAGAAACGTTGGGCCAGTTAAACTCGGTAGGGGCAGAAATTTCACCCAGGCCCTTAGCGGGTGAGGGGGGTACCATCCTTCAGACTTCTCAACAGACTGAGGCCTTGCCGTCCGATTTCGCACCAGTCCTCTCTCAGGACACTCAGAACCCGTTGACAGGAATGCCCGAAATCAGGGAAAGTGTCGTCTGTCCTGAAACCACAAGACCCCTTCGCAGACTTGAGCAACTAGTCAGTCCCCCAGCATCAAACCCCTCGCTTCTGCCAAGCCACCTTTTCCCTGCTGCAGACGTGGACCGGATTCTTCGTGCAGGCTTTACTCTGCGAGAAGCTCTCGGGGCTTTGCAGCGTGGCGGTGGAAATGTAGACCTTGCTCTCCTCATTTTGCTGGCAAAGAACATCATCGTTCCTACATAGCCATGGAAAAGGTGGGCTTGACTAGTCCTCATTCCTTTGAAAAACAAATATCATTATATAGATATATATGTATCCAATGTACGTAGAAACCTGCAAGCAGAATGTTGAGCCAGATTTTTTTTTTTTTAAGATTTTTATTTTTGGCCAAAGTAATTTATGATCTCTTGTCTAATGAAGTTGTCTATCACACTTGTTTAAAATCTGGGCCTTTTTAATGTATTGGCAATGTGTGCACATGAGCTTTTTCTTCTTGTTAATGATGCATTCTAGAATAAAACAGATGGGTTTACATAAGTACCATTTTAGAAGGAAGTTGAACATTTTGAAAAGCAGAAGCTGTTAGAAGTCCTACCACCTGTCCAGCTGAAAGCAGACTGGCTTCCTCCCATGGTTGTGCTCCTTCCATATTTGCATGAAGGCAAAGTGGAGAAGGCAGTAGTGAGGCAGAATATCAAGGGACAAACTATAGGGAAAGCTGCTTTTCCCCCACAGCTGTGTGGGAAATGTTAGCCAGCACTCTTGGCGTTGTCATCCACTGACACTCTGGGGAAATGAAAGAACAATCCTAGTATAGCTGCTGCTAGAGTCACCAGCTCTGGGCACAGGGCATGAGAAAGTGGGTTCAGAACTTAATATGTGATAAGCTGCTGCACAAATTGCAAAAAATACTTGATGATGTGGAGTTTCATTTTAAAATGGAACTTGGTGCTGCCCAGGTTTAAAAAAAAAAATTAAGGGAAAAATCAAGAGCCCTAAAATTCTCTCTGCAGTGAGCATGCTGATCTGTAAACTGAGAAGTTGCAGTAGCTGAGACTCCAGAGGGGTTGGGTTTGCTAGAAGCTCGATCGATGACTGAACCCTAATCCTGAATGCCTGCAGTCTGTTTGCTCTCTGAGCTCGTGCTCTACTAGAAGTTCTTATTATGTAATTACTGTGCTCCGTGTGAACCAAGTGAGGCATGAAGCGATAACCTTGGCACTCATTTATCTTGGTCTTTAGAGGGGGTAGAGCTGACCCAAGTGATAATTCACGGCTGTGTTCTTCACTAAAGTACAAGTGTGAAGTGTCCATTTTTGACTCTTCAAGTGGCCTTGGTAAACCTGAATTTTCCATCTTTTTCCTCCAGAAGCCTCCAATTTGGTTTTGGAAACACGGAGTCAGAGCAGGGTATAGGGCACGGAGAATACCTTTCTTGTGGCCTTTGTGTTGAAGACCAGCCCCTGGGATCTCATTGTCCTGTGGGCCCCACTGTGTACTCCCTTTGGGAGCTCTCATCTTAATCCTTCTACTCCTGGCAGAGGGAATTGACTGTTGAAGATTAATGAACATGACAAATCAGGATCTTTGATTGTAATTGAAAACGGAGGCCTTGCATCCAGTTTGCAAACTCTGAAGTCGCTTGGTTTCATGTGTATATTTTTAAAGACCTGCTGCTTCCATCCAGACCCCCAGTCCATTGAGTATAGTAGGTAGAGAGTTAATTTTCTCAGGAGCATTTGTAATTTTAATTTGGGGGTCTTGAGAAACATTCTTGTTTCATTCCTACACCCTTCTCTTTTTTTTTTTTAAGAGGCTTTAGAGGGGGGTTATAAATCACACATTAAGTAGGTGGCAAAAAGAATTGCTTCAGCATGGCTAGCCAGAGGAGCATGGAACTTTCTAGTAGGGTGGTCAGGCCACCATTGAATCATTGTAGACTACTTCGGATTATAGATCCCCACACCAAAGATTTAAGATGCAATATGGAACTGTTTACAGGATTTTCATGAACCAACGTCCCTCCCACTCCCTTCTAGAGCTGTCATTGGAATTTGGTCATTTGTATTGTAATTAGTGTAAAATCAAGTAACAGTACTGTGGATCCTCTCTGCTGTGTGGTTAAGGAATAAAAATGGTGATCATGGGCTATTTTCTGAGCAGAGGCTTCTGAGAAGGGGAAAGTAATTAACAGCAACAGACCCTTTATCCAAAAGGCCTTTTGTTTGAAGATAGTTTTCTCTTTTGAGGATAGCAGAAATTAACTTTGGCACAAAACCATTCCTTGGGACACAAGGGACATTCCAAATCTTAAAAGGCACTCGAGATGATAGGAGTAGTCAGTGGCACAGATAATTTGGGGGGAGGGGACTTTCAGAAGTCTTTTGTGCCTGATTTTTAGTAAAAATTATATATGCCTGCAGATATACAGGTATTCATCTAAGAACACTGAATGGAATTCTAGCCCTGAAGGGCGTCTGCCAAAATCCTTAATTTTTGTTTTGTTTTCAACATATGATTATACCTGATCTTTTTGTGCTCTACCTTTTCCCTTTTCTACTCTTCCATTTGTGTGAACAAAAACACGTCAATGTTTTTGTCTTCAAATTGTGTGTGTTGTGTTTTAATTCAGCGGGAGCTAGAAATCTATCAGAATTGCTTAAACAGACACTTTGGGATATTTTAGCTTAGCAGTATAACCTTGCATTTTTTTTTCTTACTATGTAGCCCAGCAAAGTACAGTTAGCTCTGAAAGGGCAGTAACTACAATGATTTTCAAGCTTAACATTTGTCAGTGTGACTGTTAGGTCAGTGTTCTGATGGAAAGCAAAGCCAATGATGGCTGGCTGTTAGTGATTATGATCAACCTTTAGGGTCCAAAACTTGACTCTGAGAATTGTGGGCAGGGCTGACCTCTTAAGTCCTATTTACTTAGATGTATACTATTCTGTGATTTGAAAAGAAGCTATATCTGCCCATCTCTTCCTGTGGAGCCCCTTCTACAACTTACATTTTCTGCTACTTTCTGGCAGCCTTTGTTAGCTGGGCAGACCAATTGAAGGGGCATTCTCAGCCCATTGGCTGTTGTACCAATATGGGTCACCAGGGGTCAGTCACCCCCAGGTCTCTTAGGAGTGGGGAACCTGTGGCCTCGAGGCCACTGGTCCCCCACTTCTGCTAGACTTGGTGTTTGGGCTGTTGCTTAATAGCAGCCAATTCTTGGTTAGAAAAGGAATGGAGATAAGAGATCAATGAAAGCGTTAATTCTTTTGCCTTGTCTACAAACCTTGCTTCTTAAAGCTGTATGACTCCATCTCTGCTGAGTTCGTATAGCCTTTTATTTTTCTTAAACCTTAGCTTATATGATGTTACTTTCACAGATCTGGCTCTTTGTGGTCCAGGAGGTTTATAGGGCAGTTCGAGGAGTTTGTGTCTTTGCGTTTAAGGAGTCTAGTGACCACAGTGGAGCCTTCCTTCCCTAGCCCCCATCCTCTACTATGTGAGCCATAAAATGTTTTTAGTCCATATATACACGTATATATACTTAGACTTGCATATATGCATATACACATATATCTATTTAAAATACATGGGATTGTCTTTATGATTCCATATATATTATATATAAAGTAATATATAAATACACAGGATGAGGCAAAATTTAAATAAATGTTCCACATCCTAATACAAGAGTTGAAATGATATATGAGCAAATTATTTTAACCACAGAGATGAACTGACTACAGTCTGCTGATCAGCGATGTGCCAGCTTTCCTCACCACACACAGAGACGCAAGCCTTATGAGGGAAGGCCCACGTGTCTAGAGTAAGCAGCAGTTTATGCCAGGGGATTGGCAAACGTTCCACTTTCCATTTTGCTACTCATAAGCCACCTAGAGAGAGTATAAGCTGAAATAATTGAGCTGCTAAATGGTTTGTACACTTTTGCAAGGCTTTATCTACAGGAGTTTTCACTGTAGATGTTTACATTTCTATTAGCACTGTGTTTCTTTGTAATTGTCATAGGAGACTTGTTTTACTGTGATACTACTTGGTTGGCCTGTCCTCTACCACTGATGTTCTCCAGGAAGTCTGATTTCTCCTTCTTGAGCAAATAGGGCGAGAGCCTGAATCCCACAACGTGAGAGGGATGACAGAGCCTTTGGATGGGCTGGGTTTAGAGCAAAAGCAAATGAAAGCAGCCTTGCTACTTCTTGAAAACTAATTTTAACAGAAAGAAAAAAAAAACAATTTCCTTTTTCCCTTGAGGGGCTTAAAATACACTCTCAGCAAACATATTTACAGTGTATATTGAAATAGTGGTGGGAACTTAATGATATGATTTGTGGTCCAACTTTTGTGGATGGATCTAAATGGTCAACAGTGAAAATAGAAATGGAACTTTGACTGGTAGCTCAGTGAGTGAATGAGAGGAAGAAGGAAGTGGTTTGGGTGAAGTTTTTGTTTGCTTTTTGTGCCATGGTTCTACAAATAACCTAGGCATTTGATAGGGTATTGTGGTAGAGGAGCAAAATTGAGGGTATCCTTTTTTTTGGGGGGGGGCAAGGGAGAATCATCATTTTTGAAGTACAAACTAATACTCATTTCTTGTTAGCTAAATGGCTCCAAGTGGGGTCCCTAGCTCTTCATTGCCTTCTAGAAATTGAGTGTATGCAATCAACATGGTGAGATATAGAAGGGGCAGATGGAGAGATAGCCCCAAATTAATTCAGTCCTTGCTCTTCCCAGAGTTGGACTGAACCCTGACACCCTTGTAATAATTCTGCTACTTAGCCTCAGGAACAAAGTCTACTTTGGCTTGTGGAATATTTTTATGACTTTGAACTTGTAGAGAAGCTTGGTAGAAATTTGATGCTGTAGATGTTACTAAACTCTCAAAAACCAGACTTAAGAGAGAAACAGGTAATCCAGAAATTTCTGGACTAGTTGGCAACCATCAGTCCAGTGGACAACTAGGGCCATAATTGGTGCTCAGCTGAATACAGTTTAGAAGTTAAAATTGGCAGGTCATTCTTCAGCGTTTCGACTTCCTATTCATTAGTTCAAGCCAGCAGCTCAAAAAGGGACGTGCTTTGACAAACAATTAGCTATGTATTACTGTAATAGGCAGCTGATGAGACTCACTGAGAAGTTGGCAACACTTTGAAACCCTGGAAGCTACAATGATTTTCTGTTAAAAGAGGATGACTAAAGGATTGTTTAGCACAGGGGTTCTTACTTAGCCTGGGGTCAGTGAACTTTTTTTTTTTAATATTGTGATAGTAATTTCAGTATCATTGGTTTCCTTGGTAATCCTCTATTTTGTTTTAGACATTTAAAAACATTGTGAGAAGATCTGTAGCCTTGACCAGACTTCCAAAGTAAGGTCTGTGACGTAAGAAGGCTAAGAAGCTTGGGTTAGGTTGAAGTGGCCTCATTTTACCCATCCTAGGAATTTGGGAGGGTGCATTTAGTAAGCTTCAAGGCAAGGTCCTGTGGTGTTGAATCTGGGAATTGAAAGGGAAAATCCAATGGGTTTGCTGGAGGCTATTGTGGGGTTGATATAGCAGGGCTTTTAAAAAAAAAACCTAAAAAAATGAAGTTGACCTCAAAATACTAGAAAATGAAGCATTGAAACCTCTCTTTTTTAGGGGGGAAACCAACAGCCCTGAGATAACCCACCCTTCATCAGATTTATCATTGTAGAATTAGAATGCCATTTTTAGGAGGAACAGTATGCTGTAGTGGATAGAGGCCAGTCTTGTAGGCAGGAGACCTGGTGGGTACAAGTCACAGACTAGCTGTGTGACAAGTCACCTTAGCCTCTCAGTGCCCCAGGCAGCTCTAAGACAGGGTTACAGATAATTTGGAGATCTACAGCAATGAAATTATGGTTTGGGTTTTTCCCCCACATACCAAGGGTTTGTTACACAAATGAAATCGCAGGTCTGGCCATCCCTTTTCTTCTCGCCCCAAATAATCTCTTTAAATATACAGTTTTAAAAGCTTTGCTGCATGAGCTATGATTTTTTATCATGGGATGCAAGGAGGGGGTGTGGGGACAGTTAAGGGGAGATAGGGGTAATCAGGTTTTTTCCATGTAGAAATCTCAACCAGCGGAGAAATGACTGTTTACAAATTTTTATAATTCTCAATGACTGTCTCTAGCATAAAAAAATGTACACCTGCATTGACCTTTCCTCATTTTCAGGTTACTATTTTTCAAGGTTACTACTCGGGTTATTTGTTTTAATCTTCCATTAATTAAGGCTCCGTTCTTCAAGACCATTGGAGCCATCATCTGGCCTCTATGACCACTTCCTTTGAAATGTTATTCCCATCCTGTGTTCCCAAAGCTTTGTGTTTTCAGGTGGCTCCGGTGGGTGCAGAATAGTTCACCAGTGAACTGTGGCTGGGCTTGCCCTTCACTTCAACCTTATATGTAAACATTTGTTTGCATGTTTTTAATATTTTTCAACTCTGTGGACAGGTTGGGCTGGGAGCAGGTAATCTTGAGGAGAGACTGCCATGTTGGGCATCTCTACTCCTTCTGTCTTCCCCTTTTACACCTGCCCTTGAATTTTCCAGTTGAGCATGGTGATTGAGCAAAGGTGATTATGGACTTTTCTTTCAAATCATTGAAACAGCATCAGTGTTTTACAAGAACTGGGCTTATCTGCAATCCACCCATGCTTGCCTATAGCTCAACCTCTCATCCCATAATGCTTTGGTTTTGAGAAGTCAAAAAAACTCTCCTGGAGAAGTTACAGGAGCCAAGCTCAGGAACCCCAGAGTCGATCACTTTGTGCCGTTGACCTTCGGGGCTGGCTGACCGTGTACTTTGTAGCTGAGTTGGGTTTTGAATTTGTTTTGTCAAATACTGAAATACATGTCAGCCTGGAGTAGGGAGAACACTTGATTCTTTTTAAAAAGGAAAAAGAAAGGAAAAAAATGAGGACTTTGTTGAGGAAAATGAAATGAAGTGTAAAAAATTTGATATTTAAAGACAATAAAAACTTTTATCATGACACTATTGTTTGGTTAGTTTATTTTAAGTTGAGGTATAGTTTGCTTAACTCCTTTGTCCATTAAGTAGTAATCCAATCTCTTTGTGCATGGAGATACCATGGCATATGGCCTTGACTTCTGAGAGAGATTGTGTAGCATGGGGAAAATGTAAAAAAAAAATACATATATATATATATATATCATAAAAGGATTGCTGTTAAATGACAGTGCCTGGCACAATTAGGTGCTTAATAAATGCTTATTGGTTGATGAAAATGGTGTGTATTTTGGATAACATTCCACATGCAGTAGATGGTAGACAAGGGAAATAATGCTAGCAAGATGTGTAGCATCTCTCCATGGAATGGTTTCTGAACCTTAAACAGACTTTCCCAGAGGTTGGGCATTCCTATGAGATGGGATGGAAGCTGATAGAGAAAGGTGAAGGGACATAGGCAAGTTAGTACTCAGTTGAGTGACTTACAGCCCCAAGTCTCACCATTGGGCCAGCGATGCCCAGTCTTTGAAGTTGATTTCATATGGTTTCATAACTGATTCCTTCTTACCCTCTCTTGCAAGTACCACTTAATATTTATAGTTGTCTTTTAATAGAGTAAAAAAGCATTTTGTCCTGATATGTGATACCCTTTGATATATGATTATATGTACGTATGTGTGTATGTGTATATAAATTATATGTATATATATGTGTGTGTGTGTGTGTATATATATATATACACACACACATAAAATCCCTGATATGTGATAGAAACTCCTTGGAGTATTGGGGAAGCAAAGTTGGAAGTCACTGCCTTATACACTTAACATTTTATTCCACAAACTATCAAAACACTCCTAACCAACTGTGTACTAGTGTCATTTCTTCCCTTACTCCATTAGTGACTAAACTATCCATACCCTTTGCCCCAGAGATCCACTGCTAGGCTTATGCCCTAAGGAGGTTGAAGATGATCAAGTTCCCACGTATGACAAAATACTCAGCAGCACTTTGTGGGAGCAAGGAACTGGAAACAAAGTAGGTGCCCATGGGTTGGGTAATAGATAAGTAGTGAATGGTGCAGAACTATAACAGTATCCATACTGAAAAGCAACAAATACAGGTAACCCAGAAGGAAGCATGGATCTACTTGCATGATGTGACGGGGAAGTAAACCAAACCAGGAGAACCACATACCCAGTGACTACAGCACTGTCAGTGGAAAGAACAACCAAACCAAACAATAGCGTGTCATTATCATGACCAAATTTGGATGCTAGAAGATGCTCTTCCTTTTATTGATACTGAAGAGGTGGAGACTATGGGAGTAGAATGTTGGGTGTGCTGTCAGACAGGATTGATGTGTCAGTTTTTGCCCAACTTTTTTAATCTCAGAAGGAAAGGCTCAACATGTAGGAGAGGGAGATATTCCCAAATGAGTGGTTTAAAAGCAAGAAGAATAAAGACAATACGAAAGGGATAGAATTGGATGTTCTTTTTCCACAGTAAATCCTGTGATCTTAAAAAATCTGTTAAGACTCATTCATAGGATCACAGATTTAAGGGAGGGAGAGAACAGCTTTTGATGGCAACTAGTTCAAGTCATTTCACCCAGGAGGGAACTGAGTCCTAGAGAAGTTACCGAGAACGATTCTTCCCCATCCATAGTTGCATAGGTAAGAGATAAGAGAGCTGGGATTTAGACCCAGGTACCCTGATGTCAAATCCAGTACTCTTACGATGACACACAGTCTCCCTGGTTTAGATTGAAATCCTCTTACTCCTATGGCATTGTCTCTAGTAAACGTTTGTGAAAACTTCTATAATGGTGAGAATTTAGCATTATAAGGAAGGGGGAATTTATCTCTTTAGAAATCAGAAGAAAAGGTCTTTAGTTGAATTTGGCAGTTCTGGGTTTTGACTGAGGATGTATCACTGAGCTGAGGTGGAATTAAAAAAAAAACGACAACTGGCTAATTGCCAAGGAAAAGAAACAACAACAGGAGAGCTTCGTAAAGAGTGTGGCATTTCTAATTCTTGAAGAACCTGATTATATGAACCTGGATTCTTTTGTGTCGTAGGCCAGTGAACTGTGACCAACCGAGTAATCCCTACTCACAGCTAATGAGTGTAATAATTGGATTAGCCAATCCTCCTTTCCTAATTATGTGGAAAAGGAGGACTTAATCTTGAAAACAGATTGGAGTCAGAGAATTGAAGTTTTAGTTTCTCCGAAAAACAAAAAACAACCAGAAACGGACATTGTACCTGTAACTGGACACAGCCAATTTCAGGTTGGGGTGACTTAAATCCAGCTAGTTACAGGAGCAATCCATGTATCCCCACCATCCCCACCCCCACCCAGATAAGAGGAATTTAAGTATTGCTGTATTAAATTTGCAAACCACAGACTGACCCCAAAGGATGTTTTGGGAGTTACATGCAGAGAGATGATAATTGAACCTGTGGGAGCTGATTGCAGTCCTTAGAGGTCATCTTGTCAAGCTCTTTAATTTTAAAATCAAGGAAACTGAGCTTAGGGAAAATGATGAGGTCAAGGTCATATGGCTAATTAGTGGCTAGATTAGTCTCCATTTCATTCTCTTTCTTTTCTGGATATAAATGCCAAAGATAAAGGATATATCCCCCAAACATACTATTATTTAATAGCTTGTTATTTTAAAAAAAAGGCAGCTAGGTGGCACAGTGGATAGAGCACCAAGCACCAAGCCCTGGAGTCAGGAGGACCTGAGTTCAAATGTGGCCTCGGACACGTAACACTCATTAGCTGTGTGACTGTGGGCAAGTCACTTAACCCAAATTGACTTGCCCCACCCCCCAAAAAATAGCTAATGTCTCCATAATCTGTAAAAACATCTCAACCTTTAAAAAATAGACATTATTAGGTGCTTAGTAACCTCTCTGAAGTAGTGCCTTTTATTTGTCCCAGACAGGGATGGGATTATGTCTCCTCTGATTGCTACAGCTAACATTTCTAACACAATATTGAATAACAGTGGTGATAATGGACATCCTTGTTTCACCCCTCATCTTACTGGAAATGCTTCTAGCTTATCCCCATTGCATTTAATACTTGCTGATGGTTTTTGATAGATGCTATCTATCATTTTAAGGAAGACTCCATTTATTCCTATGCCGTTTAGTGTTTTTAATAAGAATGGGCAGATTGTGTCTCAAAGAGTTCTCCCACACATACAGTATTGTGCAATCAGGTGAATAAGCCCATGTTCAGTTCTGTTCCTAATTTAATAGACTCATTAGTCATATCCCTTTTCAATCATATTTGCAGACAGAAGAGGAGTAGCCTTGCATCTGCCCATTGTTTCTACGTCAAATGAGCAAATTCTGTACATCGCAGTTTAAATTTTACTAGAAGTCTTGAAATGTATCCCAAGTCAAGGCAGATTCCCCATTCCACCCAGATGACTGGCCAGCAGTTATGAAACTGTTTGGGGGACAATGGTCAGTTTTAGTTCTCAGCCCTAAAGTTGTTGACTATCAAATGTTCCTCCAAGGCAGCATTTTCCAAGCTTATACAGCAGCAAAATACTTTGGGTCTTGAGTTATATCAACAGAACCCATTAATTCTGGGTCACAGGCTCTAAGGAGGGTCTAGCATATCCCTGAAGCTTTTAAGGGCTTGTGAGAAGGTTAGAGCAGAACTGAGGAAACCAAATTTATTTTCTTATTGAAAATTTGCTGTCTATAAATATTTTAGAGGGGGAGAAGTCACTGGAGTTATTTTGTCACAGAACTCCTCATTGTGTAATGCTAGGGTTCAAAGGATCATAGATTTAGAAAGGGACTTGAGAGGTCATTTTTAAACCTTTCATATTGTAGATGTAAAGAGGTTGTGACACCCAGAGTCACACTGGTAGTAGGTATGGTGGAGCCTGGATCTGAAGCTAGAGCCTCAGGCTGTACCTCCCCAAACAGTTTGGGAAACTCACGAATGGAAAAGGCGAGGCAGGTAATTTCAGATGCACACACTAATACCCTCTACAGTGATGAGAAGCAGTGATGTATAATGGAAAGAACGCTGAGTTTGGAGTCAGGAGTTAGAAAACTACCATCAGTAGAAATGGGGAACTTAGCAATAAGGGCTGGCTAGAGTCCCACCCCTGACTTAACTGAACTGAGACTCTAGGTTCTTCTACACATCTGACCTGTCTGTCTCCTTTGCTGGATCATCATCTATGTCCTGACCCCTGCCTCTGGGTGGACTCCAAGGTTCTACCTTGAACTGAATTTCTAATTAGCTCCCGAGGGCTAAATTATTCATTCTATCCAAATGTATCTAACTCTAATCTGTTTCCCAGGTTCTAATCCTAAATCACCAACTACCTGTTGGAATTTCCAACTGGATGTCCTCCATAGGTCTCACAAATTCAACAGGTTCAAAATAGAACAGAATCCCCCCCCACGATGCATCTTTATTCCCAAGTCTGTTTCTGTGGGAAGTAGTACCACTAGTCACCTGTTTTGAAAACCTGAAAGTGATCTGTCAGTCTTCTCTCTCCCTCATCCCTCCACATCCTATCAGTTGCCAAGCCCTGTTGATTCTACTCCTACAGCATGTCTCACATCCATCCCCTTGTCTGACTCATGCAGCCACCATTCAGACCTTCATCACTTTTCACCTGGACTATTGCAACAGTCTCCTAATGGGTCAGGTCTCTTTCCACACTACCCACAGCTGTCAAAGTGATATTTCTGACCATGTCGCTCACCTGCTCAAGCAGGTCCAGTGGCTCCCTATGCCTCTGGGATGAAATATAAATATATGTTTGGCATGTAGAGTACTTTGTAATCTATTTCCAACCTAACTTTTCAGGCTTAAGACACATGCATACTTTTATTTATTTTTTATTTTTTAATTTATTTATTTTTAAGTTTTCAACATTCACTTCCATAAGGTTTTGAGTTTTAAATTTTCTCCCCCTCCCACTTCTTCCCACTCCACCCCCCAAGACAGCATACCATCTGTTGTAGGCTCTACATATACATTTCTATTAAGCATATTTTCCCATTAGTCATGATGTAAAGAGCAATTAGAACTAATGGGAGGAACCATGAGAATGAAGCAATAAAACAAAACAACAAAGGAAAAGGAGAGCAAATGGTATGCTTCTATCTGCATTTAGACTCCATATTTTTTCCTCTGGGTGTGGATGGCAATTTCCATCATGAATCTTTTGGAGTTATCTTAGATTCTTTCGTTGCTGTGAAGAGACAAGTCTATCAAAGTCAGTCATCCCATAATGTGGCTGTTACTGTGTACAGTGTTCTCTTGGTTCTGCTCATTATACTCTGCATCAGTTCATGTAAGTCTTTCCAAGTTTTTTTGAAGTCCACTTGCTCATCATTTCTTATAGCATAAGTGTATTCCATTACATTCATATACCACAACTTGTTCAGCCATTCCCCAATTGATAGGCATCCCCTCAATTTCCAATTCTTGACCACCACAAAAAGAGCTGCTGTAAATATTTTTGTACGTGTGGGTCCTTTTCCCGTTTTTATGATCTCTTTGGGATATAGACCTAGAAGTGGTATTACTGGGTGGAAGGGTATGCTCAATTTTATAGACCTTTGGACATAGTTCCAAATTGCTCTCCAAAATGGATAATTTCATAAGTCCATCAGCAATGTATTAGGGTTCCAATTTTCCCATATCTCCAACATTTATCATCATTTTGTTTTGTCATGTTAGCCAATCTGATAGGTATGAAAAATGAGATATTGTTTTTGTTTGTTTTTGGTGAAGCAATTGGGGTTAAGTGACTCGACCAGAGTTACGTAGCTAGGGAGTGTTATGTGTCTGAGGCCGGATTTGAACTCAGGTCCTCCTGACTCCAGGGCCAGTGCTCTATCCACTGCGTCACCTAGCTACCCCACATGCATACATTTTAAAAGACAGGCGAACTGACCCTGGTGCAGTCCCTTGCATGTGACATTCCACCTCCCCTTCTCATGACTTTTCACAGATTGTCTCCTATGACTGAGATGCTCTCCTTTCTCCCCTCTGCCTCATTGAATCCTAGCTTTCGGGTGGAGCCAAGATAGTATGTTAAAGTGAGCGTTTTTGCTGAGCTCTCCCAACATTACCCTCTAAAGAACTAAAAAAAAGCAGGCAGGTCAATGGTGCAGTGGCTAGAGCATTGGCCCTGGAGTCAGGAAGACCTGAGTTCAAATCCAGCCTCAGACAATTGACACTTACTAGCTGTGTGACCCTGGACAAGTCACTTAACCCCATTGCCTAGTCAAAAAAAAAACAAAAAAAAAAACTGTGAAATTGAATTCTAAGCAGCATAAATAACAGAAAGTCAAACTGAGTTATTTTTCCAGCCCAGGATCGCTTAGGAGGACAGAGAGGGGTCTGTGGTCACTGAGGTTGGGACAGGCTAGTAGCATGGAGTGGTGGAAGTGGAATGGGCTGTGAGCCTTTGATTTGGTGGCAGCAGCAACAGCAGCAGTAGCAGGAGTGCTCAGTGTCCAGAGATGGTAAACATTGAGTCCTGGGTCAAAAAGAGATTATGGGAGACCCCTGTGCTCACACTAGGAACAGGATTAGGTACTATTTGGCAACTCCATTGCCCAGTCAGATCCTGGTTGCAATTCCGGGGCAGAGGGGAGTGCTTTTGGTCACAAGGGAGCAGGGGTCCTGCTTGGGTACAGGTGGAAGTTTTAGGATGGAGGAGTTAAGGTTACAAGGCAGTATGGTCCCTACCTGGGTAAGGACCAGAGCACAGAACAAGAGGGCAGTGACCACACCTCTCCCCAGAACACACCACCTTGGAAGTGCTGAAAGTTTCCAGGCCCCAGACCCTGTTGTAAAAACAGCAGAATATAAAAGTCTGAAGCTCAAGATAGCTGTTCCCTCCTACCCACCCACTCCAGAAGTCAACAGAGCCCAATTCTAACATAAAATCCAAAGTGAAGAAATAGCCTGGGAAAACTAGCAAACAGCTAAAAAAGAACCTGACTATAAAAAGCTACTATGGAGACAAGGAAGCTCAAGACACTTATTAAGAACAAAAAAAAAACCTCAAAAGAAGATGATGACTTGAAAATATCTACAAGCAAAGTCTCAAAGAAAAATGAACAGCTTGAACACAAGCTCAACGGAATTCTAGAATAACTACAGAAGGATATTTTTGAGCAAAAAAAAAACCCTTTTTTTAATCTAATAAGAGTAATAGAGGAAAAACTGGGGAAAGAAATGAGAGTAATACAAGAAAATTATTAAAAAAAAAAAAGAATAGCTTGGTGGAAGAGGCACACAAAAAATATACTGAAGAAAATAACTCCTTAAAAACCAGAATTGGGGGCAACTAGGTGGCGCAGTGGATAGAGCACCAGCCCTGAAGTCGGGAGGACCTGAGTTCAAATCCGGCCTCAGACCAAACACTTGACACTTACTAGCTGTGTGACCCTGGGCAAGTCACTTAACCCCGATTGCCTAAAAAAAAACAAAAACCCAAAAACAAAACAGAATTGGCTAAATGGTAAAAAGAGGTACAAAAGCGCACTGAAGCCCTTTCCAGGGCTGCTCATGCACCTTTGGTGGCCATGTGTCATCCAACTCTCACCTGTGGCTCCAAGGAGGTATAGCATGTGAAATGGCCACACCTTGGTAAAAACCATCTCAGTCAATAGGCTAAACCAGGTTGAGGTAACCGACAGGCTTCAAACCTGTTGGTGAGGTAAGGGGTTGTCTACCCTAAGCATGTGAAGACTTCCCCCCAGTGAAATGGATGGATGTAAATAATTTGTTCATTGTTCATTCAGCCACGAAAGCAGCTGAAGCAGGAGCTGTGGAGTGCTTAGAGCCTGGTCAGACATGGAAGACACCAAGATCATTCACTGCATCCCAGGCAATTGCCAGTTGTCATGACTTTTGTCTTGCCACTGGACTTTGATGACTGGAAGAGAGTAAGGCTGATGATTTTGTGCAACTCTGCCTCATGTAAATCCAGTCCACCCATGAGTCAAAACCGCACCCTCTGACGTTATTTGTCCTCTTCAAAAACGAAGTACAAACAATAACTTAGAAGGTGTGGATGTGAGACTATTATGTTCAGATGATCTCAAAAGAGAAATGGAAGAAGAGGGCAGGGACAGGAAAGATGGGGGAAATTATCTCACATAAAAGAGGCACTCAAAGAACAGTCTTTACAATGGAGGGGAAAATGGGTGGAATGAAGCAGGTGAAGCTTGAACGTCATTCTCATCTGAACTGGTTCAAAAAGAGAAGAATATGTATACACACACACACACACACACACACACACACACACACACACACAGTTGGGTATAGAAAATCATCTTACCCGACAAGGAAGTAGTAGGGGAAAAGGCTAAGAGAAAAAGTGAGAGTGATAAGAGGGAAGATAGATGAAGGGAGGCAGTGGTCCAAGCAACACAGAGGAGGGGACAGGGTTAAAAAAAAAACAGATAAAGATAAATAAAAGAGAATAGGATGGAGGGAAATGCGTAGTTAGTAATCATAACTGAATTTGAAGGGGATGGACTCACCCACAAAATAGAAGAAGATAGCAGACTGGATTAGAAATCGGAATCCAACAGCATGTTGTTTATGGGAGACATACCTGAAACAGAAGGAAACATATAGAGTTAAAATAAGGGTCTGGGGCAGAATCTATTATGCTTCATCTGAAGTTTTTAAGAAAAAAGGCAGGGATAACAGTCATGATCTCAGATCATTATCTCCTCTGCACCAGGCAGCCAGTAGTGAGCCACTGGCACTGACAGCTTCTGGAGCTCTCAGCCCACAGATGGAAAGGGGGTCAGATGGAAATTGCAGGAAGTCCTTTGCTGGCTGTGGGTGCAGGACTCCATTACATCTCCCATATGCAGATCCAGGAACATTATAGCTATATTCTAAAGCACCCAGGTCAAGGAGAAAATATTGCAATTCTGATTAGAAAGTAACAATTCAAATATCATGGAGCCACAATCAGGATGAACAACAAAGCTCCTACGTTAAAGGATCGGAGAGCTTGAAATGGGATATTCCAGAGGGCAAAGTTACTAGATTACAACCAAGGATCACCTACCCAGTAAAACTGAGTATAATCCTTCGGGAAGGGAAATGGGTATTTAATGAAACAGAGGACTTTCAAACATTCCTGATGAAAAGACCAGAGTTGAATGGAAAATTTGACATTCAAATACAAGACTCAAGAGAAGCATAAAAAGGTGAACTGGAAAGAGAAATCATAAGGCACTTCAAACTGTTTATGTCCCATATGGGAAAAGGATACTTGTAACCCTTAAGAACTTTATCTCACTTTGGGCAAGACACTTATCCTCCTCTGGCAAACTAGGTGTCTCGGTGAATAGACCACCAGGCCAGAAGTCCGGATGGTTTAAGTTCAAAGTTGGCCTCAGATATTTACTAGATGTGTGGCCTTGGGCAAGTCACTTAACCTCTATTTGTCTCAAGTTTCCTCATGTATAAAATGGGGATAACGGAACACCTACTTCCCAGAGCTGTTGTGAGGATCAAATGAGTAAATAATTGTAAAGCACTTAGCGCAGTGTCTGGCACAAGAACTATATAGATGTTTGCTGTTGTTGTTAAAATAAAGAAGTCACATTGGAAAAAAAAAAAAGAACTTTATCACTATTAGGGCAGTTAGGAGTATACATCAACAGAGGGTACCAGTGTAAGCTGACTATGATGGGCTGATATCCAAAAAAATAAAATTAAGTTAAAGAGTGAGAAGAGGAAAGGAAGAGGTGCAATGGGATAAATTATCTCACATAAAAGAAGCAAAAAAGAGCTTTTACAGTGGAAGGGAAGGTGAGGGGGATGGCAGGCAATGCTTAAGCCTTGCTCTCATTAGAATTGGCTCAAAGAGGGAACAACATACACACTAAGTTAAATATAGAAATCAATCTTATCCTATAGAAAAGTAGGAAGGAAGGAGGACAACAGAAGGGAGCAGACTGATACAAGGGAAAGTGAATTGGAGGAGGCAGTGACCAGAAGCAAAACAATTTTGAGGAGGGACAGGGTAATAGGAGAGAGAGAGAGACAGAGAGAGAGAGAGAGGAGGGAGGGAGGGAGGGAGTAGGATGAACTGGATAAAAAAGGAGGATCAAGGGAAATGAAAAATTAGTAATCATAACTGTGAATGTAAATGAGCTGAATGCACCCATAAAATGGAAGTGGATAGCAGAATGGATTAAAAACCTGAATCCTAAGTCCAACCTCAGACACCTGACACTCACTGTGTGACCCTGGGCAAGTCACTTAATCCCAATTACCTCACCAAAAAGCAAAAAAAACAAAAACAAAAATCTGAATCCTACAATATGTTGTTTACAAGAAACACATTTGAAGCAGAGAGACACAGAGTTAAAGGGTCTGGGGCAGAATCTATGATGCTTCAGCTGAAGTAAAAAAAAAAATCAGGAGTTGCAATCATGATCTCAAAGCAAAAGTAAAAATAGATCTTATTAAAAGAGATAAGCAGGGAAACTACATTTTGCTAAAAGGTACCATAGACAATGAAATAATATCAATACTAAACATACATGCAACAAGTGATATAGCATCTAAGTTCTTAAAGGAAAAATTAAATGAGTTACAGGAGGAAATAGTAAAACACTATTAGTGGTGGGGGGGAGGACCTTAACTTGCCCCTTTCAGAACTAGATAAATCTAAGCAAAAAATAAATAAGAAAGATGTTAAAAAATAAATAGAATTTTAGAAAAGTTAGATATGATAGACCTCTGGAGAAAGATGAATGAGAATAGAAAGGAATAAACCTTTTTCTCAGTGGCAGATGGCACCTACACAAAAACTGACCATGTATTAAGGCATAGAACCTCACAACCAAATGCAGAAAAGCAAAAATATTAAATGTGTCCTTTTCAGATCATACTGCAATAAAAAAATGCACTCAATAAAGGGCTGTGGAAACAGAATTAAAAATCAGTTGGAAAGTAAACAATCTAATCCTAAAGAATAAGTGGGTCAAAGAACAAATCATAGAAACAATCAATAATTTCATTAAAGAGAATTACAACAATGAGACAACACACCAAGATTTATGGGATGCAGTCAAAGCAGTACTTAGGGGAAATTTTCTAAAATTTCTAAATGCTTACATCAATAACAACGAGAAAGAGCAGATCAATTAAGGGGCATTCAACTAAAAAAGTCAGAAAAAATACAAATAAAAAATTCCTAATTAAACACTAAATCTGAAAATCAAAAGAGAAATAAATAAATAAATTATTAGTAAATATATAATAAAATATAGTCATGTTAATAATTAATAAATTAGTAAAATTGAAAGTAAGAAAACCATTGAACTAATAACTAAAACTAGAAGCTGATTTTGTGGAAAAAATAATAATATAGATGAACCATTGGTTAATTTGATTAAAAAAAAAAAAGAAAACCAAATTACCAGTATCAAAAATGAAAGAGATAAATTCACCACCAATGAAGATGAAATTAAAGCAATTATTAGAAGCTATTTTCTCAATTATATGCCAATAAACCAAATTCCTTGTATGACACAAATATGGTTTTGATGCCTAAAGCAGGGAGAACAAAAACACAGAAAGAAAACCATAGACTAAACCATCCCTAATGAATAGCGCTGCAAAAAATTTTAAATGAAATACTAACAAGGGAGATTACAACAATATATCACAATGATCATACAATATGACCAGGTGGGATTTATACCAGGAATGCAGGGCTGGTTCAATATTAGGAAAACTATTAACATAATTAACCACATCAATACTGAAACCAACAGAAATCGTATTATTATCTCAATGGATGCAGGAAAGCTTTTGACAAAATACAACACCCATTCCTATTAAAAAAAAAAAAAACACTAGAAAGCATAGGAATAAATGGAGCTTTCTTTAAAATGATGAGTACTAATTATCTAAAACCATCAGCAAGCATTATCAGTGATGGGGATAAGCTAAAAAGCCCTCCCAATAAGATCAGGAGTGAAGCAAGAAGGTCTTCTATTATTCAATATTGTACTAGAAATGCTAGCTATAGCAATAAGAAGAGAAAAAGAAAATGAGGGAATTAGAATAGGCAAAGAGGGAACAAAACTATCACTCTGCAGATGATGTGATGGTGTACTGAGGGAATCCTAGAGAATCCACTTAAAAAACTAGTTGAACTAATTAACAACTTGAGCAAATTACAGAACATAAAATAAATCCACATGAATCATCAGCACATATATATATATATTTGCTTTTTGGTGAGGCAGTCAGGGTTAAGTGACTTGCCCAGGGTCACAAAGCCAGTAAGTGTCAAGGGTCTAAGGTCAGATGTGAACTCAGGTCCTCCTGACTCCAAGGCCAGAGCTCTATCCACTGTGCCACCTAACTGCCTCAGCATTTCTATATATTACCAACAAAATCCAGCAGCAAGAACTAGAAAGAGAAATTCCATTTAAAATAACTGTAGATAATATAAAATACTTGAGAGTCTACTTGCCCCCTCCAAAAAAACCCTGAAATTATGTGAACACAATTGCAAAACACTTTTCACAGAAATAAAGTCAGATCTGAACAATTGGAAAAATATTAATTGTTCATGGGTAGGCCAAGCCAATATAATAAAAATGGCAATTCTACCTAAATTAATTTACTTATTCCATGCCATGCCAAACTACCAAAAGATACTTTATAGAGCTAGAAAAAATAATAACAAAATTAATCTGGAAGAACAAAAGGTCACAAATATCAAGGGAATTAATGAAAGTAAATGTGAAGGAAGTGGTCTAGCTGTACCAGATCTCAAACTGTATTATAAAGCAATAATCATCAAAACAATCTGGTACTGGCTAAGAAATACAGCATGAATCAGTGAAATAGAGTACACACACAATACACAGGAGTAAATGACCACAGTAATCTAATGTTTGATAAACCCAAAGAGCCAAACTTTGAGGACAAGAACTTACTATTTGACAAAAACTGCTGGGAAAACTGGAAAGTAGTTTGGCAGAAACTAGGCAATAGACCAACATCTTACACCATATACCAAGATAAGGTCAAAATGGGTACCTGGTTTAGGCAGATAGGGTAATACCATAAGCAAATTAGGAAAGCTTAGAATAGTATACCTGTCAGATCTATGGAGAAGGGAAGAATTTATGACCAAACAAGAACCAGAAAGCATTACAGGATATAAAATGGATGACTTTGATTACATTTGCACAAACAAAACCAATGCAACCAAGATTAGAAGGAAAACAGAAAGCTGGGGGAAATTTTTTACAGCAAGTGTGTCTGATAAAGGCCTCGTTTCTAAAATATATAGAGAACTGAGTCAAATTTATAAGAATACAAGTCATTCTCCAATTGATAAATGGTCAAAGAATATGAACAGCCAGTTTTCAGATGATGAAATTAAAGCTATCTACAGTCATATGAAAAAATACTCTTAAGTCATTATTGATTAGAGAAATGCAGATTAAAACATCTCTGAAGAACCACCTCACACCTATCAGATGGGCTAATATGTTGGAGAGGATGTGGGAAAATTGGGACACTAATGTTCTCTTGGTGGAGTTGTGAACTGATCCAACCATTCTGGAGAGCAATTTGGAACTATGCCCAAAGGGCTATAAAACTGCATACCCTTTGATCTAGCAATAGCACTACTAGATCTGCATCCCAAAGAAATTTTAAGAAAAAAAAAAAGGAAAAGGACCTATTTGTACAATAATACTTACAGCAGCTGTTTTTTTGTGGTGCAAAGAATTGGAAATTGAGGGGATGCCCATCAATAGGGAATGACTGAAGAAGTGGTGGTATATGATTGTGATGGAATATTGTTGTGTTACAAGAAATGACAAGCAGGATGCTCTCAGAAAAACCTGGAAAGACTTACATGAACTGATGTGAAGTGAAATGATCAGCATCAGGAGAACAGTGTACACAGTAACAGCTATACTATAATGATGATTAACTCTGAATGACAGCTATTTAGATCAATACAATGATCTAAGACAGTGCTATCCACCTCCAATGAGAGAGAACTGATGAACTCCGAGTGCGGATTGAAGCATACTTTTTTTCACTTCCTTTATTTTTCTTGCTTTTTCCCCTCCACATGACTAATGTGGAAATATGTTTTGCATGCTTTCATATATAGAATGGGCATTGCATTTTTCCTCTCAATGTGTGGGGGAGGGGTAGAGGGGGGGGAGTATTTAGAACTGAAAATGAAAATTTAAAAAAAAAAGAAGAAAAAGAATCCTAAGCCTTCCAGACTCATTCAGAATCCCTGTCCTTCATTAGGCCTTTCCTAATACCTCTTTTCCACCCTCTGCTCAAAAATTACCTTTTATTTATTTGTTTAAATTTTGTATTTATCCATATGTATATATGCTGTCCTTTCCCACCCCTAAAATGTAATCTCTTTGAAGACAGGAATTACCTAAATTTTTTGGGGGGGGGGTGCATCTCCTGTGCCCAGCGCAGCGTCCAGTATATTGTAGAGGCTGAATAAATGCTTGTTGCTTGATTAACCTGCTTGTGCTTCCATTTTATCATCTATAAAATTGAGATCAGATTAGTAGTATTTCACAGGGTTGTGAGATTCAGATTTGTTGTTCAGTCATGTCCAACTCTTCAAGATCCTGTGGATTGTACTGTCCATGGGATTTTTTCAGCAAAATGCTGGAGTGGTTTGCCATTTCCTTCTCCAGCTCATTTTACAGATGAGGAAACTGAGGCTAATGGTGATTTGCCCAGGGTCACACAGCTAGTACTTGTCTGAGGCCTGATCTGAACTTAGGTCTTCCTGATTCCTGGCCCAGTCCTCTATCTACTGTGCCACCAGCAATTATGACCATTATTATCATTATTATTATGCTCATTATTATTGTTATAATCATCACCATCACTCCTACATTCTGGAACAGCTGTGAGAACCTGGTTAATGTTGTTTTGGCAATTGCTAAGTATGTTCCCTTTGCTGTTTCCAGATGGAAAAGCAAACTCTTGAGTTTAAGCAACTGCTGAAGAAATAGTTACCCATTCTGGAAATACCACAAACTTTTTTTGTCTTGAGTTTGAAGTTAGAAACCTCATCAACTTTCAGATCATCTTCCCCTTTTTTTTTTCTCAGTTGAATTACAGTGGCTGGGCAATATTCTTCCCCTCTGTCTGCACCTACTTCCACAGTCTCTCTCTCTCTGTGTCTCTCTCTGTCTCTTCTCTCTCTCTCCTCTCTCTCTCCCTCTCTCTCCTCTCTCCTCTCTCTCTGTCTCCTCTCTCTCTCTCTCTCTCTTCTCCTCTCTCTCTCTCTCTCTCTCTTCTCCTCTCTCTCTCTCTCTCTCTCACACACACACACACACACACACACACACACACACACACACACACACCCCTTTCCTTTCTGAATAAGGCATTCTACTACTAGTATTTTCCTTGTTTTAATTTAAGAAGATTTTTGCAATCAGACAATGAAAAAGAAGTTTCACCCTCCCTGGAATTGGAGGTTATGGTTTGTTGAAGGCTCCGGTGTGAGGTGGTTAAGGAATTTTGATTCATGGAGACTCTTGACTCACAGTCCCATGGCCTCTGTGCAGGCCCCCGTCCCCACTTCACGTGATCTGAAGAACAACAAACCCATGCCAAAGGAATAGGTTTCAGTGTCCCATTTCCAGCTGCTTCTAATATTAGGATTTCCCGACAGTCTCTGCTCAATATCATTTTGTGCTCTGTGATGACAGCCATCCCCCTCTCCCCAATTTTTAAGGAGAACTTAAATATTTTTGATGTTTTGTTTTTTTATAATACATTTCCCACATTTCCAAATAATTTCCCTTCCACATCCAGAAAGCGATCCCTTGTAACAGAATAAATGAGAACAACAAAAGGATTTTGGCACAACTAGCCAACCTTTCAACCAAATTTGATACTGTATTTAATATCCCATATCCATGGTCCCCCGCCTTTGCCAAGAAGGGAGGCAGAGGTATGTTTTCTCACCTTCTCTTTTTCTTTTTTTTAATTTTATTGATATCTCTTGTTTTTACATCACCTAGATTTTCTTCTAAATCCTGCTCCCAATAAGGTTATCCCTTGTAGCATGGATTTTTTTTTTTAAACTGGAAAGAAAAAAAATTAACAAAACCAATAAACTAATTGGAAAAAAAATCTGACATTTATACACAATATTCCATACTTGCATACACCTCTGCAAAGGACTAGGGGAAGGAGGCCAGTTGAGTAGGGGTCTTTTCTTCATATTTCTGCAAATTCAGTAACTTTTTCTTTGGAGAGAAGCTTGGTCATCATAATTATATAATATTGAGTTTAGTTGTTTCTGTGGTTGAAGTCATAGTGGTTCTACTTATTTCAATTTTGCATCAGTTCATATAAGACTTTCTAGGTGTTTCTGAATTCTTCCTATTCAGCATTCCTTATGTGGTAATGGATGTATAGCCATTCCCACTTGGTCCAAAGCAGCCTGATGCTAGGGGAAGCTTGGGTGTTGTTGCCTGCTGTGATCAAGCTTTGAGAGGGGGCTGTGCCTCCCAACCCCAAGTAACTCGTCTATCCTCACGAATCCCTCTTTACCTTTGGGCAGAAAGACTGTTCCTCCAGCTCAAGAATTACTTAGGACGGAGTTTAGGCCTGTGGTTACCACTGTAGGCTTGGGTGGAGTGAGAGGGGAGGGTACACCACTTGATGGACTGAGGCTGTTAGCCAAGCTCTTTAAGTAGACTCAGATGTCGGGGCCCCTTTAGTTAGCTGGGTGTGTGTTTTGTGATTTGAAAGGTGATGTAGTATAATGGGTATATAATGTAGTATAATGGTAAAAAGCCAGCCTTGGAGTCAGGAAGACCTGGGCTCCTGTGTTGCCCCTGATGTAGCAGCTAGTGGATAGAGCACTGGGCCTAGAGTCAAGAAGACAACCTGAGTTCAAATGTGGCCTCAGACACATTAGCTGTGTGACCCTGGGCAAGTCACTTCACCCTGTTTGCCTCAGTTTCCTCATCTGTAAAATGAGCTGGAGAAGGAAATGGCAAACTACTCCAATATCTCTGCCAAGAAAAGACCAAATGGGGTCATGAAAAGTCAGACACGGCTCAACAACAACATATACTGGCAATTTCACCCTGGGCAAGTCACTTAACTCTCAGTTGACCCAGAAAACTCCCTAAGACCCTAAATTGCAAAGCAGGCGCTGAGCTGCATTGGTACAAGGGGAGAGTTTCCCCAGAAATTCCCAGTGGGAATTTCTCATAACAATCAATCAGTCAACATTAATTAAGTGCCTACTATGTGCCAGGCACTGTGCTAAGTACTTTATACCAAAGAAGTAGCAGATCAGGTCCAACGAAATAAAATGTAGTGTTTGAAAGTTTTCAGTGTTTTCTCCACAACAACCCCATGAAGTAACCTATTCCTGCTTTGCAGGCAAGGAAACCGAAGGTCAGGTAGACTAAATGAAACAAAAAAATTTAGTACAATATATAGCCTGGCTGCAGAAGACCATGCTAGGTGCTGCGGCAATACCAAGCTATTTAAGACATGGTTCCTGCCCTCAAGGAATCAAAGGGATGAAGCAGAGAGATGACAGTAATCCACTATTACATGAGAAGTGTATTAGAGATTGACAAAATAAAGTGCCATAGAGGGGCTGAGGGAAGGCATTACTCTGGTTGCATAGGAGGGGGAATCAGGGAAGGCTTCCTGGAGGTAGCATTTGAGTTTAACTTTAAAGGATGGTACAAAATGAACAGAGGAGGAGCCCCAACTATGCTATAGATGACCTTAATCCTGAGATAATAATCCTTGTGAGAAACTGTCTATCCTAGGATCTCTCTTCCATTTCCTTAAAGTTCTCCTCCTGGCTAAATCATGAAATTTTCTAGGATCCTTCTTTGGAAACTAATGGGGAGTGAGGTAGGCATGCTCTGACTCGCTGTGGGCAGACAGGTAGTATGGATAGCAGGCTGGATTCAAGTCAAGACATCTGGGTTGGAATTTTGCCTGAGGCACTTGGTAGTTATGTGACCTTCACTTCTCTGATCCTGCTTACTCATCTGTAAAATGGGTATAATAATACTTGGAATACCCACCTACCTCCAAGCATTGTTGTGAGGAAGGCACTATATAAATATTATTATTATTTCGTCCTAGGTGAGTGGTTGTCTCAGGTAAGGAGTTAGAAAAGGCTGGTGTTAGATAGGAATAGTACTACCAGAGGGGTGAAATATTGCTGAGTGGGGATCAAGGAGCTACAGCAGCAGGGTGCCCCTTGAAAGAGTATTACGCACTCCCTTCCTCAACAGAAAAGTGGTCAAAGGAAATTTTCAAAGGAGAGATCCAAGTTATCACCAAGCATATGAAAAAATGCTATAAATCACTAATTAGAGTTACAGAAAGTAAAGCAACCTGGGGGGGCGGTGGGATGGAGTCTAAAAGTGCTGAGGAGGTAGAGTGTCTTCAGTGGGGCTGACACGGGGGAGCAAAGTTCCTGGGAGAGGAACTGATGGGTTTGGAGGCTACCAAAAGTGAAATGGGGGAGGGGGTGAGGAGGGACTGTGTAAGGATCTCAGGAACTAGACTGAGGGGAACCAGCTGAGAAGTTTAGGGAACTGTCCAAGTTACTCAGAGGGTGTGAGAGGGGGCTTCAGTCTCCAAAGGGGAAGGTGACCGAATTCAGGGGAAGAGCAGAGGGCCTGAGAGAGGAGCGGAAGGGTCAAAGAATCCCAAGAGAGCCAGGTGGGAGTGTCTCTAGAAGGACGGAGCGGGTCAATGGGGACTGAGAGGTCAGAGTGTCCGGAGTGAAAAAGCAGGGGTGAGGGTGGGGAGGGGGCACCTAGCAGGGCTACGAGGCCAAGAGAAACCGTGGGATGAGTGAGAGGGGTTGGGGTCCCAGGATTTGAGTTGAGGAGCAGGAAGGCAAAGGTGTCCCTGGGGAAACGACTAAGGGGACCTGGAAGGTCAGTGTCCCAGGAGCAGCACCAAAGGGGCAGCTAGGGACAGGGAGTTCGTAGTGTCCTGGGGACTGGGGAGGGGCGGGTGCTAAGACGGCCAGGAAGGTCACAGTGTCCCGGGAGCCACTGGGATCGAAGGCTCCAGGAGTCCCAGGTGCAAAGCTGGGGGTGCCTAGGCAATCCCTAGGGGGAGTGGGAGCCCCAAGGTCCCGGGCGCAGGTCTAAGGGGCCCAAATATCCGAGACTGAGAGTCCCAGGAGAAGACTACGGGGCCCCAAGTGTCAGAAGGCTCCCAGGAGGGGAGCTGGGATCCCGGACAGACTAGAAGAGTGGGAGCCCCCGGGTCCCGGGCGCAGCTCTAGGGGGCCCGAGTGTCCGGGGCCGAGGGTCCCAGGAAGGGAGCTGGGGTCCCGGACACCCTCGGGGAGTGGGAGCCCTCGGGTCCCGGGCGCACTGCAGAAGCGGGGAGCCCCGTGTCTGGTCGCGGTCCGGTCCCGGGCATGCGGGGCGGAGCCGAGCCGCCCCTCTCCTGACATCAGTTCCTGCCGCCGGGCGCGGCTCCTCCCCCGCCGCCGCCGCGGCTGCCGCGCCTGCCCTCTCTCCCGGCCCGGCCCGCTCCCACGAGCCGCCTGCGCGGAGCCCCGGGCCCGGGCGCGGGCGGCGCACGCAGCAGCGCAGGGCGGCGCGGGGCGGCCGCGCGG
>NW_020953950.1:383433-394945 GCF_900497805.2 Vombatus ursinus | reverse complement strand
CCGCGCGGAGCCGCCACCACGGAGCCCCCAGGCGGCGGCTGGAGGCAGCGGGAGCCGGAGCCAGAGCCGGAGCAGCCCCCGGAGCGGTTGGCGGCGGCGGGGGCGGCCCGGCGCGGGAGGAGACGGCGCGGCGGAGGGGGCCCCGGCCCGGGCACCGGCAGCGTCCCCGGGACCATGGAGCCCGGCGAGGTGAAGGACCGCATCCTGGAGAACATCTCTCTGTCGGTGAAGAAGGTAAGCGCGCCTCCCCACCCAGCCTTCGGGGCCCCGCGGTCCGACCCCTCTAAAGCCAGAGTTCGACCTCTCAACCCCAACCCGCTGCCCTCTTCTTCGAGCCTGGCCAGCCCCGGGTCCTGCCAGGCCCCCCCTGCATCCCCCAAGAAGTTCCTGGGAGAGCCTCGCCCCACCTCCAGCCCCAAACGCTTCTCCTGCCCAATGACATCACCCTGTCCCCTTCAGCCAGCTGGGGCGGGGGGCGGGAGGGGCTGACTCCGCCTCCGTCCCCCCTTCCCAGCCCCCCACCCCCACCCGGGCTGTGGCCTAGAGGGGAGCAGACTCACGTGAGCTTCTCGGACCCCAATGACTCTTTTGAAAGATCGGAGTTGAGATCAGCCTCTTTGCAGTGTTGAAATGACAGCCCCGGGGGACAGACGGGTCACCCACCCCCACCCCGGCCTGGTCTCCCCTCAGGTTCAGGTACCCGCCTTGGCTCAGTGGGGGTGACTGACAAGACCTGCCTCTGCCCCCTGTCAAGCCCTTCCCAAGCCCGGGACCGCATCCGCCCTGCGTGCCCTTCTTGGGGACCCTGTGGTTTCTTGGTGGCGGAGTCTGGAAGGATTCTTGGCTTCAGTGACAAGTCAGAGTCTCCCCCCCCCACTCCTCATCCCGCTGCTGCTCGCCTCTGATGGGACTTCCCTAAATTCACCTTGCTGAAGTGGTTCAGGGCTGCTTGCCTCTCTTGGGTATATTTTAGGACATTCTTTGGGGAGCACAAGGACTGGCCAACCAGCACAGCCCTTCTTGGGGAAGAGTTTTAATTAGAAGCATCCTTTTCTTTTCTTTCTTCCCCCTCCTATTTCCAGCTAGAACATTTATGGTCATGGCTGGTTGGGGGATGGAGTAGGCTAAGCTGAAAAGGGTCCCAGAGGGCCAGCTGGCTTTAGTTCGGTGCAGAGTGTCCCAGGCTAAAGAATGGCAGTTGGTGGAGCTTATATTGGAAGCCTGGGCTTCTTCCGAGGGTCTCCATCAACCTTCTCTAGATTTGGTGACAGCCCCACTAATTAAGGAATTGAAACTGAGGAAGGGGCTGGTGGAGAAGAGAGAGAGCCAGCCAACTGACCCATTTTTTCTCAACCCCAAGTACCTGGCATGCAGAGACACCCAGCATCTTGGTGCTGAGGAAATGCCCTGGATGTAGAGTGGCGGGACCTTGGGGCCCGGTTCTGCCCCTGTCGCCTGTGTTTCCTCATTTAGTTAGACAGAATGGCCCCTGCTAGGTTTGAATCTGACTCTAGGAGGAGAGCTGAACTTGCTTCTTTTAGACAGGGTGGGTTCTTCCCTTCACTCTACCCCTAATTTAAATAAATCACTTGAAAATTTAACTGTCAAAGAAAATTGGAATTTCTGTTCTAAAACAGTTGATTTCAGAATGAACCATCAATATTAATGGTCTTGTCAAGTTTCACTTTTAAAAGTATAAGCTCAGTTTCTTCATCTGTGAAATGGGTTACCAGTAGTACTTAGCTTCCGGGGTAGTTGTGAGGTTATCGAGTGAGATAACCTATGGAAAGTGCTTTGCAAAACTTAAAATGCTGTAGAAATGCTAGTTGTTGTCATTCTTATTTATTCATAATGGTATTATTTATTCTTATAAATAACAATATTGATTATTATTGAGGCAGCTGGATGACACAATGGATAAAGCACTGGGCCTCGAGTCAGAAAGACCTGAGTTCAAATCCTGCCTAAGCCAGTTACCAGCTGTCTGCCTACCTCAATTTCCTCAACTGTGAAATGGGGATAATAATAGCATCTCCCTCACAGGGTTATTGTGAGGATCAAATCAGATATTATTTGTAAAAGTGTTTAGCACAGTGTCTGGCACATATATAAATGCTCATTCATTTCCCTTCGATGATGATGGTGGTGATGATGCTTGGCATATAGTAGGCACTATATAAATGTTTATTTCCTTCCTTTATATTATTAGTATATGCCTGGTACATAGTAAGTGCTATATAAATGCTTATTCTCTTCCCTTCTATTATCCTTATTAGTATTGTGCCTGGTACATAGTAGGCACTATATAAATGCTTATTCCCTTCCCTTCTATTATCCTTATTAGTATTGTGCCTGGTATGTATTAGGCACTATATAAATGCTTATTCCCTTCCCTTCTATTATCCTTATTAGTATTGTGCCTGGTATGTATTAGGCACTATATAAATGCTTATTCCCTTCCCTTCTGTTATCTTTATTAGTATTGTGCCTGGTATGTAGTAGGTACTATATAAATGCTTATTCTCTATGATGATGAAGATGACCATCATTAACATTGCTATTACTATTACAGTCATAATTGTTGTTGTTGTTGTTATTATTTCACTGGTGAGATTGGCCTCATCCTGCTTGACCTCAGGGGGAAGAACATGGAGTGGTGGGCTGCCCCAGGAGGTGAGGTGGGGTTGCTCCTCTTCTGTGGTCTTCTAGGAGAGATCGGATGTCCTCTTGTCCAGGAGATCGAGGCAGCCTGTTTCAAGAAGTCAGGAAGACTCTGCCCTCAGGACGCTTGCTGACCCTGTGACCCAAGTGGCAAAGCATTTCACCTCTCTGAGACTCAGTTTCTTTATCTGTAAAATAGGGAACATGACAACCTGGGCCTCACAGGCTTACAAACGAGTAAAGGATTGAGCCTTTTACTACTGTGCGGGGCTCCTCCTGGTGAGCTTGGGGGGACATGTGGGCCGGCATCCAGCCAGATCGGCCGGTCTGGGTGGATTGGGATTTGCGCTGTCGAACGCAAGGTCCCACCGTCACTGAGATGACCGATCTGTTTGAGGGTTCTTATGATGATTGTTTTCTGTAGGCCCAGCCTATAGGAGGTGGCCCCTGGGGTCCCTTCCAACCTGGCCATTCCATGTTGTTTTCTATTTCGTTTTACCCCTGAACAGGACTAAATATGATGCCTGGTTTTGATAATGCTGCGTGATTTTTGCTTACCCAGGAAAGGTTGAAGGAACAAAGCACTCTGTTAAAAAGCAATCAGTCTTTTGAATAGAAGAGAAAGATGGACTGCTGACTCTTCTGATCTTATCTGTGCCAGTAATGGCAGCATTCCGGGAGGTCAGGAAGTTTGTCAATCTTTTCTAATATGTGTTTGGAGTCATGGGGGTTGGTGGGAGGGAAGTCACCCATAAAGATGTGATGGGAAGGAAGGTGATGGCCTGATTCTGGAGGCCCAAGACCTGGGTGCGGATCCTGTCTCTGACTCTAGCCGGTTCCCTTACCTTCCTTGTGCCTCGGTTTCCTTATCTGAAAAAAGAGTGGGTTGGACCAGATGACCTTCTGAGGTTCCTTCTAGCTCTCAGTCTAAAATGCTGTGAGCCTATAAAACAGGTTATGTAAAAACGTTGCCTAATGAGACCTTCAGGCAACATGTAAGCTTCCTCCAGCAACTGTCTTGGCCATCTGGTCAGGTGTATACTAACAACAATAATAGCTAACATTTATAAAATGCTTTAGGTTTTGCAAAGTGCTTTATAATTATCGTGTCATTTGATCTCCTGGACAACCCTGGGATCATGGGATCATAACAAAATCTAGAGCCAAAAAGAACCCTAAAAACCATCTAGCCCGACCCCTCGATTTTACAGATGGGGAAACTGACACTTACAGAGATGACATGACTTGTCCAAAGTCACATAAGTGACTACAGCTAGATGGGGAAATGGATAGAGCACCTGGCCTGGGTCAGGAAGACCTGAGTTCAAATCCACTCAGACACTTAACCAGCTGTGTGTCCCTGGACAAGTCACTTAACCTCTGTTTGCCTCAGTTTCCTCAACTGTAAAATGGGGATAATAATTGTCCTTATCTCCCAGGGTTGTTGTGAGGGTCAAATAAGATAATATTTGTAAAGTACTTAGTACAATGTCTGGCATGTAATAGCTGCTATATAAATGTTAGTTATTGTGATTATTTATAATCAGCTCTATTAAATGGCAGATACAGGATTTGAATCCTGGTCTTACTTTGTCCACTCTACTGTGCTGACTAGGTACAGATAATGTAGTTATTGGGCTGTGACTACCCCGTTTTGCAGATGGAGAAACTGAGGTTCAGAGAGATGAAATGACCTGCTCAGGGTCATGTGGGTGAGATTCAAACCCACACCCACCTGACTCCAGGCCCAGCATTATTTCCCCTAGCCTAGACCATCCTTTGGAGACAGACATTGTTCCAGGCACCTGAAGGCTTGGGTCTGATTTCTGAGACTTGGGGCCCTGCTACCATCTGTTTAAGAAAGTCTGCTCTGTGTGCTGCTGTCAATGCTGTTTAGAGAATGGGAGCAAAGCAGAGATGGAGAGGTGGTATGTGCTCCCTAAAGGAGGCGTATCATTGTGCCTAGAGCCCAGCGTAGAGCCTATGCTCACAAGGCTTGTCTGACCCGGGGTCTTATTTCGTGCTGTGTTGTCTGCCTCCCACCTCCCTACCGAATGTAAGCTTGCTGAGGGCAGGGACAGTTTCATTTTTTGGTTTTTGTATTCCCAATACAGTTTCCGGTACATATAGGTACTTAATAAATGCTTATTGATTGTTTGATTCATTGACACCAGAGGTGCTTAATCATCATTGCTCATCTGGACCACATCAGCTGTTATATGTCCCTCTGAAGGTAAATGATGATTAAATTTCAGGATCTGGAGTTGGAAGGGACCGTCCACAGGTCATCTAGCCCAGCTCCTCCGTTTTGCTAGTAAGGAAACTGAGGCCCAGGGAAGTCAAGTGATAAGTGTAATAAATCTAAGAGGTGGAATTTGAACCCGGGACTCCAAAGCCAATGCTTGTTTCCCCTGTACCACGCTGGTGCCTAAAAGGTTTCTGACTTCTACTCTGCCTCAGTCAGACCCTACCTGGGCTGATTTTATTCTTTGGGTCTCAGTTTTTTCATTTGTAAAATGAAAGGGGTCAGACTCAATGACTTCTGTGTTATAACCTGATGATGCCCTAAACTAGACTGTGGGCTCCATGAGGACAGGGACCCCCACCTTATCTATATTTTGGATGGCCTGCGGGGCAGAGCATACAGTTGGTGCTTAATACATGTTTGCTGTATTGAAAAGAGGCATCAGAGAAATCTCAGTGGAGTTGCCTCCATCAGATTCCCATCAATTTGGTGACTGGAGGAGGTCTTGGAATCTTGGGCTCCCACTGTTTGTTCCCAGAGTTCACTTGAATTTCATGACTTCAGGAAAGTTGCTTCACCTCCTCCTTCTGAAACTCTCTCCCTTGTCCTCCCCCTCCTCCTCTTTCACCTCTCCCCCTCCTCTCCTTCCTCTCCTCCTCTCCTTCCTCCTCTCCTCTTCCTCTCTACCTTCTCCT
The DNA here is from genome assembly GCF_900497805.2 of Vombatus ursinus. Lineage (NCBI taxonomy): Eukaryota > Metazoa > Chordata > Mammalia > Diprotodontia > Vombatidae > Vombatus > Vombatus ursinus. Next base: position 389,344 of record NW_020953950.1, on the reverse strand, counting down.
CTCCTTCTCCTCCTGGCTTTCCCTACCTTCCTTCAAGTCTCAGCCAAAGACTCCCCTTCTATAAGAAGCCTTTCCCAAGTCCTCCATATTGCTAGTGCCTTCCCTCTTAGATTATCTCCAGTTTATCCTGGCCGTCTCTTGTTTGTACATAGTTGTTTGCGTGTTGTCTGCCCCATTAGACTGTAAGCTCCTTGAAATCAGGGCCTATCTTTTGATGTTCTTTGTATGATCTATGCTTTGCACAGTGCTTGGCATATAGAAGGTGCTTAATACATGCCAGTTGTCTGTCTGAATTCTCCTTGCCCTCTCATAGAATGGGCTTAATTCTCTCTTCCTCTTTTATAGGATGTTATGTGGAGGAGAAGGATGCAGGTAATGTGGTTTGGGTTTCTAGGAAGAAAGATATAATCCAGATGGGGATGTGACTGTTAGGATGTGGAAGTCCCCAGCTCTAATCCCAGCTGTGTGACTTGTGAGCAGCTGTGTGACGTTGGGCTCTTTGGGCCTCAGTAACCTTGTCTGGAAAATGAGGAGATTCCCACTGTAGGATCCATGGCCTTATGTTGGCATTGTAATTGTGTTTGCCAGGCTTGGAGTTCCTGGAGGTGAGCACCCCAGTGAGACAGGGGAGAGGCTTGTCATCGTTACCTTGATTTAAGCCTGTGTCCCTCCTGACTCAGAGGCACGTGGTGGTTTTGTTAGAAAAGGAACTGAGAGGTCAGAGCTTTTGACTCAGATTTGAAGTGTTAAAAAAACAGAAGCAATTTCCATATGTTCTCAAAGCCAAAATGCCAGCAGAGGTCTCACGGGTGCAGCTTGAGGTTGCAGGTGTGGTAACCATTCAAGAGAAATGTGGTCTCCAAGCTCCATCTCTAGTATCCTGGATAGGGGTGAAGCAATAGCTGAGATGAAGGGAGGTGACATTCACTTTGATTTGGTGGCACAGTGGATGGAGTGTCAGGCTTGGAGTCAGGAAGACTCATCTCCCCGAGTTCAAATCTGGCCCCAGTCACTTCCTAGCTGTGTGACCCTGGGCAAGTCATGAACCTTATTTGCCTCAGTTTCCTCATCTGTAAAATGAGCTGGAGAAGGAAATGGCAAGCTGTTACTCCTGTACCTTTGCCAAGAAAACCCTAAATGGGGTCACAAAGAGTCAGACATGACTGAAAAATGACTCAACTCTATGGATGTGAGCCAGTGGGAATATAAAGAAGTTAAGGACGTGACAGTGGTCCCAGCCCTCAAGGAATTGATAGTCTAGTGAGGAAAAAGGACAGCCCCAAAGAAAGATAATTAACTGAGGGATTGGCTTCATGGAGGGGTGGGACTGGAAATGGAGTTTTTTGAGCAGGGGAGAAGGGGAGAGGAAGGCCTTCAAGATGAGATGAGAGGAATACCCAAGTAAAAATATCATTTAACTGAGGCCCGGGAGCCAGAGTGTCCTCTCTGGGCCTCACTATCCCCATTTGTCAAATGAGGGTCCAGGTCATCTGTCTCGTGAAGGAAGGCTTTGGACTCGGTCTCTAAGGTTCTTTCCATATCTGAGGAACTCTGGGATTTAGTACTGTGGAGACGGTGAATAGATCACCATCTGGATGCTGAGTTGATTAGTGGTAGGAGGGGTGGATAATAGGAAGCAGGGATGGAAGAGTAGGTTTGTGTGTAACTTGCATGAGGTATGCAAGCACCCATGGGGGTTTGCAAGCTAATCTCCTGCCATTTTCAAACTAAAATATTTAAAAATATTAAAAACAAAGCAACCCTTTCCTTCAACAGAGACACAGTTCCTGCTAGACTTTCATTTTCAGTTTGGAATCCAAGTTCTTGAGTCAGAATGGGAAAAAAACACCAGTCCTCAAACTGAACTGTTGTTAGCTATTGGTGCAAAGTGTGATTTGATTAACCCAGCTGATCTTTTCCTAGGGGAGAGCCTTTCTGTTTCAGCTTGAAACTTTTTTTTAATGTTTTATTAAGATGTTCCATATCAAACTTTAGTCTTTGAATTTGCCTGCTCATCAGGTACAATTAAATGAATCATTTCCACGCATCGAGTATGGTGATTTTTTTTTTTTCCTGCTCACTGCCTGTGATCCTCCATTCATTTGTTCATTCTTTCTCCCATTTCTTCTTGTGGTCGCTATGAAGGTGGCCTGCATTCCTCTGTTTTTTTCTCGCTTTGCAGTATTTCATCAAGTGCTTTCTAGATTTCTTTGTATTCATCATACACAGTCTTAGTATGGTTTGGTTCCATTATGTTAACAGTTCACAATTTATGTAAAACTGTTCCCCTTTTGTTGGACAAAGAGATTACTCCCCATTAGGGTTGGGTTTGTTTTGTTTTTTTTTTGAGGGGGTGTCTAGCTATGAAGCTGCTATGACTGGTTTTGAACAGAGGGTTCTTGTTTTCATTGGTTTTTTATAGACAAAGCCAACGTATATTCCACAGTTTTCTGTTGCACTCTCTTTCTTCATACCAGTCCAAGGCGTTGATCTCAGATATACCAGAGAAAGGGAAAATCCAAAGATCAGGGAGAGTGTGTGCTTGGTGGTATGCATAGGACTGAGGATATCTAGAGGTCCTTTCCTTTCCAGGAAAGCAGTGACTTCTGGGATGCTGTTTGGAGAACACTGGATTAGGTCACCCTCCATCAGGGTGGTTGGTATGGGCGGGTCTGGATTTGTCTCTCTCTCTGTATCTCTCCTTCCTCTCCATATCTAGAACTGTCTCTGTTTTTGTTCCTATCCCCCCATTTCCATATCTGCATCTATCTCTTTATCTGTCTCTATCTCTGTCTCCCTCCATCTCTGTCTCTCTGGATCAGTCTCTACTTCTGCATCTCTCTCTGTCTCTATCCCTCTATCTCCATATCTTTATCTCTGTCTCCCTCCATCTCTCTATCTGGATCCATCTCTCTTTCTATCTCTGTCTCTTTCCCTCCATCTCCATATCTAGAACTATCTCTGCCTTTGGCCCTATCCCTTCATTTCCATATCTGAACCTATCGCTTTGTCTTTGTCTGTCTCCATCTCTCTATTTGGATCTCTGTCTCTATCCCTTCATCTCCATATCTAGAACTATCTCTGCCTTTGGCTCTATCCCTTCATTTCCATATCTGAACCTATCGCTTTGTCTTTGTCTCTCTCCATCTCTCTATTTGGATCTCTGTCTCTATCCCTCCATCTCCATACCTGGATCTGTCTCTGTCTCTATCTCTGTCTCCCTCCGTCTCCATCACCTAGGTTTATAAATGCACATATGTGTGTATTTGGTTCAGACCTGTGATTTCATCAATATAGGGGAAGTCCCAGTGTGGAAACTTCCTCCATTGATGATCTATAGTTGGTCTTCTGTACCTTATAGTCTTCCTTGGGGCACTAAAGCCATTATGTGTCAGAGATGAGATGGAAAGCCTGGTCTTCTTTACTCAAGGGCCCTGACACTACCCTGACAGTCCCCCAGCTCAAGGCACCTCTCAGAGAAATATCATCACCAAATTATTGTTGGTGACTTTGCTTAGTAACAAGGTTGAGGAATGGAATGGACCCTGTTCTCCATCCTCTCCATTCTACTGAGTGTCACTGAGAAGAGGGCGTTCATCACCTGGGGCCCCAACCCTGGGCTGGGATTCTCATCTCCTCTGCCTGGGTAACGTCCAAGCCCCGGGGGTTTCTCTCCCTTGCTTGTCCATCCCCTGTCAATTCTGGTTAGGTCAGACTAGCATGGAAGATGAGAGTCAATTTTTTTTCTTTTGGTTCTCTGGGGCTGATGGCTATTTTAGGGTCATGGGGACCTGCAGGAGTCTCTGTTTGGCCTCTGCTGAGGCTTAATAATTGATTGCAGCTGTTACTCGACTAGGAGAAAGCGTCAGACAGCTGAACCCCTCATGTCTCATATGCATGCACACACCCCTCCTCCGTTCCCCAAGTCTCTCTGTCTCTCTGTGTGTGTCTCTCTCACTGTCTGTCTCTCTCTCCCTTCCTCCACTTTCCCCCTTTACCTTCCCCTATTGTTGTTTAGTTATTTCAGTTGTGTCTGACTTTTTATAACCCCATTTTGGGTTTTCTTGGCAAAGATACTGTAGTGGTTAGCATTTCCCTCTCTGGCTTATTTTACAGATGAGGAAACTGAGGCCAACGGGGTGACTTGCCCAGGGTCACACAGCTAGTAAGTGTCTGAGGCTGGATTTGAACTCATGAAGATGAATCTTCTTAATTCCAAGCAATGTTCTGTGTCATCTAGCCGCCCATGTGGTTGGAGAAAGCTCTGACTGATCCTGAGTTCAGCGGCTAAGACTGTTTCTCCTTCTGCAGGAATTATCAGACCTTATCTCGTGTTGTTGTTCAAGCACAGGCTGCCTGGGTATTGGACAGTCAATAAATAAACATTTATTACGTGCCTGTTATGTGCCAAGTATGTGCTAAGTGTGGGTCAGACCCTGTTTCCTGCTGAGAACAGGGAGGTGGCTCCTGTCCAGCCATCTCTGAGCTGGGCACTAGTCTGGCCTTGTCCCCTGCCCCGATGGGGATGAAGCTTCTGGATTGTCCTTCATGGGGCTGGCCCTGTTTCCTATTGAGGATCAGCATGACGCTTTTGTCTTCTGCCGTAGGACTGCGCTGCTTTGCACTTAGGACCTCCCCCCACCTTCACCGCTCTCCTTCTGTGACTGAAAATTCCTGACAGTCTCCTTGTATAGTCCTGGTCTGGATGGGGGAGTTTATGAGTGATGTTCTTTGGTTTTCTTAATATTTGTAACTGTTGGTACATTTTTAGAACTTTACTGAGGTATCGGGTGTGGGGGGGAAACTAGGCTCCTCTAGAACCTAACAGAATGCCATCTTCTTATATTTTGGGGGAGGGTACATCTGGAAATGATAAAAGGCATTGATAAAATTTATTTTTTTGGTGGGGAGGTAATTGGGGTTAAGTGACTTGCCCAGGGTCACACAGCTAGTAAATGTCTGGGCAATAAAATTTATTTTAAAAAAAAGGATACTGTTAGTTGAAGAGATAAAATAACTGAAACTAATAGTGAGGTCAGAATATAGTCAATATGCATTTATTAAGGGCTTACTATGGATCAAAAACACTGTACTAGCTCTTGGGAATATATAAGGAAAAAGGAACTGGTCCCTGCCTGCCCTCAGGGAGCTTATGTTCTATCTGGGGATAAAACATGTGTTAGTATAAAAGGGAGAGCAAGTTTGTGGGGTTGGCCTTGGTGCCCCAGGCTTCCCAGTAGGGGGAGATCACTGAAGCTTCCAGGGATGAACCCGTGGCCCCCAGAACATCATGGACTCTGTCCTTTTCCTCTCACCATCAGCCAGGCTTTTGGCCATGTTGGTCCTCCAGCTCCAGGCTTGGGGTGCCGGCAGTGGTCGGGGGAGTTGGCCAGCCCCGAGACCTGGAGACTCATTCTTCAAAAGCCATGTTAAAGAAAAGGGAGCCAGGTGTGCCCTATCTCTGCCACGTCCTGTAGTGTTTCTCCTCCCCCTGCTGGTTACCCAGGTTCCAAAGGCTCTGATTCCTGGCAGGGAGGTTTATGGAGAGAGTTCGTTTGGCGGCCTGTCTGTTAATTAGCTCAGACCTTTAGAAGTGGGAGAGCCACCTGGCTGCTTTTGTCATAGAAGCAGATAAGGAACAGCTCCTGCCCGCTGCCTTCTTTGTGGCCCAGGGAGTTGAAGGTAACTCCCCGGGATTCCCCAGACTTCACTGTAAGGCCAGCACTGCTCTGGCCTTCCCCCCACAGATCTCCTGCAGAAGCTCCAGCTGCCAGATCTCCCCTCGACGTGTGCTGGGCGCACTTTGTATGGAGCAGCGGCGTGGGCCAAAGCTCGTCAGACGGGAGGGAAGACTCCGGCAGCCGGCCATGCTGGACACTCATTCTCTGAGCCTGGCCGGGGGAGAGCCACT
>NW_020953950.1:316078-383423 GCF_900497805.2 Vombatus ursinus | reverse complement strand
GAGAACGCAGGATGTCAGGGCTGGGAGAAGCCTTATCTAGCCCAACCCTCTTATTTTCCAAAGGAATAAACAGGTCCAAGGGAGAGAAGTGACCTGTCTAAGCTCACCCAGGAGGAATAACAGAGGTGGGCTATTTGCAGCCAGGTTGTCTGACTCGGGGTCCGGTGCTCTTGTGCCTACAGCAGTTGGCCTCTCTTGGGAGATTGTCATCCATCATGCCAACCTTCAGAGGCTAAGAATATACCCCCAAATGTCCCTAACATTTCTTCATAAGAGATGGTGCATAGATGCAAAGGACGTTGTCAGAGGTGGGGAGCATTCTAGGCATGGGGAGCTTAGCTTTCAAGGGTGCAGGGGAAGGGTGCTTATAAGGGTAGAATGGAGAGCAGAGGGCATTTGGAACTATTTACAGAGTGCTTCCGCCTCCCTATTGGGCCAGCACCTTTAAACTGCTGATTAATCCAAAAAGCCCTTCTTCCCCTTTTAATAATAGCTCTAACGCACATGCACACACACACACGCACACACACACACACACACACACACACACACACCTCTTTCTACACGTTGTCTCATTTCACCCTCAACCCTGGGAGACAGGCCATCTTGTAGCTCATTCTCCAATGGGGGAGAACAGCTTTGCATGAACATGATATAGACTGGGTAAATTGGAGATAGCCAAGAGAAGGAAGACACCAGCCTGCCCAGGGATCATTAAAGGGGTCTGGTTGAAGTGACACAAAAACATTAGATTAAAAAAAACAACGAAGATTCATCTTGGTTTAAAAAAAAAAAAGGTAGACTTTTTGTTTGCAGGAAAAAAACTTGAAGTCATTAGAAGAACTCTGCATTTTCACAAAGACAATCTGGGCCTGCAACACAAAGTACAAAAATGCAAACTGTCCTTGCCCTCACAGAGCTTGCATTCTCACGTATCTGGCTTTTCAGGCTGGTTATTGGACCCTGGGTTCCCAGAGGAGTATTAAGAAATAAGGTCCTAGCTGAGGAAAAAGTGAGAAAATGAAAACAGACTGAGAGTGTTTCTGCCCTTTGAAGAATGGGCTGGACTGGAGTGTTGGAAACCTCTCTTGGTCATCCCACTTATACTGTAGCAGGGAGGACTTGGAAAGCAGAGTGAGGTGCTTCTGCCAAGCTCTGGCTTCCATCCCTATCAGTGAAGGAAGAGCGTGGAATCCTCATCCTCAGAGCTGACATCATATAGTGCTCTCTCTACAACAGTGCTGTGAGGTAGGGGCTGTTATTATCCTCACTTTTTCAGTCATGTTCAACTCAACTTCAGTCATGCTCAGCCATGACCCCATTGGGAGTTTTCTTGGCAAAGATACTAGAGTGGGGAAATGGCAAACCACTCCAGAATCTTTGCCAAGAAAGGCCACTCAATGGGATCGCAAAGAGTTGGACATGACTGAATAACTACAGTATGCGAGGGGGTATTTGGGATGTTCAGGGAGTACTAACGCCTCTGGTGTGAGGGTTTGCTGAGCCCTTTTCAGAGCTGCTCATCTACCTTTGGTGTCCACCTTTACCCAACTCTTCCCATCCTGACTTTTTTCTTGCCACTGGACTTTGATGATTCTGGAAGAGAGACTTGAGGCTGATGACTGAACAACTCTGCCCCACTTAAATCCATTTCATACATAAGTCATTGGTCCTCTTTGAAAATGAAGGAGGAGCACCACCCCTGCCCAACTCTCACCTGTGGCTCTAAGAAGCTGTAGCATGTAAAATGGCCACACCTTGGTAAAAACCTTCTCAGTCAATAGGCTAAACCAGATTGAAGATAACCAAGGGGCTTCAAACCTGTTGGTGAGGTAAGGGGTTGTCTACCCTGAGCATATGAAGACTTCCTCAGCAGAATAGGCAGATGAAAACAATTTGTTCCAGTGGCCATGGAGGTGACTGAAGCTGGTGCTATGGAGTGCTTAGAGCTGGGTCAGGCATTGAAGATATCAAAGTCACTGCCTCCCAGTCCATCACCAGTCATCTTGACTTCTGTCTTGCCACTGGACTTTGATGACTGTGGAAGAGAGAGTGAGGCTGATGACTTTGTACAACTCTGCCTCACTTAAATCCAATTCATTCTGAGTCAAGACATCACCCCATGATATCAGTGGTCCTCTTCAAAATGAAGAATGAACAACAAACTATGTGCCAGGCACTGGAATAAGAGGAAGGCAAAAGAGAATCGCTGCTGTCTTGGAGCACACCCTCCAATGGGAGAGACAAGAGGCGAGTAACTTTGTACGAACAAGATACAGACGGGGTAAATTGGAGATAACCAAGAGACAGAAGGCCCCAGCCTGCAGGGAGGTCACTAGAGGCATCTGCTAGGTGATGGGTCTTTAGGTGGGACTTGAAGGGAGACAGAAGGATGGGGGGCTTAGCTTGCAAGAGTGCAGGGGGAAGGGTGCTTATAAGGGTAGAATGGAGAGCAGAGGGCATTTGGAACTATATACAGAATGCTTTGACCTCCCTACTGGGCCAGCACCTTTAAACCACTGATTAATCCAAAAAGCCCTTCTTCCCGTTTTGATAACAGCTGTAAGACACACACACACACACACACACACACACACACACACACACACACTCACTTGCCATTTCATCTCATTTCACCTTCAGCCCTGGCAGACAGAGGCCATTCAGGGGCTTGTTTAATTTTTGTGCAGTGGAAATTCCCAGTGAGGAAACCCCCTCAAATAGTGCCTGATTAGTTAAGTGACTTAACTATATTAGGGTCAGGTCCAGGGATGTTATCCCAGGACTGGGATAATAATTAGTACCTTCCTCCTTGCGTTATTGTGAGGATCCAATCTTAAATACAAAGCATTTAAGAAGTCAGTGTCATTCTAAGGCTAAAACTTCAGGGAGGAGAGAGGGAGAGAGACAGAGCCAGAGGAGATAAGAGGAGAAGAGAGATATCTCCAGACTGGCACTATGCCTCCATGCCCTCTGAAATTATTCTTTGGGCCCCAAGTTAGTTTCAGGGAATGATTTATCAGGAATCTCAAAGGAGGAAAAGTATCTTAAAATACAGCCTGGATTGACATTCCAGAACTGAGCTACCATATCCCTAGTCCATCCTCCCTAGGAATCCCTAAGTTTCTCCCCACAGATTTCTATCTAGAATCTCAACTGAATGCTCTGGTTAAGTGGAAGAGGATTGAGCCACTACCCCTGGGGTGGACTCTGGTCCAATCCCTTCTACAGTTGAAGGGAGGAGATTATGTTTGGATGAGTCAATATCCTGGTCACAAGCCTGGGTGGAGCAACATCATGTTCTTATGTCCTCTTTATGAAGTTTCTATCACCCTTAACCCTTTCACCTAATGAAAGGTCCTTTTCCTTTTGTCCTTGACCTGTCCCATGCACTTTTCCTAGAGGCATTTCCCTGGAGTCTGGAAAGGGTTCTAGAGAAAAAATATTGTTTCTAAATATATCTAGAGAAACAAAAAAAAATTTTTTTAAATGTTTCCATGGCATTTGAATCAAGATTTGAACCTCAAGATTTCCCAACTCCAAGTGTAACACTCTTTATTACTGAAGGTGATAATGTCTGTGAAAACAGAGAAGCTAGGCATTTAGATAATGTGGACATCATATGGGTCAGTTCAGTCATGTCTGACTGTATGATCCCATTTGGGGTTTTCTTGGCAGAGATACTGGAGTGGTTTGCCATTTCCTTCTCCAGCTCGTTTTACAGATGAGGAAACTGAGGCAAACAGGGTGAAGTGACCTTCCCAGGGTCACACAGCTAGCGAGTGTCAGAAGCCAGATTTCTGACTGCATACCTGGTACTGCATCCAGATGCCCAAGAATTAGCCCTAGGTCATCATTAAAAAGCTATGCTAAAATTGAGAAAGTGTTGTGAAACCACCCTGGGAGTTAGGTACATAAACAACAAGGGTGGCCTCAAAGAAGAGATAAGAGATGGTGCCTCCCTAACCTCAGATTTTTTTTGGATATGTCAATTGGGTTTGCTGGGTTTTTCCTTCTTCCTCTTAAAAAAAAATCTTTGTTATTAGGGATGGCTCTCTGTAGGGAGATGGGGAATGGGAACACAAGGGGAAATCTGGGTGATATAAAAACAAAAGACAGCGATAAAAATCTATTATGAAAAAGAAAAAGAGCCATAGGGCAGAGAAATTAAATGGACTCTATCTGCCTCGGTCCCTTGATGCCAAAGCTGAAATATGAGTCCTCCCACTGTTCACAGGGATGCCAGGCTTCCCCTTCTTAGACTTTAGCAAAGCCCCATGACTTTGGAAACTTAGATATAAAGGAAATCAGAAAGTTTGGGTAGATAATATAATACATATAAATATAATCTATTATATATAAATACAATATGAGGGGCAGCTAGGTGGCACAGTAGATAGAACGCCAGGCCTGGAGTCAGGAAGACCTAAGTTCACATTGGTCCTCAGACACTAGCTGTGTGACCCTGGGCAAGTCACCTAACCCAGTTTGCCTCAGTTTCCTCATATGTAAAATGAGCTGGAGAAAGAAATGGCAGACCACTTCGGTATCTTTGCCCAGAAAACCCCAAATGGAGTCATGAAGACTCAGATACAACTGAACAATCATATAATACATAATATAATATTCCTGGTAATACTAACAAAATGGAGATTTTGAGATATTGCCCTAAGTTTGCAAAGCTCTGTTTTATATCCGTTTTCTTTTATCCTCACAACAGTCCTGTGGGGCAGGTACTTAATAAATAAGTATTATTTCCATTTTACAGATGAGGAAAGACATCATATGTGATATCACATTTATTTCTGAATAGATTCTTCCCTTCTCCCCTACCCATTGAACACTCCCTAATAATAACTAATAATAGCTAGCATTTATATAGCATATTAAGATTTGCAAAACCCTTTATAGATGTTATCTCATTTGATCCTTACAGCCACCCTGGGAGTTAGGTACTATTATCATCCCCATGATGAGGAAAGATGAGGAAACTGAGGCTGACTGAGGTGAAAAGATTTGCCCAGGGTCACACAAGCTACTAGGTATCTGAGGCAGGATTTGAAGTCAAGTCTTCCTGACTCTAGGGCACAAGTGTCCTACTCAGGATAGAATGTCCCCTTAACGTCTTTCTCTGTTCTTCACATTTGCTTTGTTTCTGGTTCCCTTGACTGTACCCTGCACCATCAGCTTAGGTCATCCTGCTTCTGCTTCTTGGAATTCTCCTGTTATCTCTTATGGTGCAGGAACATTCCATTACCCCTTTCTACTGCTATTTGTTTAGATTTTTATTTAAATTTTATTCCATTTTCAAATGAAGATCTGCCTTCTCTCCCTTCCTAACCCCCCAGGCATTACTCAGAAGAAATTATGGTAAAAACACATGTAGAAAACAAAACAAATTTCCCACCTTAGCCACATCCAAATATCTATGTATATACGTGTCTGTCTGAAGTTTTGAGTCCATTTCTTTTCTATAAGGAGATGGGTGGGTGTTATGTTTTATCATGACGTCTCATACTCATCATGTTATCTATGAACCCCAGTTAGCTTAGCCATTCCCCAGTTGACAGGTTCAAGTGCTTCCTTTCACTCATACAGGCTGTGATCACAACATCCCAATCCCTCAGACAACTCTCCTAGACTAGAAGTTGTCCTGCAGATCAGCCCTGAGCTCCTTATACTAATGAAATTACAGGTTTGGTGAATAAACCACTCACGAGCATTTATTAAGCGCCTACTGATGAAATGGCAGGTGTGGTAAATAAACCACTGACAAGCATTTATTAAGTGTTTGTTTTATGGGGATAAAAATACAACCCTTATATTCTAATGGGGCAGACAGCAAGTATATAAATACATTTAGAATAAACATAAAGAGATTAAGTACAAATAAATGGATAGCAGTTAACTACAAGGCATTTTGGGAGGGAGGGCTAACAGTTGGGGAGATCAGAGAGAGGAGGGACGAGAAGTGGGGACATTCCAGGCTTGGAGGACAGACTGTGTCAAGATACAGGGGAAGAAACGTGCCAGGCAATGTGCTAATCTCACTCCCCACCCTGCGAGGAGCTGCTGTTCTACTGAGGGAGACATGCACATGTATGTACGGTCAGTCCCAATTGACCAATCACTCACAAGAATTTACTAAAAGTGCATCCTGTGTCCCAGACAGTGAGCTAGCTAAGTGCTGGGGATAGAGACATAAATGAAACAGTCCCTCAGGAAACTTATTTTTCTAATGGGGTGAGTAACACGAATGGGGATCTGCACAAAATTCATGGAAAGTAAATGTGAAGTGATTTTAAGAGGGGCGGGGGAAGAGTCTGGAAGCTTCTCTTGGAGGAGGTAGTAGCACCAGAGCCAGGTGTCAGTCTTGAAGGAAGCCAGGGACCTGAAGAGAGAGAATGACCCCCATTGGACATGGGGAGCAGCCTGTCCTGCACCTGCCCAGCCCCTCCCCACCCATGCAGCATCTCATCCTCCAGATGTCTGACTGATATTGGGGTGGGACCGACCTCACTCTCTAGGTGGGTTGGGTTATCAGATTGCGTATTTCCCCCCCAGGATTAGATATGTGTTTTGGGGAGACCAGCTAGGGAGGGTTAGCAAAGAGGACCTCAGCAATAGGGTAAACTTTCTTTTGTACTGAAGATGCATTCTCAGATGGTCCGAGGAAAAAGAATCTAGTGCCTTCTGATATCCTCCCGTGACCCTCCGTTCCCCCGACTGTCTCCTGTAATCTAAATCCTGTGCAACAGATTGATGAAGTGATAAGAGGGTCAAGGCCTGGGTTCAAATTCTGCCTCTAAAACACATCAGCTATGTACCCTCCCCATGCCCCAGGACACTCTCTAAGGATTTCAGTTACAGACAGGTTGCTGACCTGTATTAGTGGAAGGAATTTCCACTTCAGGAATGAATTAGAAATCATAGGTCTTCACCAAGTTGAAACCTCGAGAGTAATTCTAAACCTTCCAGGTAACCTGCTGTCTTGTCAGTGGGATTTCAAGTCCTGGGCTTCCCTCCCAGGGCTGTCCTAATGATCCAATGAGAGGATATTTGTATAGCACTTAGCACAGTGCCTGGCACATTGGAGGCACTATGTAAGTGCTATTTATTATTGTTGTTATTATTATTATTATTATTATTATTATTATTATTGTCACTTTTCTCAGCCACACCCACTCTGGAGAATGAGGTCACTCAGGTTTGGGCACATTGAGCATTCATAGGTGATCAAATAAGGCAGGTCCAAAAGCATCCCAGTGACAGGACGTGTCTCCTGTTCCTCCACATAGTTCCAGATACCCTGTAATAATAACAATCATAATTCTAGCTAGAATTCATATAAATGTTTTAAGGTTTGCAAAGCACCTTTCTTACCAGCTGGAGAGGAAGCATGATCTCTGTTGGGCAGATGGAGAAACTGAGGCTCAAGAGTCATCCCATCACCATCGTAAATTTAGAGCTGGAAGGGACTTTAGAAGTCCAACAGGCCCAACCTGCCATGGGATTTATTTGTTTGTTCATTTCATTGATGTCTTAAGTCACTTAATTGCTGCTTGCCTCAGTTTCCTCATCTGTAAAATGGGTATGATAATAGCACCTACCCCCTGATGGTTATTGTGAGGATCAACTGAGATGATGTTTGTAAAGTTTTTTTAGCAAACCTTAAAGTGCTACCATTAATATTAGTATTATTATTATTATCATTACCGTCATAGAATTTTATACCCAGTACTTATTATCCCTGTTTTCTGGGTGTGAGGTGAGGGGGAAAACTCTCTGGCTTGTTTTAATTTCCGTTTCTCTCATGATCTGGAGCAGTTATTCATGTGGTTAATGGTAATTTCATTCCTTCTTTTGCAAACTATGTGTCGATATGAAACTTGGTCACGGGATTTTAAAAACAAATCAGTGGTTAAGCCTCGACTCAGACGCTTAAAGCCCATGCAGAATGGGTCCCCAAATATTTCCCATGGGTCTCATCCCTTGGCTGAAATACTCCCCAAGAATGATGCCCCAGAAGGACTTTCTTTTCTTTTATAAAAGTTTGTTTGATGTCTTGTTTTTACGTCACCTTCATTTCCCCCTTCCCCTTACAGAAAGCTGTCCCTTTTAACAAAAAATAAAAAAAGAAAGAGGAGAAGAAAAAGTGGCGGAGCAAATCCAACCCAAAACATCAGCCAAATCCAAAAGTGTATGTAGCGTTCTGCATCCACAGTCCTCATCTCTGCAAAGAAGGAAGGAAGCAAGTTCTTGTGTCTCTTCTTTTGGGCCAAGCTTGGGCATATAATTACAGTGTTCAGTTTTGGTTTTTTGTTTGTTTGTTTTTTTTTTTACAATTTGTTGAGTTGAATTTCCTTAAGCGTCTTCCATATGTTACATAATCTTTAGGAATTAACAGGATGTGAGGTCATAACTCCATGCCTCCCATCCTGGGAGGGGATCTGGTTTGGGATCACCACTTCCAAGCCACAGGGCAGGAGATATCTGATGGATCTGCAGGTTGGATGCATTTGGTCCTGATGGGACTGTCAGGGAGACTACTGTTGCCTGGCAACTCCCTTCCTGGGTACCGGAGGAGAGCTACCCCAGAGGAGGTCCCCAGAGTAGCAGCGGGCCCTTGGCACTCTCTTATGCTAAGGCAAATGGGCCCTGGGGTGGGAGACAACTTAAAACAAGTTTCATCACCTATATTTCTCTTCTGTATTTTTGAAGTTTCATTTTTTTTAAGCACCAGAGACATTTCCCAAAATACCTCTTAATCTCTCTGGGCTCTCCCTCGTAACCAAGAAACAGTTGAACAAAAGTGTGATATTGAATCCACTGTTCTGCACCTGTGGTCCCCCACTTCTTGACAAAAAAGAGGAAGATTTTTCGTTATTTGTTCTCAAGGTCCTAGATGGGACTTTGCTGTTAATCAAAATATAGCTGGGTTGTTTTTGCTCTTATGATGGTAGACATTGTGTGTATAATTCTCCTGGTTCGTAAGACTCTTCTCACGTTCCTCTTTAATTCCTCCATTTTTGTTTTGTCTTTTCTTCGAGGGACCCATGACAAAGACTGGGTTGTCCAGTGGATAGAGCACTGGACTTGGAATCAGGGAAAACCTGGGTTCGAATCCTCTCTGTCACTTAGTCGTGTGATCTTAGAAAAATCACCTACTCTCTGATCTCCCATTTTCTCATCTGTAAAATAAGGTGATTGGTCACAATAACCTCTAAGGTCCCTTCCAGCTCTAAATCTATAATCCAGTGATTTCACTGGTGCAAGGAGGGCCCAGTGAGGAAACTCTGCCAATGTAGACGTGCAATTGTTTTGCAATTCGTGGAGGCAATGAGAAGTTAAGTGATTTGCCCAGGTTGTTATTCAGCCCAGTAGGGGCAGCTAGGTGACCCAGCAGATAGAGCACTGGGCTTCCAATCAGGAAGACTCATCTTCATGAGTTCAACTCCAGCCTCAGATACTTACTAGCTGTGTGACCCTGGGTGTTTGCCTCAGTTTCCTCATCTGTAAAATGAGCTAGAGAAGGAAATGGCAAACCATTCCAGTATCTTTGCCAAGAAAACTCCAAATGGGATCATGAAGAGTCAGACACAGCTGAATATGACTGAACAACAATGTTAAATAATGTTCACCTGCCATATTTCTTTCCAGCTGTTAATCAATGGACCATCCACATTGTTTCCAGTTGTTTTGCTATCACAAAAATTGCTGCTATGAATACAAAGAGCTTTTTCTCTGCTGTCTTTGAATTCCTTGGACAATATGACTAGGAGTGGAACCCCTGGGTCAGAGAGGCCCATCCCCATATTACCTAAGGAACTCGAAGCATTTTTTATACACCTGGGTGCATGCCAACTACCTGTGAGGTTGGTAGGCTTCCTCTTGGCACAGAATTTACCATCTGTGTGACCCTGAGCACATTATATCCCTTCTCTGTGCCTCTACTTGCACATCTATGAAATGAGAGCATTGGGCCAGATAAATTTTAAGATCCCTCCCAATTCTAAATCTGTGAACCCGAGTTACTTCCTTTCTCTGGGCCTCAGTTTTCTCATCTGTCAAATGAGCAGGTAGGACTTAACCTCCAGCATCCGTTCAAGGTCTAATCCAGGATCCTTTGTTCCTTTGAGCCCGGAGATGGGGAGGGGACCAGCCCCCCACATCATCAGCCTGTGTGTCTGCTCTCCAGGTGAAAGGGAGATGTTCCCTCTCCCGGTCCATGTGGTTCCCTCACCCCTCCCTGGTGCTGATTGCCCCTCAGCCGTGGGCAGAGAGGCCAGGGAGCAAAAGTGGCATTGATAACCTTGTTATTTCCAAGGAGCAATTCTTAATACTCCAAAGATGCTCTTATGGGAACCCCATGGCTGGAGAAGGTCTTAGTCTGGGCCCCTGGATGGAAAGTGGGTGTGAGGGCAGGGGAAGGGAGGGCACGAGGCCCAGGCCAGGGGATGCCAGGAAGTCTCTCATTGAGAGTGGGACTGGCCCAGATTACAATGCTCTGAGTCAGGCCAGCACGCGTTTCCCCTGGCAGCCACGGGAGAGAGAGCGGTCAGCTGACTGCCCTGGCCAGGGCTCTGTGGGAAAGGAGATGCCAGGGCGTGGGGGCAGGGCATCCAGGCTCTCCCCAGCCCTCGGGCCTGAGCAAGCTCCAGGGATGATTTTGATTTTGTTTTTGGGGGGTGGTCCAGACCTGTGATTTCATTGGTGCAGGGAACTCCTGGATAGGGAAAGCCCCCCTGCCAATGAAGATTGCAGTTCTTTTCCATTTTGGAGACTGAGAGGGGAATTGAGAGGTTGTGACTTGCCCAAGGTCACACAGCCAGAATGTCATAGGTTGGACTCGAACCCAGGTCCTTCTGGCTTTGAGGTCAGCTTTATAGCATATCCACCATGTCTCAACATAAATACTAATAATCATGTTAATAATTTTGATTATATTATTAAATTAATGTTATTAAAATATTAATTATAATAACAATTGACATTTAGAGGGAATCCTATCCATATTCCCCCATGGATCATAAGGTTATAGATTTAGAGCTAGAAGACTCCTCAGAGACCATTGAATATCACCCCTCATTTTACAGATAAGGAAACTGAGGCCCATAGAAGTTGAGTGACTTGCCCAGGTCAAGTATTAAAACATGGGGGGCCACCCTCGTAACACATTTTGGATTTTTTTTTTTAAATTCTGATTTCCCAGCTGTAGAGAGCTCCCAGTAAGGAATTTCCTCTTATCGATATGGAGTTCTGTCTTCTCTGAATGACTTGCCTACAGTCACGTAACCAGCACACAGCAGAGAGCTGGCTCGAGCTCTGGGCTTTCTGACTGGGGCTGGTTCCTAGGACTGTAGATATAAAGGGGTCAGCGCATCTCAGCTCCACATTTTGTAGATGTAGGAAATAGTGCCAGAATGATGAAGTGACTTTGCCCAGGGTCACACAGCTAGTGAGTGTCTGAGGCAGAATTGGAACCCAGAGCCTCCTGGCTCCACATCCAATACTATGCCGTGCTGTCAACTTCTAGCTGGTCCCTGAAGCCCCTTCTGACTCTCAGTGTCTATAATGCTGGTGCTGTAGCATTTTGCATACATAATCTCATTTCATCCTCACAAAATGTTAGCAAGGAAGCACCTTGAGAGTGGGGATTGTTTATTCTGGGTCCTCAGCATTAGCTAGACCCTGGTATGTAGTAGGTGCTTAATAAATGCTTGCTAACTGATTGGGGAAGAAAAACAAATCATGTGAGGCAAGTACTACAGGTATTATAATTGTGCCCATTTAAAAAAAAATCTAGACCTGTCATTGATGTGAGAAACTCCTGGTATGGAAACTCCCTCCACTAATGCAGATGTTCACCCCACTCCCATTCTGCCCACATCAACCAGTTTGCCCAGGATCAAACAGCCTGTTTATTTCATAGTCAGGACGTGAAGCCAGGCCATCCCTCTGTCTGCTGTGCCGTCCCACCTCTCATTATCCTTCCATCTTATGGATGAAGACTTTAAAGTGAGTAAGGCTAAGAAAATGCATGGGATCACTCAGCTAGTGAGTTGTCAGGGGTGGAATTTGAACCCAGCACTCTTTCCGCTATACCGTATTGCTGCCTACAAGAACCAGGATGAAAGAAGAACAGTTTAACTAGCAAAAACCTGGATAGAGTTTGGGGTTCTGCCCTGGAGGTAAGGCCTCACATTACTTCAAAGGATTGTGATGATCTCTTGGTGACCACTCCCTTCACTAGTGCAGATTGCAGCCCATCTGTATCTTTTCGTCCTTGCCTTTCCATCAATCCCCAGTGTTTGGTTCTTTTAATATTCTGGAACTACCAGTGCAACCTTTGGACTGTCCATCTCTTATCTCCTACTCTCCCTATATTCATTTCTACTCAACAAGCATTTATTAAGCACCTACTGTTTTAAGGAACTAGGGCTACAAAGACAAAGTTTAAAAAAAAAAATGCCAATAGCCCTCTAAATCACAGGCTCATACGCTTTCTGAGCTGGTTTTCAAATCCATCAACTTCTGCTGTTGCCTGGCCTACATCCCTCCATTATTTCTGCAAGAGCAGCACCAGAGACTCTGTCAGAGGCTCTGCTAAAAACCCAGCTGACCCCCAGCTACCAGTGGAGGGATCCTGGCAGACAGAGAAATAAAGTCAGTCTGCCTGGCCTGTTCTCGCTGAGGCCTGACTGGCTCTGTGGGATCACTGTTCCTTTCAAGAGGTTCACCCGCCATCTCCTTAATAGTAGATTCTAAAATGTTGCCAGGGCTCCACGTCACTGACTGATAGGTTGTAGATTTCATTCTCTTCCTTTTGCTAAATTGGGACCACATGTGCCCTGCTCTCAACCTGGAGTGGGTCTCATTGGCCATGAACTTTGACACCTCCTTTACTGTGGTTTAGCAATCCCATCCTCTAGGAGCGTACATTCTGATGGGTGATGTAATAAATCCAAGGGCAGCTAGGTGGTGCGGTGGATGGAGCACAGGACCTGGAATCAGGAAGACCTGGGCTCAAATCCAGCCTCAGACACTTACTAGCTGTGTGACCCCGGGCAAGTCACTTTACTCTGTTTGCCTCAGTTTTCTCATCTGTAAAATGAACTGAGAAGGAAATGGCCAACCACCCTAGTGTCTTTGCCAAGAAAACCCCAAATGGGGTCATGAAGAGTCAGACATGGCTGAAAATTACTGAACAACAACATAATAAACCCACATGCATGAACATAAAAGGAAACACCCAATAATAATTTAAGGAGAGAGAAGGATTTAATTTAATAATTAAATTAAATATTAATTTAATTATTCATTCACTTATTAATTATGATTTAATTATTAATTATTATTAATTTAATAAATTAAATCGAATATTTTATTAATCTGATAATAATTCTTTAATGGGGTGGCGATGGAGAGTAGAAGGGAGGTGGAAAATCAGGGAAGGTGTATCTATCTATCTATCTATTTGCTTGCTTGCTTGCGTTTTGGTGAGGCATTTGGGGTTAAGTGATTTGCCCAGGGTCACACAGCTAATGAGTGTTATGTGTCTGAGGCCAGATTTGAACTCAGGTCCTCCTGACTCCAGGGGCGGTGCTCTATCCACTGTGCCACCTAGCTGCCCCTCCATGTCAAGAATAAAGATTTTGTATTTTCCATTGGAGGGCAAGCACACATGCCAATAGGAATGTGAATGAAAACGCTGAAATGGATGGAGCCAAACTCAGATCAGCTGCCATGCCCCTCCCTGATGGAGATGGGGTCTGAACCCCTAAAAGGAAAAGACCATGTCTTTGGGATCTGGATCCCAAAAAGGAAAAGCCCTGGACTTTCCCACATGGCCAAATCTCTCCCTTGGCCACGTGGTCGAGGTCCCTGGTCTTTTGTTCACCCCAGGTTACTGGCCATTCTCATTCAGATCCTCCTTAGACCCCTCTTCCGGTTACCCCAGACTACTTGACCGCTCCCAGATCCCTCCCACAGTCTTTCTGTATTTAAGGTCCATCTGGCCTCCATTCAGGTGCTGGCCTGCTTAAGATCTGGCCTGCTTGCATTGGCGATACGAATGCTTAGATTCTTTAACAGTCTGGCCAATATGGCAGATCTTTAATAAACCTTGTCTTTGGCTGAAAGAAGGCTTGGATCGAATTCATTTGGGTGGGATCGATTTTGTTGTGATTTTGGAGTCCCAGCGCCCCTAACCTCTTGACCTCAGCATCTCCATTGCAAGATTGTAGACATAGAACCAGAAGGAACCTCCAGAGCCATCTCCTCCAACCCTTTCATTTTATAGATGGGGAAACTGAGACCCACAGAGAGGAAGTGATTTGCCTAGGGCAAATCAATTAGGAACTTCAGATGCAGGATTTGAACTTAGGCCCTCTGACTTGAGAGCCAGTATTCTTTCCCTAGTATCACCTCAACTCAAAAATGACAAAGCACATACTCAGGTGAGTGACAAGGGATGACAGGCGCTGCTTGGTGTATGTGGCATTTGTGCTCAGTGCATCTGTTTTGCTGAGGAAATTCGGCTTAATGAGAATTAACTAGTATAAAGAACAAAAGGCATTCCAAGAGCATCGCTTGTTTTGTGTTTTTTGTTTTGTTTTTTAAAATTTAGGCCAACAGTTCCCTCATATTTTGTCACATAAGCTTAGGGAGCTTGTTCCTAAAACCTTTAGAGGAACTCCATTATCCCGTGTGGTTTGGATTAAGGTCAACCTTTGACTTTGGCATTAGGAGCGAGAACTGGCAAATTGGATGGATGTCTGCCCCAGGTAAAATATGGCCTGAAGCAATATGACCCTACTATGCCCCAATCAACGAGCATGTATTAAGTGCCTACTATGTGCTATGTGTTAGGGATTCAGAGACAAAAAGGAAATGCTCCCTGCCCTCAAGAAGCTGACATTCTACTGGGGAAGATGTAACAATAATAATAACAACAACAACAATTATTATTATTATTATTAAGTGCCTGTTATATGCCAGGCACCGTGCTAAGTGTGTTAGTAGTTACTATTATGACCCCCATTTTACAGATGAGGAAACTGCTCAGGGTTACCCAGCTAGGAAGTGTGTGAGGCCAAATTTGAACTCGGATCTTCCTGACTCCAGTTTTTTGGTTTCATTTAGAGCCTAATGTCAAAATGATAGGATTCATCTGCCCTAGTAGTCTAAACTCTATCCACTGAACCACCTACTGATATTGTAAATGAAATATTTGCAAAATAAATAATTTATATATATTTATTATTATAATTATTACAATGTGTAATTATATATGATATTATGTAATTGAGTATATTTTAAACTAAATTGAATTTAAATTAAATATATAAATAATAAATAGAATTGATTTTGCATATAGTTATTATCTATATAGAGGGGGCCACTAGTGGGCTTCCTGTAGACAGATAGTGTTGCTTGAGAACCAGGGCTTCTTAGAGTTGGAAGGGAGGAGGGAATGTGTTCCCAGCATGGGGTGCAGCTAGTGCCTGAAGCCTGGAGATGGGAGTGAGAATATTGTTTTTTGGTTTTTTTGGTTTTGGTTTTTTTTTGGTTTTTTGGTTTTTTTGGCTAGGCAATGGGGTTAAGTGACTTGCCCAGGGTCACAGGGAATGTTGTTTTTGAAGAGCACCAACAATTCCAGTTTAGCTGGACTGTATGTAGAGAGCACAGTATATATAATAAGGTTGAGGCCAAATTGTGAAAGGCTTTTAAAGCCAAGTAGAGGAAGCCATCAGGGCAATAAGCATTTATTAAGCTAATTTATTCAGCTGAACTTTGGGAATGTAAATGCTATCAGAAGGGAAGCTAGTCCCTACCCTCAAGGAGCTTCCTTTTTTTTTTTGCTTTTTGGCAAGGCAGTCTAGGTTAAATGACTTGCCCAGGGTCACATAGCTAGTAAGTGTCAAATGTCTGAGGCCTGATTTGAACTCAGGTCTTCCTGACTCCAAGACCAGAGTTCTATCCACCTAGCTGCCCCAAGGAGCTTACTTTCTAATGGGAGAAGATAACACTTGGTGGAGAAACTGAAAAAGCGGAGGAGGGGAATAGATAAAGGGATTTACTTGGGGTGGGATTGGGGAGCGGGGAGGAATGGTAGAGGAAGTTCTGAGTATAGATAAGGTTCTCCTTAAAATAGAAGGTAAGGGAAAAAACAACCAATCAGAGGGAGAGGTTGAAGGAATGGAGGGTACTTCCAATGGGAGAAGGCCAGAGGTGGAGTGAATTTCCAAAGTATCCATGGCATGGTAGAGAAGAAAAGACATGGTCAGGAGTCAGGAAGTTGTATTGGGTGGTCCTAGAGATCCTCGTGGGCAGCTGCCTGACATAGTGGATAGAGCACCAGGCCTCAGAATCAGGAGGACCTGAGTTCAAAACCGGCCTCAGACACTACCTGTGTGACCCTGAGCAAGTCACTTCACCCTATTGGCCTCAGTTTCCTCATTTGTAAAATGAGCTGGAGAAGGAAATGGCAAACCACTCCAGTATCTCTGCCAAGGAAATCCCAAATGGGGCCACAGAGAGTGCAACACGACGGAAAACACCTGAACAACACAGAAACAATAGTGAATTGTTGGAGTTTACTGAGAAAGGGAGTGACATGGTCAGACCTGACCTAATCCCCTCTGACCCACTCTGGGCTTCCAGTTCCTCATCTGTAAAATAAAGACTTTGCACTCCATGACTGCCGAGATTCCTCCCGGCTCTAAATCCATGATCTTATGATCCATCGGCCTCCAGAACAGACCCAGCCTGCTTCCTGAGGGCCAGCCTAGCATCCGTGGAGAGTTGTGTCACCACTATGCCAGCTACCTGGTGAGGAAACGGTTTTGGCCGTGGCAACCTATGAAATGAGGAAAAGTAAACAGTGTCCTTCGGCGTTCACTTCTGCAGCGGCGGTGTCGGGCTATCAGGAAAAGGGATACAGGGTGCTAAGAATCACACGCCTTTTAGGCCATTGGCAAACTTTGACTGTTGGGCTCCTGAAGACGAGATCTGCGTCCAGTGATATGGAGGATAGACTGCTAGGGGAGATGAATCCCATCATTTTGACATTAGGCTCTAAAGGAAACCAAAAGAAAGATGGAACATGCGAGTCAGCGGAAAAATGGCTCCCAGATACTTCTCTAAGAGGCAAAGGAAGCAATTAGCAATATATCCAAAAGCTACAAAAAATAGTATTTCATGGCGCATTTAAGCATCATCAATAATAGCACTAATGATAAATATCTGCAAAAAGACCATCATGAAAATAATTTTAGCTTACATACCAAGCCCAGCTGTTGAAGATGAATTGGATTAAACCAAACCAACATATATTCTGGTACTTGGTGATTTCAATGCAAAGTTTGAGAAAAGGTGAGAATAAGGAAAACATATAGGAAAAGATGTTTCAGGGAGAAGAAATGAGAGACTGAAGACTTATAAATTATACAGAAGCCTCATGCCTCTGTATCAAGAGTACTTTAAAAATAAAAGGCTTGGTAGGCACTATACATTAAGGCTTTCCTCATCCTCCCTAGTAGTGCCCCCCAGTTTACTTTGTTATTTATTTTGGGTTTGTTTTTTTTTAGGCAGTTGGGGTTAAGTGACTTGCCCAGGGTCACACAGCTAGTAAGTGTCAAGTGTTTGGTTTGAGGCCGGATTTGAACTCAGGTCCTCCTGACTTCAGGGCTGTTGCTGTATCCACTGCGCCACCTAGCTGCCCCTTATATTGTTATTTATTTTGCATATTAGTTAGCACTATGAATAGAGAAGCCCGGAGTTCAAATCTGGCCTCAGCACCCAATGACATCTCAAAGAATAGGATCAACAGCATTTTACTAGGTGGGAAAAGACTCATGGACATGGGCGTTATCTAAGTCAGGTGCCTCTGTGCAGTCAAGCTATTGACTTATCAGAGCTAAGATCAGAATTTATAAAAAGAAGAAAGAATATTAGTGAGAAAATGATATGGCAGAGCTAAGAAGATTTCACCCTGAATTTAACCCTGAAAGAAGCTATTGGAAATCAAAAACAAGAAACGGACTACAGAAATGACATCAGCACCAATGCAAATAATTTCATGTAGAAGTTAAAGCAATGCAGATTAACGGCCGAAAGAGCCCAGAGGTTACTCGTAGTCCTTCCTTGGCAGGCATTTGGCATACTTTCCAGGTGGGGAGAGATCACTGCCAACGGCAAAGACCAGTTCAGTTGAATCTTAGAAAGGACAATGGGCAATTATGTGCAAAACCATCACATAAAAAAGTGATAAGCAATGGAGGATGGATAGGCAACTGGGTGGCACCATAGTGTATAGAGTGCCCAGACTGCAATCAGGAAGTTCATCTTCCTGAGTTCAAATCCAGCCTCAGACACTTATTAACTGTGTGACCCTGAGCAAGTCACTTAACCCTGTTTGCCTCAATTTCCTCATTAGTAAAATGAGCTGGAGAAGGAAATGGCAAACCACTTCAGAATCTTTGCCAAGAAAATACCAAATGGGGTCATGAAGAGTCAAACACGACTGAAATAACTGAATGCAATAGTGGAGGATAAAATTAATCTTAAAGAAAGCTTGGCAAGATATCTGACTACATAAAATAGTTCTGAGTGCATTCAAGGATGAAAATGTAAAGATGATTACAAACAGATGAAAAATGGGAAAGAAAATTGTTCCCACAAGTCATTTTCTCCATCAAGGATAGTGGACCCACCACACCAACACCCTTAGGACATTGCAGCCCCCAAGGTACTTCTGGTGTTTAAGGTGGGAAAAGCAACTGGATTCAACCAATAATATAAAGATGATCCATGCTGAAGTACCAATTTCCACAGTATCTAAAGGAGAAGAAGATACCAAAGGTGGAGGGGGACAGTAATTCTTAGACTTAATTGATACAATTAAAAAAGAAAAAAAAAGGTGACCAAGAAAAGAAGATCGGTAACTCCCACCATATAGTCTTACTCTTTCATCTGTACAAAGTATTCCCAAAGGCCATCTCTGCAAACATTTTACTGATGCTGTGTGTGTCAGTGAGACCCGAAACACTGCTGCCTCTGAAGAATTTAAAATGAGCATCCCACAAAACCTCGAGCTAATGGAGAATTCCAAAGGACAGGAGGGAAGGATGTCATGGGGCATCCTTTGTCCTTTCATCATATAACACAAAGAAAAGATGGGCTGGTCATTGGCCAGTGAGGGATAATAGATGGACAGTCTCAGCTGCCCCACGATTCCTTTAGTATTTCAGGAGAAAGTGAAAGAGGCCTCTAGCGTATTGGGTACAACATGCCACCCCTGTGTCAGAATTTTGGTAGGAGGTGGATGTGAGTGGCACTCAAAGAGCAGTCTCCATCATTGGAGGGGTCCCCTGGATTGATGACATCACAGACTCATTAAAGCAGGATCTTTCTATGATTTAGTAAGATAAGTAATGGTGAATAGGTCCTAGGGAGTTGCCAGAGGCATGGAAAGGTTTACTGATTTCCCTATGGTCACTCAGCTAGTGACCAAAGCAGTACTTGAACCCAAAACTTTGACTCCTAACCTGGAGCTCCATTCCCTGCCCCCAGGCTGCCTCACTTCCCTGAGATAACTGAAGATCATGGCGTGGATGAAGGGGAAGGGAAAGAAATAAGCATTTATTAAGCACCTACTGTGTGCCCCAACTTTGCTAAGTACTTTACAAATATTATCTCATTTGATCTTTGCAACAACGCTGCAGGGTAGGTGCTGTTCTCATCCCCATTTTACAGAGGAGAAAACGGAGATCCAGGGAGTCTGTGACTTAGCCCAGGTCACATGGGGAATAGTGGTAGAGCGAGGATCCGAACCCAAATACTCTGATTCCCACTCCTGGTGTTCTAAGCACAATGCTTTGCTACCTCATAGTTTGTAGGTTTTCAATCCAAACCACACAACTTTTTTTTTTACTTTTTGGTGAGGCAATCAGGGTTAAGTGACTTGCCCAGGGTCACACAGCTAGTAAGCATCAAGTGTCTGCGGCTGGATTTGACCTCAGGTCCTCCTGACTCCAAGACCAGAGCTCTATGCCACCTAGCTGCCCCACGACTTTTTTTTACACAGTGTGACTTCTGGGGAGCCCTCTGGGGCTGGCTTGAAATGATTTCACTTGGCAGATTCGCAGGACCCCTGGCTACCTCCACCCTGTTCTGAAATCCTTGCAGCAAACTTAATGTGTCTCTGACAGTCCAGCGCTGGAGCACTTTGAGTCGGGGCTAAAAGGGAAATGCTCAGGGGTTCCCACAGGCTCTTTTGCTCTTACTTTCTTTGTGCTGGGATCCTGGCCCAACCCATCATCCCTTGCTGGCTCCTCGATTTGAACTGGAATCTCCCCGGACCTGGTCGGCCCCAGCCAGGGCTAACAGCTTCGTCTTGAGTTGGCGAGAGGCTGGACCTTGCTGGGGCAGGAAGAAGAAAAACTACATTTGTTTTAGGGGTTGAATGGCCGGCCCCATTCTAGGAGCCAGCACTTGGGGTAGGGGCAGTGGATTTATCTTGACTACCACTGGTGATGGCCTCCAGGAGACACAGAAGAAGACCTTTGCTGGGCCTGAGTGACCAATGGCCGGAGTTCTTCCTGGTCTCTCCATTAGTCTTCTGTCCCATCAGATGTAGCCCAGAAGAACAGGAGAAACCTATGGGGAGATGGAGGGGGACTCCTTTATTCCGGGACCTTTCTTTGGGGAATCCCTGTCCTCATCTCTACCCTCCTGGGGCTGTATGGGAGAACTCCACCGAATAGTTTGGAATTGTGCTTTGATCAGAGTGCTTTTGTCAGCCTTTTTTGTCAGTGGGATTTCCACCCAGTGGTCTGGTTCTTCAGGATCTACAATCCTGAGTTAGCATCTCCTCTGTCAACACTGGCCCTACCCCACCCAGACAAGCAGGTTCATGAGTCTGGCACACACCCAGGTCCCTGCCTGGATCTGATCTTCTTTCCTTCAAATAGACACACTCACCCATGGTCTCTCCAGTTGTCAGCTGTTGGAAAGAGACCGCTTATGGAACATCTTCCATTAACCCTGCAGAGAAGCAGCTGCCTCCCTCCTACCCCAGGGCAAGGATTTGGAATCCACCCTTTCACTTCACAGTCATCATTGTCCCTCCGAGCACTTGGGTGGCTCCCAGGGCATGATAACATACAGAGCAGATAAAGCCGATGGGCCCTGCCCTTTAGAAATTTACAAATCTCAGATGAGCAAAGTTGGAATCAACACAATTCCAATTTTTATAGCAATTAAAAAAATTTTATTCTGAATTCAACAAGCATTTTCATATGCAAAGAAGAGAAAAAGAGGATTGTATATAACATGATGAATCTCTGTTATGTGTCATTTGTATTTTTTATTTTTTTCCAATTACATGTAAAGATAGTTTTCAACATTATTTTTGTTAAATTTTGAATTCCAAATTTTTCTCCCTCTCTCTCTCTTCCCTCCCCTTCCCAAGATAGCAAGTAATCTGATAAAGATTATACATGTACAATCATGTTTAACATTTCCAACATTAGTCATGTGAAGGAAGAATCAGAATAAAAGGGAAAAACCATGAGAAAGAAAAAACAAAAAAAGTGAAAACAATATGCTTCGATCTGCATTCGGACTCCATAGTTCTTTAAAAACATATAATAAAGTCAGCACTTTATTTCCAAAGCTGTCCTGCTTGTCTGTCTCCCTCTAAACTTCCTGTTTTCTTCTATATGTCTTTTTTAATGATTTATTGGCAATCTTTTCTTTCTTCTCCCCCTCCTTTTCTTCTCTTTCTCTTTCTCCTCCTCCTCTTTCTCCTCCTTTAGCTCCCTCTCCTCTTTCTCCTTCCATCTTTCATTTTATATGTAGTAGTGTTGTTTTTGAATCATTTCAGTTATGTCCAACTCTCCATGACCCCATTTGTAGTTTTCTTGGCAAAAATCCTGGAGTGGTTTGCCTTTCCCTTCTCCAGCTCATTTAACAGATGAGGAAACTGAGGTAAAGAGGGTTAAGTGACTTGTCTAGGGTCGTACAGCTAGTACATGTCTGAGGTCACATTTGAATTCAGGTCTTCCTGACTCCAGATCTGACACACTATACATTATGGTGCCACCTAGTGGCCCCATAAATGGAAATATGGAGTAGTAACTAGAAAGCTGGCCTTGCACCCAAAAGACCTAGCTTCCAGTCCCATCTCTGACATGTAACTGGCTTTGTACTCCAGGACAAGTCACTTGACCTTCAGTACCTAGGTCAGCGATTCTCAAAGTATGGTCTGGGTGCCCCTTAAAGTCCTGAGACTGCAGAGGTCCATGAAGTCAAAATTATTTTTATAATATTACTAGGATGTTTTAATTTCTAATTTTGATAGATATAACACACATATAACAGCTCTTTGGGGAGACCCTCAATTTTTTTTTTTTTTTTTTTTTGGCTAGGCAGTGGGGGTAAGTGACTTGTCCAGGGTCACTCAGGTAGTAAATGTTATGTGTCTGAGGCCAGATTTGAACTCAGGTGCTCCTGAATCCAGGGCTGGTGCTCTATCCATGCCACCACGTAGCTGCCCCATAGAGACTCTCAATTTTTTAAGAGTATAAAGTGGTCCTAAGACAAAAAGTTGGAAAAGCACTGCCCTCGGCAACTCTAAGGCTCGTAAGTTATAAAATACCAATCTGTATTGGTAGGAGGTATTTCCTCATCCCGAAGTTCCTGTCTCAGTGAAATCACAGGTCCAAGCCCTATGCCTATCATTAATCTCTTCTCTCCCTATTTTTCTCTCCCCTGCAAAATAACCTTCCCTTGTAACAAATAAACGTAAATCAAGTAAAACAAATCCACATATTTACCGTATTCAAAAATATGTCTCATTCTGTACCTTGGTCAGTCAGGATGCTTTATCATAAGTCCTCCAGACTCTATAGCATTTTAAGTATTTGATTTTATTTAATATTATTTTAGTATTTTATATTTATTATTTTAATTATATATTATAATATATTTATAATTTATAATATTTATGATTATATAATTAATTATTAATTCCCATTCAGGAGACAAGATGATCTCTGAGAACCCTTCCAACTCCTGAGCTATAAATGCCTCAGTAACAGAATCTCTGTTTCCATGTTATTATTTGTTATCTTATTTAAAATATTTCATTTATTTGATCCTGGATCTCCCTATCTTAACTTGGGCCAGGCCCAATGTTGATGCTGATTGTGTGGAAGCTTTAACCTGCTCTCTCATTCTTACCTGCTCTGGTTTGCCCCCTCTTAGGCAACCTGGTGGGCCTCTGCTCCTGGGGCTGTCCTGGGGCTCATCATATTGGTGTGGACACCTAATTGGCTTTAGGCCTGTTACAGCTCAGAACAGCCAACCTCAAGGGATCTACCAGCCTTGGCCCCCTCCTAAATAGTAGGGATTACAGGCATGCATCACCATGCCCAGCCATCTATAGCATTTTAAATGGGACGGAATGGAATTCCTCCTTTGATTGTATCTGTGGGTTTAATTTTTCCTACCATCCTCAACAATTGAGACCTGCCTGAATGAGTGTCTAAGGAGACCTCAGAACATTGGGTGACTTGACATTGACTAAAGACTTTGCTGTAGTAAAGAGATGGCTAGATGTGGTGCCAGAATATAGCTTCTTGGATCTAGGGGTATCTCACCTGGAGAAGAGAAGGCTTAGTGGCGATCTGGCAGCTGTCTTTCAACATTTGAAGGACTTCATATGGAAAACTTTGTATTAACTTGGTTCCACTGGCCTCAGAGGGTGTGATGAAGATGGATGAAAGACACAGAAGGAGCTTTGATGTAAGGAAAAAAAACTCCCTAACATCTTAGAACTGTTCAGAAATTCAGGTCTGCCTCCGGAAGGCTGGTGGGTTCCCCCTCCCTGGGCTTCTTCAGGCAAGGCTGAATAAGCACTTGCCAGAGATGTAGAATGTAAGCTCTCTGAGGGCAGGGATTGTCTCACTTGTGTTTGAGTGTAATCCCAGGCCCTAGCACTGTGCTTAAAAAATGCTTTTTGGTAAAATGATTGATGTCCTAGTGGAGATTCCCACTCAGGAGACAAGATGACCTCTGAGACCCTTCCAGCTCCTGAGAATCTATAAATGCCTCAGTAACAGAATCTCTGTATCCATAGCTAATTCTAGGCTTTTGTTTTTGTTTTTGTTTTGTTTTGTTTTCTCTCTCTTCCAGTTGCAGAGTTATTTTGCTGCCTGTGAAGACGAGACCCCGGCCATCCGAAATCACGATAAGGTCCTGCAGCGTCTCTGTGAGCACTTGGACCACGCTCTGCTTTATGGGTCAGTCGTGAGGCATGCGTGAAGAGAAGGGCTGGGGAGGGGGGGCGGAGCAACCTCCAGAAATAACTCGTTAGCAGTGTCTGCCAGGCATTGCTCTCCCCACGGGAAGGGACCTGAAGGACATGTGAACATTTTTGCCTTCCTGCTCTTATCTCTGTGAAATGCCTTTGGGGGCAAAGCCAAAGGACTGGGGGAGGTGTGGGTATCTAAGGCATTTGAGGGGATTCTCTGGCCTCTATTCAGCGAGAATTGATATGTTTCATTTACATTTTTATTGAGTAAAAATAAAAGATAGCAATGAAAATTTATTTAAAGAAAAAAAAGAAAGAAAGCAAATTTTATTGAGTTAGAGGACCTAGGTGTGAATCCCAGCTCTGCCCTTTAGTACCTGTGTGACCTTGGGCAAGTCACTTCAGTTTTCTCATTTGTAACATGAGGAATTGTACTAAACAACCTCTATGGTTTTTTCCAGCCCTTGATCAGTGAGCTTATGATACTTTTGTGTGTGTGTGTGTGTGTGTGTGTTTCCTTTTCACAAATAAAAACACGTAAGCAAAGTTGACCAGCAAAATATTTGCATCCGGCAGCATATTCAGCATTCTGCTCCCATGGTCCCCCACCTTAATCATCCATCCTTTGGGACTAGGATTGGTCATCTGTTCATCTGAGTTCAGCTGCCTCTCAGCATTGTCTTTGTGGGCATTGCCAATTTGTATGTTATTCTTCTGGGTCTCATTCCTTTACCCTGTCTTGTGTCTTACAAATTGATCAACAAGGCCTTCCATGGCCCTCTGAATTCCTCGTCTTCCACATTTCTTATGGCCCAGTAAAATATTCCATGACATTCACATACAACGGGTTTGTTCTCCCACTCCCCAATTGTTGGGCACTCACTTTTTTTCCAACCTTTTGCTACTACAAAAAAAAAAAGAAGTGTGGGTACAAATATTTTGGCATCCATGGTGTCTCTCTGCAAGGTGTAATTTTTTTTAAATGTTGGATTTGACATTTGCTTTTTAAAAAATTTTTAGTTGATATCTTTTGTTTTCACATGGCCTTCGTTTCCAAATGTATCTTTCTGTCCCTTCTCCCTCTGCAGAAAGCCATCCCTGGTAGTGAAGAATAAAAATTGGCAAAACTAACCAACACATCCATGGCATCTGATGATATATACAGTATTCCATGTCCATAGTGCCCCCACCTCTGCAGTAAAAGGAGGGAAATAGTGTTTTCCCTCTTCTTCAAAGTCAAGACTGAATTATAATTATAATTTCATAGCATTCTCTCAATTCTTTTTTGTTGTTGTCTTTGTCCTTTCCATTTACGTTGTTGTAATCATGGTGCATAGTTTCCCTGGTTCTGTTTAACTTCATTAGTTCATGTAAGTCTTCCTCTGTTTCTTTGGGTTCCTTCTATTCATCATTTCTCAAGGCACAGTAATATCCCATTCCATGCACAAATTGATTTTGGCCAGAGCACCTCAGTATCCCTTAAACTCTCTGCTGTGAGTTTGGGCCTGATGGGTCTGGTGGCCACTGTAGCTAGCCAGCGGCTGGTCTGGTCCACCACCAGCGCCTGTCCCATGGCTCTCTCTCAGGTTGCAGGATCTCTCCTCTGGCTACTGGGTCCTGGTGGTGCACTTCACCCGAAAGGAAGCCATCCAACAGATTGAGGTGTTGCAGCATGTGACCACCAAGCTGGGGCGCAGTGAGTACAGCTTAGAGGTGGGCGGGCTGGGGGATAGGCTGTGCCAGGCACTTGTTCCGGGCTCACTCCTTCCCTTTGAAAGGCTCTCACCCCAGAGTCCCTGTTCTCCTCCCCATATGAGTCCTGGTGGAAGATTGGTTGGACAAGTGAGGTGCTAAACAAAACTGCATTGATATTACCTTCCAAGCTTTCTTTGCCTTAGTTTCCTTATCTGTCAAATGAAGATGTTGGGAACTCGATGACCTCTAAGGTCTTTTCCAGCTCTAACTCTATGATTATACCCCAAGTTAAGAAAGATTTCTCTTCCTAAGCTAGGAAGATACTAGGAGTTTTGAGAGTCATTTTCAGCTCCTAATCCTTATGAGCTGGGCAGTCCCCCTTACCCCTCAGTCTACTGACCAGTAGCAGTGGATGTTAGTGTGTTTGAAATCTGGGTCCCTGGAAAGACCTGGGTTCAGAGATCACCTCTGCTACTATGCAGTAATACTCCTCTACTCTACCCATGTGGCATTGGGCAAACTGTCATCTCCCTGGTCCTCAGACTTTGTCTGTAAAACAAGAAGCGTGGATGAGATGACCTGTTGGGTCCCCTCCAGGTCTAAATCTGTGACGTGCTGGTCCTGATGCCCTCTCTCTGCTCCCCCTTGGTCCCCTAACTCCCTCCCCAGTCAGAATTAGAGGTCATGTCTGTCCCTTGTTGCAGGCCGGGCCTGGCTGTACCTGGCCCTCAACGAAAACTCCTTGGAGAGCTACCTGCGGCTGTTCCAGGAGAATCTGAGCCTCCTGCACAAATACTATGTCAAGTGAGTACCTGTAGGTCTATGTTGCACACCTCCATGCATATCACCCCTCTGAGATGGTGAGCCCCCCAAGATCCCTTAAATGCCCAGGCCTCCCTCTCACAAGGCAAAACCCCCTCAGTCAGTCCCCAGGTCAGAACCTGGGATCAGGCACCTGAGAAGAAACAATATTAGCAAGCATTGAACACTCTCTGCTCTCCCTTGCCGGGGATGCTGCTGGGCTCTCTAGCTTTGTCACATCTCTCCTGTGCCTCTTCTCCTGTAGACACTTTAAACTCAACATGTCCAAAACAGAACTCATTATCTTTCCCTCAAAACCCTCCCCACTCCTCCAAACTTCCATTCCTCCCATCCCTCCCATCCCTCCCATCCCTCCAGCTCACAGCCTAGGAGGCATCCTGGATTCCTCCCTCTTTCTCTCCTCCCATATCTGGTCTGTTGCTAAGAATTATCCAGTTTCACTTCTGCAGCATCTCTTGTCTGTTTCACTTCCCAGCATCTTTGTCTATTTCACCTCCTGGCATCTCTTGTCTATTTCACCTCTCAGCACCTCTTAGCTATTTCAGCTCTCAGCATCTGTCTTTTACCTCTGCAGCATCTCTTGTCTGTTTCACTTCCCAGAATCTGTCTGTTTCACCTCCCAGCATCTTTGTCTGTTTCACCTCCCAGCATCTTTGTCTATTTCACCTCCCAACATCTCTTGTCTTTCACCTCTGTAGCATCTCTTGAATATGCCCCCTTCTCTCCTCTGACACTACCCCAACCCTGGTGCAGATCATCATCTCACATCTGGATTATTGCAATAGCTGCTGGGGAAGGGGGAAGGGTCTGCTTACCTCTAGTCTCTCCCTACTCCAATCCATCTTCCATTTAGATACCAAAGTGATTTTCCTAAAGCACAGGTCACCTCCAACTCAATAAACTCCAGTAGCTCCCTATTGCCTCCAGGATCAAATACAAAACCCACTCTTTGGCCTATAAAGCCCTTCAAATCCCAGCTCCCTTTCCCCTTTCTGATCTTCTTACACCTTACTCCCATTCCTCACATAAGACATTTCCATATCCTGACACTGAGTCTTTTCTCTGGCTGTGCCCCATGCCTGGAATTCTCTCCCTCTTCATCTCTACTTCCTGGACTTCCTTCAAGTCCCCACTAAAATCCCACCTTCTGCAAGGATCCTTTCCCAGTCTCTCTTAGTGCTAGAGCCTTCTCTCTTGGATTATCTCCACTCTATCCTGTCTATAACTTGTCCACACGTAGTGTTTTGCAAGTTATCTCTCCGTTAGACTGTGGATTCCTTGAGATCAGAGACTAGTTTTTTGCCTTTCTGTATATTCCCTATCATTTCTCATGATGCTTGGTACATAGTAGGCACTTAATAAATGCTTGTTGACTTAACCCAAAGGCCTAGACCCCCTTGTTGCATTTCTCAAGTGGTTTAGGTCTCCTGGGCTTGCCTGGGAATCTAAAATATATTTCGTCTTGCCCCCAACCTCACCCCTCTTCCAAACTTCCTTGTTTCGCCCTGGGGTCTGGAGGACCTGAGTTCAAATCTAGCCTCAGACACTTACTAGCTATGTGACCCTGAGCAAGTCACTTAACACTGATTGCCTCCAAAAAGAAAAAAGAAAAACTTGTTTTTCTGTTGTGGGCACCCCCATCTTCCCAGTCACCCAGACTTACGGTGCCAGAATCCTCTTCACCTCTTCCCTTTCCTCCCCTCAGGTCAGTCGGTTTGTCAAATCCTTTCGATTTGACTCCCACAACGACCTTTGGCAAGTCACTTAACTTTCCTGGGCATCAGTTTCCTCCATGACCTCTAAAGTCTATTTTTTTAACTTTAAGTCTATGAACCTTCTCTTGTATGTTTCTTCCCAACATCTCCCACCCCCCACCTCCCACTTGCCCTAATAGAACTCTGTCATATAATGAAGTGTATCTAAACAAAAACAATCAACCCAGTGGCCACATTTGGCACTGTATGCCTTGCTCCACCCCTGCAGCCTCCCACCTCTCTGTTGATGAGAGGCGGGAAGCATGCTTTGCCATTTGATCTGAAGTCATGTTCAAACAGTGCATGGATCAGAGCTCTGAAGTTTTTCCATGTAGTTTCTTTTATATTCTTTCCATGTATTCTTCACCAGATTTGGAGGGGTTGGGGGGGAAGGTGGGCAGCATTAGAATTCAGGGTCTTGTTGAGTTTTGAGCTGTATCCCCCATGGGCTGGGTCACAGTTTCAGTCCCACTGGGAGAAAGAAGACAAAAGCAATCCAGCAATTGGGTGGGGAGGATGGGGTAGGGTGTCCCCCTTAGGGTCACAGGCTTAGACCAAGCTAGTCTCCTCTGCCATTGAGTTGGACCAAACTTCTCTGGCACTCAGCCCACCTGCCTACCTGTGTTTCAGGAATGCTCTGGTCTGTAGCCATGACCATCTGACACTCTTCCTGACCCTGGTATCTGGGCTGGAGTTCATCCGATTTGACTTGGATCTGGTGAGGACATATCCCGGGTCATGGGAATGTACGGTAAAGTAAGAAATTAAAATGGGAGGGGCTGGCAGAGGCAAGCTGACTTTCATGTTCTCCCTACCCCCTAATTCCCCCACCGTGGAGAACTTATTTATTTATTTTGTTTAGTTTTGTTTTTGTTTTTTGGGTGAGGCAATCGGGGTTAAGTGACTTGTCCAGGGTCACCAGAGCCTGTTTAGACTATGGTGGGAGGGTACCAGCATCAGAAGGTCAGAGAGGCTTGGCGTCAGAGTCAGAGAAACCTGAGTTCAGGCCCTGCCCCTGATCACATACTGGCTGTGTAATCCTGGGTTAAGTTTTAACCTCTCTGTGCCTCAGTTTTCTCATCTATGAAATGGGGATAATTTCACTGACCCTACAGGGAAGATTAAATGAGATAACCTATGGAAAGTGCTTTGCAAACCCTTAAAACCCTCTATAAAGACTGTTGTTATTTTTATCTCTAAAATGAGCATAATAATAGCACCTACCTCACGGGACTATTGTGAAGAGTCAATGAGATAATATATGCAAAATACTTTGCTGAGCTTGCAAGTGTGATGGAAATGTTGGCAATTATCATTAGCTATTATTAGGCAAGGGGGAGAGCATCCTGGGCTGGGAAATGCCTCTTGGATAAAGGACCAACTCCCCTACTTGTCACTGAAGGCTCTTCACAAGCTGGCTTCACCCCACCTTTCCTGGCTGGCTGCATGGTCCCTTTCATGTTCTCTGCAGTCCAGTCAGACTGGCCTGTTTGCTGACTGCCTGAATTCAGCCTTCCATCTCCCACTAGTGGCCTTTATTGTATGCCGCCCTTCCTGCCCAGAGTACCTTCCTACCTTTTAGACCCTGGGCTACCTCCTTTAGGAAGTCTTTCCACATCCCCCTGGTTGTTAGTGCTCTCTCTACCCCTCAGATTAGCATGTCTACATCCTTAACAGGCTGGATCCCCTACCAATACAATGGAAACTCTTAGAAGACAGTGGCTGGTGGTTCCCAGCACCCAGCACAGTGCCTTGGCCCCCACTAGGTGTTTAATAAACAGCATGTTCTGTTGGGTCAGGATTCTTATAAGATGATAGTAACACCAAGAGTCTGTGTAGCTGTCCCACAAGGTGGTTTATGGAATGTTTGGTTCTGATGAGCTTGGTTATCCTCATTACCCCAGGTCCTCTGAAGCTTTAAAAGCCCAATGGCCCACCCTAGCAGAGGTTGTCAGAATCTACCACCATGGGCCTATTCATTGGTGAGCACAGTGCCTGGCACATAGTAGGCACTTAATAAATGTTTATTGATTGGTTTTCCCAAGGAAGAAACAGAGCTAGACCAGAAGGGACATCAGGGGAGGTTGGAAGGGTCGAGTAGGTCAGCATCTTCCAGCCCTATCTGTCCCCAGCTTCCTGGATAGGACCAGGCTCTCCAGCCAGCTCCAAGCCTAACTCCCTCCTACATATTGCTTTCTCCTCAGGATGCTCCGTATTTAGATCTGGCTCCCTACATGCCCGATTACTATAAACCTCAATATCTGTTGGACTTTGAAGACCGCCTGCCTAGTTCAGTTCATGGCTCAGACAGCCTGTCTCTCAACTCCTTCAACTCAGTCACCTCCACCAACCTGGAATGGGATGACAGCGCCATTGCACCATCTAGTGAGGGTCAGTGACATGGCCGGCCGTGGGAAGGAGGCAGAGCTCTGCTGTAAAACTGGACTCCTCTAAAGGCAGCGTGGGCATGGGGGCATCTTCCGTGGCTCACTGTGGTGGCCTGGTGAACAACTTGGCAGTCTGCATCAGCTCCAGTTAGGGCCAAGAGTCTGATGGACGGTGCTCTCTCACTTAGAGGCCCTGTGGAGGCCAAAGGAACAGGTTCTGATTTGGGAGATTTGGGAGGAGGGTTGTGTATGCCTGGATGGGAACAGATTCACGCTTATAGGTCTGTAGGGCTGACTGTGGTTAAGAGGGGACTTCAGGGGCCTGAATCTCTGGGAATCTTGCCTGGTGAATTGCCATCATAGGGATGGCACCCCACTTTGTCCCAGGAAAGTTGTCTCATTTTGGCTAAGAAGTGATCAAACCCTTCCCTGGAAGGGTTGCAACTAAACCAGGTAGGTTAGGGGCTTCAGAAAAATCTATCCACCTGTGAAAATTATCAGCCCACTCAGTTTCTCTTAATCTTCCTCATGCTGGCTTCATGTGTATAATGGGTATCATATTTCTTGCCTTCTCAATGGGTGGGGAAAGGGGTGAAGGGAAGGAGAGAATTTGGAATAAAAAAAAATTTTAAATATATTTAAAAAACCCAAAACTTCCTCATGCTGACTAGGGAGGCTGGTTGCCAGGATTATGGGTGATTTTTTTTTTTCTTTTTGATGAAAAAAATTTTTTTTTTACTTGCCTGCAACCTGACTCCTTTCAGACCCTTGAGTTTCTTGTTCATTTACAAAAGCGATCTACTGGCATTGCCACCTACCCAGTTTAATACCAGGGAACCTACCCCTCCCTGGTAACCTCATCCAACTCCAGGACCAGAGGGAGGGGTTCAAAATGAGTTCAGTCCCTGAGGATGGCCCTAGCATAGAATCCGCCTCTGCTAGCTGTGTGAGCCACGAGGACCTACCTAAATCTTTTTAGGTTGAATCAGTGGGCAATGAGGAAAATAATCTGCCAGAAAGGAGACAGAGGGATGGGCCTTAAAAGCCAACCCCAAAGGGAAATTTGCCAAAGACACCAGGATCACTCCCTTTGTGGCAGGGTCCTTAGGAGAGGTCAAAACATGGAGGAAGTACACTGTTGTTATTTAGAATCCGAGGACCTGGATTTGAATCCTGGTTCTACCCCCTCACTACCTGGGCAAGTGACCTTGGGCACTTCTCTGGGTCTCACTTTCCCCATCTGCAAAAAGAGGGGGTTGTATTCAGTAATCTCTAAGGTTCCTCCCAGCTCTAAGTCTGTAATCCTATAAATCATGGACCCAAGTCCTGACAGCTCATTTTCTGCCAAAGTCAAGTAGTATTCATTTTATATTTTGTTTTTATATTTATTTTTTATATATTTATGTTTATTTTGTAGTTTGTTTGCATATGTGTGAATGTGTGTGTGTATGTGTATGTGTGTCTGTGTTTGACTTTTTTTTCTTAAACCCTGTAGGTCTTTCTAATGTT
The DNA here is from genome assembly GCF_900497805.2 of Vombatus ursinus. Classification (NCBI taxonomy): domain Eukaryota; kingdom Metazoa; phylum Chordata; class Mammalia; order Diprotodontia; family Vombatidae; genus Vombatus; species Vombatus ursinus. The sequence continues at coordinate 350,937 of NW_020953950.1, read as the reverse complement.
TCCCAGGTCGATTATGCCAGTTACCTGGTCCAGGGAGTAGCTAACCTGTTACCATGCTGGGGTTGCCAGCAAATTGTTCTGAAATTTTAGATGAAATGTAAAAAGTTAAATTTTTTCTCTCTCTCATGTTTTCTCCCCATGTTCCCCTCCCCTTTGACCTGCTCCTTCCCCTCCTCGTTCCAATGGCCTGTGTTTCTAATCCTCAGTTTTGTCCCTCATTTTTGTAGATTATGATTTTGGAGATGTGTTTCCAGCAATACCGTCTGTCCCCAGCACAGACTGGGAAGGTGGGGATATAGCCCGCTGCTAGCCTATTTTTGTGGTTTGCACCTATTCCATGCCAAGCTTGCTGCATGTTCTGAAATCAGTTCATTAACAGTGATGATAACAAACCAAAAATTGGCCTTCTGATCCCGATGGAATTCTGTGGGAGAACCTTAGCATTTTGGCTTAGCTGTGCTCCCTTGCCTTTCCAGGCAGAGTTAGAGACTCATTGGTGGTCTTGTAGGCATTTTGTCTGCCTTTACAGGAATGTCTACTGGAAATTGTTCAGTGAGTACATTTCAAGGGCCAGGTTGCCCATTTCCCCCAAGTTTAATTTAATTTACTTCCCTGGTTCATGTGTATGACAGGAAGCAGTGCAGGTGAAATCTGATTGAGTGATTGCTTTAGCGTCATTAGAACCCCTTGGGGGAAACACTGAGGGCTTTTACCAATGGAAAACCATCTTGGGTTGTCTTCTAAAACAGGTTTAGGAAATCTGTCAGCCGATGGACTAGTCATCTCCAGTTACCATCTTGTCTATTTGGCACCTAATACATCGTTAAATGTAGCATTCATCCCGGGGTCACACTTTACCCATAGCCTCTTTAGAGGAATAGGATTGTTTGCCAGGTTTCTGTGATTCTTAAGAGCAAAAGCTCTTATTAGCTTTCATTAGCTCTCAAAATGTCTAATACTTCCTCCTCTGCCATAGATCTTCCTCTACAAAAGTGCACTTAATCTCAAGATTCAACTGTCTTGAGGTTAAAGTTCAGGATAGAGATTAGCCATAACTATAGATTAGCCATAACCCAGCTTCACAATGAGGAGGTGTACTGACTGTCTTATCCTGTATAGAAGCTGATGGGAAGAACATTGGACTTGGGGTCAGAGGGCCTAGATTTGAGTCTTAGCTCTGCTATTAACTAGCTAAGTGCCCTCTGACAAGTGATCTTCCGTCCTTTCACTGTTCCCTGCTACCGCCCTGTCCGTGGTGTAAAATGAAAAGAGTGGACTAGATAATCTCTAAGATCACGTGTAGGTCAAAAAGCCCATGGATTTGTGAAGCTTTCAGCCACCGTGAAGACCAGGCTTACTATTATCACTGAGTCTTCTTTCGTAGTGAAGGCTCTAAATCTGCAACCCTTACCTCCCACTAGGACCACAGTTTATTGGGTGATAGATCTTATGCTTTCTTCCCACATAACCCAAATTAGAAACCTCTGAGCTTTAATGAGGAGAAATAATACAATACTGATCAAACTAGATGGTTTCCTGCAACCAAACCATTCATTTGTGACATTCCCCAAACCCATGTTTCTGTTCAGATTGGCTTTTGAAATCCAGAATTCCATCACAGTAGCTTTGATTTCCTTGAGCAGCTCTTCTCCAGGCACACACAATGTGCGTTGGTTTGTTTGTTTTTTTTCTCATCAGTCTAACAACTAACCACAACTTCCAATCAAACTCCCTCTTGCCTTTTGTAATCGTTTGGTGAATGGGGCTTGGCCTTGCTCTGCAGCACCTCAGAGCTTCCAATTGCCCAAGAACTAACAGTACTCATGGCATTGATTGTTCCTTATAGGGCTGGGCCCCTAGGGTTAGCTAGTTCCTGCCACTTACATTCTCAAATTGCTCAAGTGACAAAATAATTCCCAAGAGAAACCTTAGAGGTTGTCTTTGCCAATTATTAAGACTCCGTTGGATGGCAGGAGGTTAGCTTTGGGACCTCAACTGGATGATCAGCATTTTCAGTTTCCTGGGTTTCTCTTTATAAGGGTGGCTTTAGTCCCTATACTTATGGTATCAGTGATTTGACTGGGTACCCTTTCAGTGGTCCCTGGCTTGCAGAGCTGGTGGGTTTCTGAGACCCAACATTCTTCCTCTGGCCAGCATTAGCACCCAGGATGTTCAATGGTCACCCTCCCGGTGATTATCTTCTTGGGGGATGAGTGAACATGGGTTATCTATCTCCTTGCCAGTTGCATATGTTGAGGGGAATGATATGCACTCAGGAGAGAATAAATGGGCTGTAGAGTCCCAGAGGCCACATGGTAGAGGTGAAAGAGGACCTGGGTTGAGTCCCTACTCGGCTACTTTTACTACATGTATGACCTCAGTGAAATCTCCGTGCCTCAGTTTCTCTATCTACAAAATGAGTTAGTTGGGCTAGATTGATCTCTAAGATTCCACCTTGCTCTAAGTCTTTGAGAGTCTGGTCCCAATGTTATCTGAGCCCTTGTGTCAACCTATAATGTCTCTAGCCCTCATCTAACTATAGCTACAAGGTGAAGGTCATTGTTCCAGGCAGCTGGGGGCTAGCACTCAGCCCTTTCCCTTTTCCTAAGGTTGAAAGAAAATCTGTCTTCAGCAGGCAGCTGTCGTGTTGTTTTCAAGGGCCTGCTAAGATGTGGATAGTGAGATGGGCCCTTCCAGATGGGCCTGCGGGAAGAGGAGCTGAGACTGCATTTACTCAGGACTAATAATGGGCAGGGAGATGTGCATGAGCTGGGAAATGTAGCGTGACATCCTGTGTCCCTCACCCCATTAACCCTCGCCCGGGCTGCTCAGCCAGCTGAATTCTTGTCTCTTCCCATCTTCGCCTGGTGAATGCTCTGTGTGTATATGCTTTTCTCGGTGGTTCTTTACCCCATCCCACCCCACCCCCCCAGCCCACCCCCAATTAGTGAGGGCACAGTGGGGATTAAATCGCCTCCTTTCTGAAGTGGCATCTCCCTGGCCTCTTTGTTGAAGGTGGAGCGAGGTCAAGAATTAGCCAGGAAAGATCAGTGTTCAGGTCTGGGGGACCTCTTTGGTGTACAGGATCAGGAATAAGTTAGTGAGATGACGCTGAGACCTTTGAAGACCAGAGATGAGGACCCTGGGGTCTGGAGGCAGCCTTGGGTGCTTCACACTATGCACTTCATTCTCTTTCATCCTCACTCTCCCCGCCCCTTCACTCTGTCCCTGGTCCTCCCAGCCCCCCTCCCCACCCCCCTCCCCACTAGGCTCCTCACCCTCCCTGCTTATCCTGCTCTTCGTCCTTCCTCTCATCTTCCCTGCCTCTCATTCTTCCTCCCAATTTCTGCCTCTCGTCTGGCCTGTTCTCCCACTTTGTTCCTCATTTTTCTTTCCCCCAATCATCCTCCTGTCCCCTGACTCTGCCTCTCATCTTCACTGCCCTCTACTTTTTGTACCTTGTCCTCTCCTCTTTATTCCTTATTTTCCTATCCCCCGGTCTGCTTGCCCACTCCCACTCACTGTTCCTCCCCCTCTCCACGTCCCCCGTTCTAACTCTTCTGTCTCTTTGCCCCATGCATCTTCCCCTTCCTTTTTCACCTGCTTCCCCCAGGACCCCTCTGGAGCAGCCTGGGCTATTCCTGTTCATGAAAGCTGGGCCAGAGAGGCTGCTGACCCATTTGGTAGACCTGGCACATCAGAGTAGCCCTTTGAATGGACACTAAGTCGTGCATCCCCTGCCTTCTCAGTGATAAAGGGTGCTTTGGAGGAAAAAGAAGTGAGTTAAGCATCTCGCCCCTGCATCTCTCAAGCCAGCTTAGTCAGGCTGGAGGAAACTTCTCAGCTCTGCCTCTGATCTGACCTAGGGCAAGCCTTCCTTAGTAGCCATAGAGATTTAGGGCCATGTTATGGGTCCTTCCAAGTCACCCTTAGACCCTCAGGTTCATCTCCTGTTTATGATAGATTCTTTTGGAAGAGGCTCACCTGCCTCCCTTCCTGAGGTCAGGAGTGCCCCAGGTGGCCGGTGGCAGTGGGAGGCCGTGTCTGATGGGCGGTTCTCCCCGCTCTCTTCTTCGCCCCAGATGGAGACCTCACGGACACCGTCAGCTGCCCCCGCTCGACTGCCTCGGACCTGACCAGTGGCAAGGCCTCCACGAAGAGCCCCACGCCACGCTACAACCCCTTCAATGAGGACCGGGCGGAGGGTGTGTCCTCCTCCGATACCACCCCTGTGCACACCTTCTCTCAGGAGAAGGGAGAGGCCAGGGCCCTGGACCTGCAAGAGGCTAGCACAGAGCTGGAGGTGATCAGGTCAGCAGGGAAAGGGCCCCCCTCAGAAGGCTCTTGGGAAGCAGCCCCTCAGTTAGGAGCCCTGCTGTCCCAAGACTGGGCAGCTGCCAGGTTCTCCCTGGGAGTCTTGCCTGCGCTGCGCCTGGGTCTTGCCATGCTGTAGGACTCTTAGAGCATTATCGCTTTTCCAGCCCAGAAGAGTGAGGTACTCTCCCAGAGGGAAGCAGGCCTTTTCTTTGGAGAGATTAGGAAGCGACGTGCATAGTTGAGACTTTGTGGGGCAAGGGGAGAAAGCGACAATGCCCGAAATTCAAGTACCGTAGCTTAGTATCTGGGGGGAATATGCCTAACCTGCTTGGGAGGAAATTATCCTGCCCTCACCCAGATATTTCTGAGTCATTATAATACAATATAACATAACATAACAATATAACATAAAATACAGCATAGCATAAGTGTAATATAACATCATGTTATATCACATTGTATTATATTATGTTATGTTATGATATAGTGTGTTATATTATAATGCTACTAACCATAACTGGCATTTATAGAGAGCTTTTAAAACTTATCCAAGTGCTTTGAATGTATTGGCTTATTTGAGTCTCTTAAATGCCCTGTGAGATAGATATTGAGGTATTATTATGGCCCCCATTTTACAGATGAGGAGACCAAGGCCCAGAGAAATTAAGTGACTTGCCTAAGGTCACACAGCTAGTACGTATCAGAGGAAGGATTTGAACCCAGGTCTTTCTTACTTCCAAGTCCAGCACACTATTCACTAATGATGATAATGATAGGTAACATTTACATAGGGCTTTAAAGTTTTTTAAAAAACAGATGTTTCATATAGTATCTTGTTTGAAACTCCAAACAACCCTGTGGAGGTGAGTGCTTTTATTATCATCCCCGTTTTACAAATGAGGGTACTGAGGCAGAGGTTAAGTGACTTACCCAGGGTCACACAGCCAGTAAGTGTATGAGGGTAGAATTTGAATTCAGGACTTCCCAATTCCAACTTCCAAGGCACTCTATATTGCACATTTTAGCCATTTCTAGCTACCACTAAAGATGCCACAGGGCACTGGACTTGGGAGGGAGTGTGGGAGAAAGTAAGGAAGAACTGGGTTCATATCCCACCTCTGACACTTACTAGCCGCATGACACTGAGCAAGTCACTGAACCTCAGTTTCCTCATTTGTAAAAAGAGGGGCTTGGATTCTATAGCCTGTAGGTCTCCTAGCTCTAAAATCTAGGCTCCTGTGACTCATAATTAGTAGTTCCAAGGGATCGTGTCTGGGTCAGCTGCTAACATCCTGAGGTTAGCTCTAGCGACACCTTCCTTACTCAGGTGCCGTAGGCAGAGGCCAGGCGTGTTCTTCCATTTCTGCTGGCCCTCCTGCAGGGTTCCTGTGACTTCCATCACTCCTGATGCCCCCCTGCCCTCTTGCTTTAGCTTGCTGTGCCCAGGAGAGCACAGGCTCTGGGTCTTTGAATGCCCGGAGCTCAGGTCAGCATCCAACCCTCTCCATCCCTGTAACTTTCTGGTCTCAGGGTCACCAAGAAGAAGAAAACAGGGAAGAAGAAAAAGGCCAGATCAGAAGAAGAGTCCAGCCCCCTCCACCCTACCTTGGCCCATCCAAAAGGTGCCAAGCAAGGGAGTGGCGACAGCTTCATTAATGGCCCTGAGCCCAGAGCGGACGCTCCGAGCACTGCCCCGACCTCCCCCCAGGAGGGGGGTGAGGGCCCAGGCAGCACAGCAGAGAGCAGTGACCGTTCGGAGCTGAGTCAGATGGGCCTACGCATCCCCGAGATGAAGGACACCTCCATGGAAAGTGTGGGCCAGCCCCTGAGCAAGGTCATCGACCAGCTCAATGGGCAGCTGGACCCCAGCGGCTGGCCCTCCCACGTTGAACTGGCAGACCGGTCCTTTCGGACCGGCTCTCCCGGGGACGCCCCGGAAAGGCCGCCATTTTGCAACTTTAGCGAAGGGATTCCGGCCCCAATGGACTTCTACCGCTTTACCGTTGAGAGTCCAAACGCTGTTACATCAAGTAGTGGCAACCATGACCTTGCAGGGCCTGGCCAACCGTTACATGTTCCTGGTAGCACTGAGGCTGCTGGCCAAGAAGAAGGAGGAAGAGAAGGAAGAGGAGAAGAAGACAGACAAACATCTGTGCCTGTAGCAGGCCCCCAGAAAGAACCCTTGGACACACCCTTAGAACCTGTGTCAGCCAGAGAGTGCCCCGTGTCCAAGCTGGAGCCTGGAACCCAGGGCACCATCAAGAGAGACCAGCCCAGCCCGGGTGTGAGTAGCGCAGAGGACTCCGGAGTGGACGAGGGCCAGGGGAGCCCTTTGGAAATGAGCCACCCGTCTGAGTTCAGGTGAGGACGTGGTTTCCATCTGCCCAGCTCCTGGAGAGAAGTGCCCTGCGCCATTGCGGAGGGAGGGCATGGAGAGCAGGCGGGCACTGGTTTTCAGGTCAAGGAAATAGAAACCCCCCCAAGGAGGCTTAGTCTAGGCTATGAGCAGGGGGATTTGAAATTCCACAAGACTTTGACTGTTAGCAGTAGATAAGAGTGATTGCAGCTCAACAGACCCCGGCATAAAGGAGCCCCCCAAGATTCTTCCACTGGAATTCTTTTTTTTTTCTTCTTCTTGGAGGAGTATTTGGGTTGGAATGTGACTTATTCCCAGATGGCGAGGGACCACTGGTCCTTGGTGCCCTCCCCCACCGCCTCTGCATGCATGCACTGCTGTGTCCACCCACTCACCCTGCCTGACCCCCTCCTCTCCCCTCCCTGGCCCCCACAGAGTTGACAACAACCACTTACTCCTCTTAATGATTCACGTCTTTCGGGAGAATGAAGAGCAGCTCTTTAGGGTAAGTTCCAGGCCTTCTTAAGACTGAGGGAAAGAGGGAGGTGTCGAGGAGCCTGGGTAGGGGCAGGGGTGCAAGGGCCAGCATACTGGCAGAACTGAGGAGGCATGAGTTAACACTCTCTCCCATACCCTTCCAAGCTCATTGGGGAGGTAATGTGCCCGGAAGCGGTGGTTGGGATTCACCCCACCCCCCCAGGTATATTAAACTGGGACCCAGCTTTGGACTCACTGGGTAAGTGGAGTCTAGAAGTATTGTTAGGACTTTGTCTGGGAACCCCTGAGACCCCAGGGAACCTCCTTGCCAGTGGCTTTTTGTCCAGGCTGTTCTCCATAAATTGCTTCTAACCACTTGGGACCTATTTCTACCTGGGATGTGGTGGGGGGGTGGGGTTGGAATGTGTCATTAGTACAGATACTGGGACAGACTGAAAGCCCCTGGTCTCTAACAGGCAGGGGCCTTCTCTCCCTTTGGCCACCCAGATGATCCGTATGAGCACAGGACACATGGAAGGAAACCTCCAGCTCTTGTACGTGCTGTTGACTGACTGTTATATCTACCTGCTCCGGAAAGGTAGCTGTGACTTCACCTGACTGCTAAACACTGCGGGGGAAGCTTAAGGTCCCACTACTCCCCTTCGTTACCTCTTAGGTTCTAGCCGTTCTGGGCCACTATGTGTGATGTTCGGTCCCCCACCTCTGCCTTTGCCCAGGCTATGCCCCCTGCCTGGAAGGCCATCCTTTCTCACCTCTACCTCTCAGAATTCCTAGCTCTCTTTAAGATCCAAGTGCCGCCTCCTACAGGAGGTCTTTGCTGCTGTCCCCCGTTGTGAGCGTACCCCTGCCCTCCCCCATTATATCCCCCCAATAACTATACCCATTTTGCACTTACTGATTTTATACGTCTTGCTTCCTCTCCTGTAGAATGTAAGCTCCTTGAGGGCAGGGACCATTTTATTTTTGTCTTTGTATCTCCAAGCTACCACATGCCTGGATTTCAGTAGACACTTAAATGCTTGAAGATTAGATTGAATTGCATTAGATTTGAGTTAGGCTGAATTGAATTTTGATGCCTCTGCCTAGACTGGAGCAGATGCTGAGGCCAACCCAGAGAGCTCCCCTGTGCCTCCCACCTCCTCCTGGGATGACCCAGTATGATGCATTGGGAGGAAGCAGACCGAACCATAGCCCTGGTTACCTGGAGGGACATACTCCATGGCTCCCCCAGAAGCTCTTGAGACAATCTGGTGGCTAGTCCTTCCAATCCAGCCACTCTTGACCCTTCCCAGGCAGCAGGGGAGGGAGCCAACCCTTGCTGAGGAGGGGACTGGCTGACAGCAGAAACTTGATGGGAGGGTAGGGGAGGAGGTCGCTCCTTTGGGAAACAGACCTCAGGGTTCTCCATTAGGGGCCACGGAGAAGCCATACCTGGTAGAAGAGGCCATCTCCTACAATGAACTGGACTATGTCTCGGTGAGTTCATGCCATCCAGGGGCACAGGGCAGGGGTCCCCCAGGTCTCCTTCAGGGCTGCTCTCCAGACCTGCGACTACTCCCCTTGTTAACCCTCATGGCAGGGGTTGTCACTCACCCCAGATTATCACTGCATGAGCCAGCCTACTGTCCCCTCCGGGCAGTCTTTGAGAAGGATGAGGTGGAAGGCATTTACTGCCATCATCACCCACCAGGGCTGTCAGAGGTCAAGGTCAGGAGGTTGATTCACATGCTTTGGCAGCAGCATTCAGAGGCTTTGCTGGGCCTGGTGGCACATCAGCTACAGGGCTCTGGTATGAGTCACAGGAAATGGGACCGAAGGATCCGTTCACTCTGTTTGCTGCAGCCCCTGATAACTGGAGGCTCCAGACTTTCTTCTCAGAGCCAGGCTTCCTTCAGAGCATGGAATCTCCCCTGCATCCTTACCAGCCCCTGCCCTGCATCCAGGGAAGCCACCAGAATCCTGCGTTTGTATGGATACATAGACTTGTGTGAACATACACGGGCTAAATGTGGTGTTCCCACCAGGTTGGCCTGGATCAGCAGACAGTGAGGCTGGTTTGCACCAACCGAAGGAAGCAGTTTCTTCTCGACACAGCCGACGTGACCCTGGCTGAGTAAGATTCCCACCCCACCCCTTGGACTGGAGACTATCCAGTCCAACCTCTTCAATTGTCAGCTAGGGAAACTGAGGCTCAAAAAGTAGGATTTGCACCAGGTCACCACAGTGCGAATTAACATCAGAATCAGGACTTGAACCTGGGTCTGCAGTCCGTTAGTCAACAGTATTGCCTGAGCATTGGCCATCTGTGTGGCCCAAGCAGAGCTGAGGGTCTGGGACTGAGAGTCAGTCCAGATTGGAGATGCAGCCTCACTATGGAGACTGGTCAGCACATGGACTTCAGCCCCAAGCGAAGGGTGTTTCCTCCTGGCTCCTCTTGTCTCTCCACGCCCTTGCTCTTAGCAAGGCTAAGATTGCTCTTAGCAATCTCGTTAGCGCCCCTGGGTCTAGTTATCACCTCTGTGTAGATGACCCTGGGGTCTCGCTCCACCTTAGTCTCTCTCTTGGTCTCCAGGCCGTCAGCAGCAGCTGCCTCTGGAACATCTCCAAGTGGATGTTTCTTAGTCACCTCAAACTCATTCCATCCAAGATGGAACTCATTATCTTCCCCCCAGGCCCTGGCCCTCTTCCAGATTTCCCTATTTCTGTTGAAGGCACCATCTTTCCAGTTCCCCAACTTTATAAACTCCATATTTTTTCAACTGTTCCCCTTCCTCAACCCCCATATCCAAGCAGCTGGTCAATAAGCATTTATGAAGGGCCTGCTATGTGCCAGGCACTGTGCCAAGTAAGTACTGGGTATACAAAAAAAGGCAAAAGCCAGTCCCTGCCCACAAGGAGCTCACGATCTGTGGGGGAGACAACATGCAAATACGTCATGTACAGGTAAGCTACGTGCAGGATATCTAGGAAGGAAAGAAGAGGGAGAAGGGACTAGAATTAAGAGGGCTTGGAAAATGTTTCCTGTAGAAAATGGGATTTTAGTTGGGTCTTGGAGAAAGCTAGGGAAACCAGGAGGCAGAGATGAGGAGGAAGAACGTTGAGGCACAGGGGAGAGCCCGGGATGAGGCCTGGATTTGGGAGATGGAGGGTCTTGTTGGAGGAATAGCCAAGAGGCCAGAGTCATTGTGACACTGTGTGTGTGTGTGTGTGTGTGTGTGTGTGTGTGTGTGTGTGTGTGTGTGTGATAGAGAAAGAGGAGGGAAGGAGAGGGAGAGAGAGAGAGAGGGCATAGGGAGTAGTATAAGGTATAAGAAGACTGAAGGGGAGGTGGTAGCATTATGAAGAGCCTGGAATGCCAAACAGAGGATTTAGCATTTGATCATTTGCCAGATTTTATCACGTCTTCCCTCTACAACACTTTTCAGCTCCAGCCCCCTCTTTCCGCTCACTCGACTGACAAGCTAATTTCAGCCTTCAGGAACTTTTCACGGCTCTCTTTTGCCTCTCTCTACTCAGGCTTCAGTCTCCCTTTCCAGGCTTTTTCACCTTATCTCTTTTCAAGCACTTTCCATGCAAGCCAGATGGGTCTACCTGCTGTTTCTGGCGCTAGGCGTTCCATCTCCCATCTCCAGACCTTTGCCCTGGCTGTCCCTCATGCCTGAAATGCCCTCCCTCCTCACCTGGGCCGTGTCCTTGGACAAACCTTCCCGATCCCCTGGAGCCTCCCAATGTCCTCTCTCTTCTCACACAGTCATGGACATACTTAATGGTCTATGTTATATCCCCGACTCCCACCCCCCTTGTGATTTCCTTGAAAGAAGAGACTGTTTTCTTTGTCTTAGGCACAGTGCTTGGCACCTAGGTGCCTAATAATGCTGCTTGGGTTGGGCTGGCGGAGACTGCACTTGGAGTCAGAAGATCAGCGTTTGAAATCTGACTCCCCTACTTAGCTTGGGGAAGCTGAAGTGGTCTCTGGGCCTCAGTTTCCTCATCTGTCAAGTGCAGGGGTCGTCCCTTCTAGCTCTAGGTTCATGCTGTATGATCCTCCATGCAGAACTAACTGCTGAGCTCTGGGGTGGAGATGAGGCGAGGGGCAGGAGGAAGGGGCAGATCTAAGGTTCATGGTTCTGGTTCATGAGACAGGTGGAATAGGAGGCAGTATGGGACAGGGGAGGCCAGGGTCCTGGGTTCAAACCCTGCCTTTGCCACTTATTATCCCAGTGACTTGGGACAAGCCACTTAAACGCTGCCTGCCTCAGTTTCCCCATCTGCAAAATGGGGATAATAATAGCCCCTACCTCTCAGGGCTATTGTGAGGATCAAGCAAGATGATAATTGTAAAATGCTTAACACGGTGCCAGGTATATACTAGGTGCTTAATAAATGCTCGCTTTCTTCTTTTCCTGGCCTCAGATCCCAAGGCCAGCTGAAGGGTTGAGGCTACTTCAGAGGTCAGGGGATGCTGGGAGGAGAGCCAGGACTCGCTCCATCGCCCCAGCCCTGCTCCTGGAGGGTCTCCCCCCCCACCCTCTCATTGCACCCATTTCCCTCCTTCCACAGGTTTTTCTTGGTCTCTCTCAAGTCGGCAATGATCAAAGGCTGCCGGGAGCCCCCCTACCCCAGCGTCCTGACCGACGCCACCATGGAGAAGCTGGCACTGGCCAAGTTTGTGGCCCAGGAATCGAAATGTGAGGTAAGAGTCTGGGATCCTGCAGTGGGTGGGACAGAGGAAGGATAGGGGCTGACTCATGGAGCCGGGGAGCCGGGGCTGCATTCTGGACAGGCTGCCTGCCATCTGTCTCTGCAGAGAGAGGTGGGGGATGTGCATAGTCGTCCCGACAGTGCGTGGAGGAGGGGTCTTCCCAGCTGGCTAAGACGTGTGAGACTGGCTATCAGCTCCTCCTCCTGTGGCGTCAGACCTGCTCACGGGGTCCCCAGGAACAGAGGTGTTCTAACAAGCGTTTGTGAAGCGCTGGGCACGTGCTAGGGAGTGGGGAGTTCTGACCATATCACTCTGCTGCTCAAGAAGTTTCAGGGGCTCCCAGATGCCTCTGGGAAGAAATAAAAACCAGCTGGGTTCCCAGTCTCCCTTTCTAGGCCTATTTCACATTATTTCCTTTCAAAAACAAAATGATTCCTGGCCTCCAGGAGCCTGTCTTCTATTGGGAGCAGGAACACACATACCCAGGAGTAGATACTTCGTCTACAGGGCAGTGAATTCCGGGGAGGCAGGATCAGAAGAGAACCCGTGGTGCTTGGCCTGAGTTTGAAGGAGGCCAAAGGGTCTGAGCCAGGTGAGGACAGAGGGCGCTCCAGGCCTGGGGAACAGTCTGTACCACGACCTGGCAAGAGAAGACCAGATACCAAGAACCGGGATGGACGCGGAGGCCGGTTTGGTGGGAGAGGACGGTGTCTGGAGGGGAGGGAGGCGGAATGAGACTGGAAAGGAAGCCGACAGGGGACCTCGAGGTGATAGGAAGCTGCTGGAGAGTGAGGAACGGGGGAGCAGCTTTAATTAACCAATTAACCAAGGCCTGCCATAGTATATGCAAACCTCCGAGCTTGGCCCTAGAGAGACTTCTCACCTCCTGTAGGTGGGAGAGAGCAGAACAGAGACACAGACAGCTGTGATCATAGGTCTCTGCCTGACTCTGGAGTTGGAGGATCTGGGTTTGAGCCCTACTCTTGCTAACTTCCCATCTGGGTGACCTCGGGGAAGTCCCATAAGCCCTCTGAGCCTTATCTCCAGAAAGAGGGGGTTGGGCTCTGGTGTCCCAGGATCTCTGGTCCTGTGATTGATACCTCAGGGAGATGTCAGGAAGGAGAGCTCCGATCATTTTCACCAGAGAAGATCAGGGGAGGCTTCCTGGAGGAGGTGACCCCTGAGTGGTGTTGAAAGGCAGAGATGCAGGGAGAGGATGCTCCAGGCAGGGCATGGAGCCAGGAGGCCAGGAGGGCAGCCTAAGTCTGGGGAGAAGCTAGTGGAAGCCAGCTCAGCTGCAGCTTCCAGGAGGTGAAGGGGAGGCTTATATGAGAGAAGCCTGAAAAGCGGGCTTGGAACCAGGCCATGGCAAGCATCCAGCATCGGGCTGAGCAGCTTCAGCTTATCCTTAAGGCTGCAGGGAGCCTCTGGAGGTATCGAAGGGAGGAGGCCCAGAACTGCAGCAGGAGAGAACTCACCAGTGCGGGTTAGCAGCTGCTCTGAGGCTAAGACTTTGAGAGCTGCCTGAGCCAGTGAGAGGTTAGGAGACTGGCCCAGAGCCAGGATGTGGTGTAGACCGCAGCAAGTGGGCTGGAGCAGGGAGAGGCCTGAGGCAGGGAGACTGATTGCAGTAATCCAGGCCAAAGGGGATGAGGGCCCGAGCTGGACTGGCAGCTGTGGGGGCCGGGGGAGGGAAGGGGACAAGGGGCTAGGGAACGCTGGACTTTGGGCTCTTTTCCCTCTACTAGACTGTGAGTTCCTTGAGGACAGGCACTGGGTAATGGTAATGATGAAAATAATGATAATAATGATAACAATAACAAGCCAACATTTATATAGCGCTTGCTGTGTGCCAGGCATGGTTAAGTCCTTCCTAATCATTATGTCATTTGATGTTCACAGCCACCCTGGGAGGTGGGTACTGTGATTATCCCCATTTTACAATTGAGAAAACTGAGGCAGGAAGGTTAAGAGACTTGCTCAGTCACCCAGCTAGTAAGTATCTGAGGCTGGATTTGAACTCAGCTCTTCTGACTCTAGGTCCAGCGCCCTGTGTACCGTGGAACCCCTTAGCTGCGCCGTCCCTCGCTGCTGGATTTTATCCAAACCTTGTTTCTTCCCCGGTGCCTAGCTCAGTGCTCTGCAAACTTCTCTTTCCCTCCCTTTGTATTCTCAGTGCTTAGCTCCAGTGCCTGTCACACAGTAGGTGCTTACTTAGTGCTTGTTGGCTCGCTGCACGCAGTGGGAATAATAATAAATGTCGGTTATTCTGCGGCTGTCCCATGGCCTGCTTTTCTCCCCCCTTTCTCTCTCTCTCTCTCTCTCTCTCTCTCTCTCTCTCTCCCTCCCTCCCTCCGTCTCTCTCTTCCCCATCTCTTTCTCTCTCTCCCTCCCTCTGTCCCTCCATCTCTCTCTCTCTCCCTCCCTTCCTCCCTCTCTCCCTCCCTCTCTGTCTCCCTTCCTCCCTCTCTCTCTCCCCATCTCTCTCTCTCTCTCTCTCTCTCTCTCTCTAAATGTCGGTTACTCTGCGGCTGTCCCATGGCCTGCTTTTCTCCCCCCTCTCTCTCTCTCTCTCTCCCTCCCTCCCTCTCTCTCTTCCCCATCTCTTTCTCTCTCTCCCTCCCTCCCTCCCTGCCTCCCTCCATCCCTCTCTCTCTCCCCATCTCTCTCTCCCCACCTCCCTCCCTCCATCCATCTCTCTCTCCCCCATCTCTCTCTCTCTCTCTCTCTCTCCTCCTCTCCCCAACCACAGGCATCAGCAGTCACTGTGCGTTTCTATGGGCTGGTGCACTGGGAGGACCCTTCAGATGAGACGCCGGGCCCTGCCCCCTGCCACTATTCCTCAGTGGAGAACGCGGTCACCAAAGAAGGGATGCTGCACTATAAGGCCGGCACCTCATACCTGGGCAAGGAGCACTGGAAGTCCTGCTTCGTGGTCCTCAGGTGCGGAGCTGAGGCAGGCCGCCCTCCCAGGCTGGGACAGGGGCCGCGAGGTTCCCCGGGCCCACTGCCCCTTTGCCCCCAGCAGTCTGGGGAGCAGCAGCGCCTCATTGCCCCCATTGTAGAGATGGTCCCGTAGCTAGTAGGCATTGGAGGTGGGGCTGAGCCCAGGCCCTTGGCTCCCATGACTGCCCAGAGTGCCTCTGAGCCTAGAGCTGCTGGGGTCCCCAGCAGAGACCATTGTGCTGAGGACCGAGGCCCGGCACCTCTCACCCCTGCTCTCATCATCTTCCCTACAGCAATGGGATCCTCTATCAGTATCCTGACCGCACCGACGTCATCCCTCTGCTCTCTGTGAACATGGGGTAGGTATTTCTGGAGACCTGGAGGGGAGGATGGGCTGTCCTCATGGCTGGGACCCCAGCCCCCTGCTGACCTCCCCAGGGCCCTTCTCCCTCTTGTTTCTCACTGATATGGAATCTTAGAAGAGAAGGCCTAGGGGGAGACATGAAAGCCATCTTCAAGGGGTGGGGCAGAGCCAGGAGCAGAGAGGGAACTACAGAGGCCAGGGAAAAACACCTTAACCATGAGAGTAATGAAGTAGCCTGCCTGGATAGGTAGGTGGTAAGTGCCCCATCATACAAAGTATCCAAGTAGAGGCTCACTAGGCATTCATCATCTATATTGTAGAATGGGTTCTTATTAAGGCAAGATATCCTTTGATGTCTTCTTTTAAAAAAAATGTTTTTTGTAAAAGTTGATATCACCTAAATTTCCCCTTGTATTCCTCCCCCTGCCCCCTCCCAGGGAGCCATCCCTTATAACAAAGAATTTTTCGAAAGGAAAATCTAGACCTGTGATTTCATCATGGTTGGGACCTCCTCAGTGAGGAAAGTCCTTCCACCAATGCAGATAGCTAGCTGTTCTGCACCTTAGTCCGAGGGACTTGCCTGGGCCACTAAGAGGTTATGAGACTGGCCCAGGACCATGCAGGCAGTATGTATCAGAGGTTTTCCTGACCCTGAGACCACCCCTCTGTCCCCTGTCTCTCCATCCTTATGAGAAAGACATGGCACTCAGGAAGAAATTTGTGAACACAGGCAGTCTCTGAAGCCAAAAGCTGGGAGCCCCAGAATTTTCTGGAGCCACGCTATGGTCAGTGGTCAGTGGTCAAGGACCAGGCATAGGCAGAGAGCTGTCTGGTCTTTCTGAGTACTCAGGGTGCTCAGAGGTTTTACCAAAGCCCGACCTTTAGGAGAACCATTGGGAAAATCCCAGAGGGTTACAAGGACGAACGTTTTGGTCAGTGGGACACAAGCCAAGGCAGCAGCCCCTTGGGGATCTGGGGCATGGGTTGGGGTCACCCTGCGTCCCCCTCCCTGTTCCATCCCTCATCCTGTTTCGTGGTTGGCCCCCAGGGGGGAGCAATGTGGCGGCTGCCGGAGGTCCAACACCACAGATCGGCCCCACGCCTTCCAGGTGATCCTCACTGACCGGCCTTCCCTGGAGCTGAGTGCCACCGACGAGACAGAGATGGCCGATTGGATGCAGCATCTCTGCCAAGCTGTTTCTAAAGGAGTGAGTTCGTCCTCGATGGGCAAACAGACAGCCCCGTGCTCCAAGGGAGGGATGGGACAGCCTCGAAACCATCTCCTGGGGCCCTTTGGGACTGGAGCAAGACCGGACTTCTAGTCTGTAAGGATGGCTCCCACTGACCTGAGATTAGGGCCAGAGGGCAGGAATGATGTTGGGCCCAGTTCACTGCTGTATAGCCCGGCTGCATTTAAAATCAAGAGCTGGGCTCTACTCCTGCCTTATGTTCTTACTAGCTGTGAGAGCCTGGACAAATCACTTCACTTTTCTGGGCCTGAATTTCCTCATCTATAAAACACAAGAGTTAGATCTAATGTCTTTGAAGGTCCCTTCTAATATTAAATCGATGGTCCTCTGCCTTCACCTGGTCTCTAGAAGGGAGCCCTCCTGGGACCACCAACCAAGAGAAGGGAACAGCAGCAGCGGAGGGAAGTGTGAGAGGGAAGGTGGACCAAGCAGCCCGGGTCCTCGCCCGTCTGGAAGGGACAGGCTGACCTTTGCCTCCCCTGTCTGTGGCCCAGGTCATCCCCCAGGGCGTTGCCCCCAGCCCGTGCCTCCCCTGCTGCCTGGTGATCACCGATGACCGGCTCTTCACGTGCCACGAGGACTGTCAGACCAGCTTTTTCCGCTCACTGGGCACGGCAGAGCTGGCCAACATCACCGCCGTCTCCACCGAGCCTGGCAAGGAGTACTGCGTCCTGGTGAGGGCCAGAGATGTGGAGGTGTCTGGGGGGAGCCCTCCTGCACCCCCTCGGGCCCTCACCCTGTCCTCTGCCCCCTAGGAGTTCTCCCAGGACCGGCAGCAGCTTCTCCCGCCCTGGGTCATATATCTGAGTTGCACTACAGAACTGGACCGATTCCTGTCTGCACTGAGCTCTGTCTGGAGAGCTGTCTGCCAGGTAACCCTCCCCGGGAACGGGCCAGGCCAAGCCAGGGGAACCAGAGCCCTGAGCAGGGGCCAGAAGAAGAAAAACACCAACAGTAACTCAAATCACAGTGAAGCTTAAGCGCTTGAAGGGGGTCTGACCTTGGAGTAAGGAAGACCTGGGGTCATATCCTCTGACACTAGGGCTCTGGAACCATGGTGGGTGGGGGAAGAACTAATAAGCATTTATTTAGATAGCACCTACTATGTGCCAGGCACTTAAAAAAACATACAGATATTCTCATTTGATCCTCATTATCCCTATTTTAAGAATAATGGTAAAACTAGCATTTATATTGCACCTGCTATGTGCTAGGTACTGTGCTAAGCACTTTATGAATATTATCTCATTTCAGGCTCACAACAACCCTGGGAGGTAGGTATTAGCCTCATTTTACAGTTGAGAAAACTGAGGCAAACAGAGATTAACTGACTTGCCCAGTCACACAGTTAGTAAGTGAGACCAGACTTGAACTCGGGTCTTCATGACTCCTGGCCTAGTGCTCTGTATGCTTCAATTCCATCTGCCATAGGTATATCTCTTAATCTCTCAGTGCCCTATACAACTCTCTTAAGACTCGGTTTTAGAGGAGTAGCTGATGTTCATTGGAGAATAGAGTTTCCACACTGGAAGCTCCCTACGTTGTTGAAATCAGAAGTCCAGTCCTAAATGGTTTCCCGTATTTATCATGGGACTTGGAGCCAGAAGGAGCCAGGAACTGAGAGGGGACTTGAGCCCCTTACGCTCTCTTCCCACTCCCCACCTCCAGGGCCCTGCAGCGGCCTTGAGATGGTCAGGGTCTCATTCAGGGTCTTGAAGTTGGCCGCTCGGATCCTTGGTCTCCTGAGCTGGGACACGAGCCGTGGCTGTCTGGTGCCATTTTGAGGCCTCCTTTTGCTGGTGTGCTGGCCCATGGCACCATGCAGGTCAGAGTCCTTTGGGTCCTCACCTGGTGCTTACATAATGCCCCGGGGCATGACCTGAGCCCTGTTCCCTTCCAGAGGGCTGGGAGCTCTCCAGGGCTGAGGATCAGAGCCCCCCCCCCCCATCTTCAAGGCCAGACCACTTTCCACCAAGCCCCACCTTCATGCTGTGAGGGAGGCAACACTGTTGTCTCCACTCTTTGAGCCTCATTTATGTCTATAAAATTGGGAAAATTCTCCCTGGAATCCCTACTTCACAGAGTGTCCATGAGGCTCAAAAAAAGATGTAGGCTAAGCCTTTGAAGTGCTCTAATAATACCAGTTATCCCCTTTCAGCTCTGGATAAAAATCCAGAGTTCAGAAAACCCTTTTGTTCAGAATTTCACTCCTCTCCCAGAAGGCCTTTTTTTTTTTTAATTTTCACATTAGTGCTGTTGTTAAGTAAAAATTGGAACCAATAGGAAGAACCACCAGAAAGAGGAAACAAAACACAACAGAAGAAAAAAACCAGCAAATAGTATGCTTCAATCTGCATTCCAACTCCATAGTTCTTTCTTTGGATGTGGATAGCATTTTCCACCAGAAGGCCTTTTTGCCAGGGGGAGGATGTGATAGCTGTCTTTAAGCACATGAGACTGTTATCCATGAAAGGGGGAATTAGTGTTGTTTTTGGCCCCAGACCAGGAGCAGTGGGTTAAAGTCACAGACACAGAACACAGTTTGATGTCCAGAAAACTTGCAGAAAACTTTGGAGCTGTCCAGAAGTGGGAAGGGCTGTGTTCTCTCTCCTCCCTGAGGGTTCTCAGGGAGAGACCGGAAGACCCCTTGTTGGGTAGCTTATAGAGGAGATTGGTTTTGTAGGTCAGGGTTGGCCCGGCTGCCCTCCAGAGCCCTTTCCCACTCGCAGAGTCTCCGGTTGTATGACAGTTTCCCACAGAGGTTAGGTGACCAGCCCAGGGTCACACATTTCAACCGTAGATTCTTAGACTCCAAAACCAGGGCTCTTTTCACTGCCTCTCATCATCCAGTATCTGGTGCACCTTAGGTGCTTGCTTGATAAATCCCCGTTTAATGACTGGGGCCTGGAAGAAACCTTGGACTATAGAATGTCAGGGTTTACAGTCTGAGACGGACACCCACCTCGACCTCCCGTCTGTGCCCCTACGGTAGTCTGAGCTAGAGATGGGCAGAAGGGCCAGCGGGGCCTCAGACTCACCCAGGGTGCCTGTGGCTGAGCTGGGACCAAATGCCGGGATCCAATCTGGATCAGTCTGTGACTTTATTTTAATCTGTAAAAGTCTGCCTTAGGTTCGTTGAGACTTCAGAGATCATCTGGTCCAATGCGCTCACTTTGTCCAGAAGGAAACCGAGGACCCACGAGGAGGGAGGTGACTTATCCAGGGTCACCAGGAGCCTTTAACTCCAAGCCAGGCCCCGTTTCTCTAATGGTTCCCTGTTTTAATCCACGTGGGGTTCATTTCAGAGAGTGCTGGATTTGGGGTGAGAGGACCTGGATTCCGATCTGCTGGTCATTTCCTGTGTGACTTTGGGGAAGTCACTTAATAACCTCCTCCCCCTTTTCTGGTGCCTCAGTTTCCTCATCTGTAAAATGAGAGGTTTGGACTAGAATGGCCTTTCGGATCTCTTCCAGCTCTAAATCTATGAACCCATGATCCTCGTCTGTTGACCTCAAACCTTACCCCTCCTTTTCCCTCTGGCTGCCCCCCAATCTCAAAGCAGGCTTCCTTGCCTCTCCCTTCTTCCCTTCCACAGGTAGAACTCCCGCACAAGGCAATCCAGGAAACCTCCAACAAGAAGAAGTTCGAGGATGCTCTGAGCCTCATCCACAGTGCCTGGCAGAGGAGCGATAGCTTGTACCGTGGCCGAGCCTCTCGGGACCCCTGGTGCTGAGGCTAGAACTGGCCTGTGCCCCTGACTCTGACTCCTCCCAAAGGGGAGCAGCCGGCGGGAGAGACCCCGCGCTGATCACCTCGTCAGTCATCAGCTGCTCCCAGAGGGGCCCCCTGACTCCAGTCTACTCCCTTCTCTGAGGGGAGGAGTGATGCCAGCCCCCTTCGGCCGAGACAGGGTCTTCTGGACGTTTCCTGGGGCTGTGTTCCAGGCCCCCATCTTTTGAGGACGGGGCAGAGACAGAGAGTGAGCCCTGTGGGCTCTGCAGCTGCCCTCCCCCCTTCCTGGGCCCCGATTGGGGGGTGCCCTGCTGGCTTCAAGCCGATGATGCTGATGACAATAACAATAATAATAATAATAATATACAGATATCCTCTAAAAGGTTCGTGCCGGGCTGGCTGGAGGTGCTGTCTCTGCTTTTGGGCTTCAGGCAGTGGCCGGGAGTGGGGGCGCGGGTGCATCGCAGGAGCCCTCCTTCCCAGCACCTGAACACTTCCCCTGTAAATGCTGTGAGTCTGCCGCAGAGGGGAGCTTGCGTGCATGTCTTCATCTCTTCTCCGCTTCATCCCAAAGTGCTGGGCGGAGCGTGGGTGGGTGCCTTCTCTGGATGCCTGGCGTCAGTCTCACACAACTGCCCCCCTTCCCCCGGTGAGCAGGGTCATAGAAGATACCCATGCGCCAGGAGGGGAAGGCTGGAGGATTGGGGGTCTGGACGAGAGGGATGCATCCATCCCCGCCTCCATCCTTGATCTTATCTCCTCCACTAGGAAAGGATTAAGGGCGACATAGGGCAAAGGGGTCTGGAAAAGGGCCCTGGGGAAGAGGGGGCCACCCTTCTCTACCGCCATGCCAGCCGCAGGAACTTACAGGAAAAGCCACAGCTCCCCCTCCCCTCGGGGTGGGGGGAATGGGAAAGGTTTGGGTATTTTTTTTTTTAAATAAAAGACATTATATTATCCCAGTTCGTCAGTGGCTTATTTCCCATCTCCACCCCTAACTCTCCATCCCAGAGAGCTTGGGATTCTCAATTCTCCTCCCTTTTATTTCTGACTTTCTACAGGTTCCTAAGCTTGAGAATAAAGAGTGTTCCATTTTTTTTTTTGTCCTTCTATCCCCAGTGCCCTGCACACAGTAGGCACTTAATAAGTGCTTATGTTCCCAGAAAGGACTTTCCTCAATACAAGCCTGTGAGGTTGGGGAGTGCTGAACATTTTACAGAGGGCCGGAAGCAGGTCGGGAGACTTGCCATCAAGGTCACGGAGCTAGGAAGGGTCAAAGCTGGATGAGAAGCATCAGACTGGGATCAGACTCTTTTACCCAGCTCAGTGACCCTGGACAAGTCACAACCTCCCTAAGCCTTCGTTTCTTCATTTGTAAGATGAGGGAGTGGGACTCAGTGGGCACTAAGGTCCCTTCTTAAAACTGTTCCCATTTCAGGGTCATCCTGCCTCATCTGGGCAAGACCTGGAGTCCTTGAAGCCCCCTCAAGCATGCAGCAGCTGTCAGGGGTTGCTGGCTGCTGTCTCTCTGTTGGGGGTTTATCTCAAATAAGATTTTTTTCCATGGGATGTGCACCCCAGGGGGCATGCCCCCCCCCCCCCGTCTCCCAGCCGTCCTTGGGTAGAGCTGGAAGGAACTGTCTAGCCCAGCCCCCACAACTCACCGATAAGCAGGTAAGGTTAAGTGACCCGCCCTGCCTGAGGTCAAGGACCATGAAGCCACTGGGGGCTCAGAATCCAGGGGGCTGCTCTCCTCCAGGGACTTGGTATCTGCAGCCCAACCACACAGATTTGGTGACGGGAGGCCCTTTAGAGATCACCTAGCGTAATCTTTTCATTTTGGAAGAGGAAACTGAACCCCAGAGAAGTCAACTGATTTTCCTACAGTCACACAGTAAGGAGAGCCTGAATCTGAACCCAGATCCCCTGGGGCCAGATATGGCTGATGTCCTTCCTCTCTCTGAGCAAGAGGTCCCCCACAAATGTCCCAGATGATCAGAGAGACACCAGCAAATGGGGGGAAATCCCCGGGGTCTGAGTGTCCATAAGCTCAGTCTGAGTCAGCTGTGATGAGGATGCCATGTCAGGCAGTTAACCCTGGGCAACATTAGCCAGAATAGTGGTCAATAAGCATTTATTAAGGACCTCTTATATACCAGGCACTGTGCTAAACACTTGGGAAGTACAAAGAAAGGCAAAAGACAATCAAGTAGTTCATAGCTTAATGGGGGAGACTATATGAATGAATGAAGCATTTATTAAGTGCCTACTATGTGCCAGGCACAGTGCTCAGCACAAGAGATACAAAGAAAGGCAAAAGACAGTCCCTGCCTTCAAAGAGTTCACAACTTAATGGGGGAGACTGAATGGATGAATGAAGCATTTATTAAGCACCTACTGTGTGCCAGGCACTCTACTAAGTGCAGGGATACAAAGAAAGGCAGAGATAGTCCCCGTTCTCAAGGAGCTCACGGTCTAATAAGAGAACCATAATGAATAAAGTATTTATTAAGCACCTACTGTGTGCCAGGCACTATGCTAAGTGCTAGGGATATGAAGAAAGACCAAAGACAGTCCCTTCCCTCAAGGAGCTCACTGTCCAGTGGGGGAGACAACATGTGATCAATAGAACTACAGACAGGGTAACCAGGAAACAACAAGAGATTAAGAGCCCTATTACCCCCTATCCTGGCCAGGACCCCTCTGGGGTAAGGGTGTATTCAGTACCAGACACCACACAGCCAAGAGGAGATGTTACACAAGTAAAGACATTGCTATTTGAACAAACATCAATTTGTCACCTTTATCACTCACTCCCCATTTGACTGTGAGCTCCTTGAGGTCAGAGACTGTCTCTTGCTTTTTTTTGCCCATCACATAGCATAGTTCCTAGCACATAGTAGGTATTTGTTGATTGTTGATTGACTTATACCTACTATGTGCCAGGAACCAGACCAAGTTCTGGGATACAATGAAAAAAAAATCATAGTTCTTGCCTTCAAAGAGCTTACATTCTGCAGGAGGTAGATACGAGGTGCAAACAAATGGTCAATAGAAGGTAATTTCAGAAGGACCAGGAATTAGGAGATGGTGACCAGCTGAGCCTGGGAGTCAGGGCTTTTAAGAGGTGTAAGAAATATATGCCAGGCAGGAGACTAGCCCATGCAAAGTCACACAGGCGGGAGGTGTTGGAAGAAGAGTTGGGAGGCCAGCCTGGTTAAAACATAGTCCTTAAATGGGGAAGAAAGATAGGTAAGAGCCAGATAGGTAGGTAGAGGCTGCTAGGGAGCACCATAGTGCACAAAGCGCGGGAACTGGAGTTAGGAAGACTTGAATTAAAATCCAGCCTGAGACACTAGCAGTGTGACCCTGGGCAAGTCACTTCACCCTGTTTGCCTCAGTTTCCCCGTCTACAAAATGAGCTGGAGAAGGAAATCGCAACCCACTGAGAATCTTTGCCAAGAAAACCCCAAATAGGGTCATGGAGAGTTAGACAGCATGTGCCAGGCTTGGTGCTTTATGTATTATCTCATATATTTCACATGTATAGAATATTTACACATATTATCTCACATACATCCAGAGGAGCAGGCCAAGATGCAGAAAGGACTGGAGGCCATATGAGGAGAATCTGAGGATCTTTCGGAAAGGGGGGGATGGCAAGGAGGCTCCCTGGTTGCTTTCAATGCCAGGGTTGCAAGGAGAGGCTCTATCAATGGGTGGGGGTGTCAGACTCAGATACTGGCTGCCCCTAGAGAATAACTACCAGTTAAAATGGAATTAACTTGTCCAGAGAGGAGTCAAGTAATGAGTTCCTCATCCCTAGAGGTCCCCAAACAGAAGCTGGGTGACCACTTGTCAGTGGTGTAGACAAGATTCCTATTCAAGGTCTGGGGTGAACTAAGGAGATTCCCTTGAAGAAAATCTGGTTCAAGAGTTAGATCATGGGAAAAGTGGGCAAAGAGGGAAGGGAGGGAAAAAAACATAAAGCACCTACCATGTGCCAGGCACTTGATAAACATTATCTCATTTGATCCTCACAGCAACCCTATTGGAGGTAGATACTATTGTTATCCCCATTTTACAGCTGAGGAAACTGAGGCAGGTAGCAGCAAAGTGACTTGCCCAGGGTCACACAGGTAGTAAAGTGTCTGAGTGTGGATTTGACCCCAGCTCTTCCTGACCCCCAGGTCTAGAGCTCTAGCTACTGTGCAACCTAGCTGGAGGGAGCGAGGGAGGTTGACTGGGCTGGTTAGACTTTCCTCTGCTCTCCTCCCTCCCTCCTGCTCTCGGAGCTTCTCTGCCCATCCTCACCCCGCCCTGGAGTGACCTTTCCTCCAGATCCCAGGGCCTAGGCACCTCCCCCAAGCTAGGGAGGTATGAGGAGCGGCGGCCCCTGGGATTGGCCAGGGCTGGGGCAGTGGGAGCGCCTTGGCACCCAGGTTGGGTTCCTGCCTGAGTGGGCATTGGCTGGGCTGGAGAGAAGAGCCAGTGGGACAGAGGGCGCTTGAGCTTGGTGAGCCAGGGCACTGCTGTCGCCTACAAGATCTGGATCTACCTGGAGTGTCCTCCCCTCTGTCCCCTGCCCCCCTTTCCCTTTTCCCCTGTCCTCTCTTCCCTGAGCCTGCCTTCTCTTCACCATCCCTACCCCTCTCTTCACCTGTTCCCAACCTTCAGTAGCCTATCTATCCCATGTGTCTCTAGCCCTCCGCCCCCTGTCCTGTGTTCCCGGTCCTAGCCCTCTGGCCCCTCTGTCTTGTGCCCTGCCTGTAACTAGAGCCACTGCCTGTGGCCATTTCAACCTCTCTGCCCTGAGGCAGGGCACGTCGGAGCCCATGCCCCTGCCTCAGACATAGTTGCTCTTGTCCCCTGAGCCAGAGAGGGGCCATGGAGAGTCCTGTGGCCAGCAGGGCTGTGCCTGTGTCTGTGTCCCCAGCCATGGACCTTGTACTGGGTGCTTCAGCCTGCTGTCTCGCCTGTGTTTTCACCAATCCCCTGGAGGTGGTGAAGACAAGGCTGCAGCTGCAGGGTGAGCTGCAGGCCAGGGGGACATATGCCCGGCCCTACCGGGGACTCTTGCGGTCTGTGGGCACGGTGGCACAGGCTGATGGGCTCTGGGGACTGCAGAAGGGGCTGGGAGCTGCCCTGCTCTACCAGGGCCTCATGAATGGAGTACGATTCTACTGCTATTCCCTGACCCTGGAGGCTGGCCTCACCCAGTACCACGGAGGCACTGTGGCTGCCGGGGCATTGGCCGGAGCTCTGGGAGCCTTCGTTGGGAGCCCGGCGTACCTGGTGAGTAGCCTGGGTGGGGGGGCCTTCACTGCCTTCCCCCTCTCTAAACAAAGGACAGCAGTGATGGAGGGGACCCTACAGGACCTGGGGTTCTTAACTTGGGGGTCCAATTCCAAGAGGTTCATGAGTTTAGATAGGAGGGGAATAGTTGTTTTGTTTTTTTTTTAATCTTTATTTTCACCAACCTTAACCGAAATTTAGCATTTCCTCCAATTATGAATTTTAAAATAAATTACTCTAAGAAGGAGCCTGTGGTTTTTAATCAGACTGCAAAGGGGTCCATGACATAAAAAAGGTTAAGAACCCCTGATTTAGTCCAACCATCCCTCAAATTTCACAGATAAAGAAACTGATATCCAGAGAGAGGGGAAAGTGATTTGACCAAAATCACGTAAGTAGAGAGTCACCCAGCCAGGATTCAAACCCATGTCTTCTGATTCCAAATCTTGTGCTCCTCCCGGGAGGAATGGAAGAATGGGTGAAAGTGTCAGAGAGGCAGATTTTGGCTCAAGATGGAGAAAATCTTCCTAACAGCTGTCCCAACATAAAATAGGTTACCCAAGGAGGGGAAGGTTTAGAATGTTCACCACTGGAGGTCTTCCAGCTTCTTTTAAGTCACAACTAAAATCCTACCTTCTCTGGGAAGCCTTCCCTAACCCTTCTTAATTCTAGTGCTTTCTCTCTTAATTATTTCCTATTTATCCTGTATAGAGGTTTCTTTGTAGATGTTTATTTGCATGTTGAATTCCCCATTAGAACGTAAGCTTTTGCCTCTTTGTAACCTCAGCACTTAGCGTAGTGCCTGGCACATAGTGGTTTAATAAATGTTTTATTAGGTAGCTTAATAAATGTTTATTGAATGAATGAATGAATGGAGACTGGAAAACCCCTTATCAGGCTAGTTACTGAGGGTCTTCCTGGACCAGATGACATCTGAGGGTCCTAATACTGAGATTATATGACTTAGGACTGTGGCTGTAGAGTTGGGAGGGTCCTCAGTGGTCATCTATCACACTCCCTCCTTTTGCAGATAAGGAAACTGAGGCCCAGGGAGGTTAAGGAGGCCAGGTGGGTAGGAAGGGTAGGATTTGAACCCAGCTCCTCTGACGCCAAGGCCATTACTGGTTCTCTGTAAAACCAGGGAGCGACTGATGAATTCTGAGAAGCAGATTTCATGTTACAGCCCTCAAGTCGGACATGTGCTCACTGTGTGATCCTGGCCAAGTCTCCAACTCTCAGCACTCCAAGCAGCTCTTACGTTGTGAAGGAGTTGCCAACCTGCATCAGTAAAGGGAGTTTCCATGTCTGGGAGTTCCCAATATCAGTGAAATCACAAGTCTAACCCCTACAATCATAGCTAACATTTACGTAGTGAGTTACGGTTTTCCAAACACTTTACCAATATTTCATTTGATCCTCACAACAACCCTGTGAGGTAAGAGCTATTCTTTTTATAGATGAAGTGAAATGACTTGCACAAGATCACACATCTAGTAAGTATCTGAGGTCAAATTCGAACTCAGATCTTAGGATTCCAGGTCTAGCGCTCTGTACCTATCATTAGAGCTGTTCCAAAGTGTTGTCCCTTCCTAGAGGTCTTCGAAGGGTGACTTCCTGTCAGGGATGTTGAAAGAGGAATCCCAGATATTGGTGGGACTAGGAGCCCTCTGAGGTTTTCTCACTCTGAGATTATGGGGTTCAGTCAGAGATCCCCTAGGGGCAAGGACTGGGAGAATTTAGGGGTCCTCTGCCCCATGCACATTTTCCTCTGTGGAGAGCATGCAACGGCTCCTTGGCCTGTGGCCTGCTGGGGATGTCCCCTGCTTCCACTCTCCCCACACAATCTGCTCTGCATACCAAGACAGAGCTCATAGTCACAAGACCTGAGTTCAGATTCCAATGATACTATTCTTACCACATATGTGATCTTGAGCAAATCACAGTTTCTTTGAGTCTCAGGTTCTTCACAAGTAGGGGGATGGTCTTGGATGCTCTCAGACACCTGTTCTTGCCCTAGATCTGTGATCTGTCTTCCCAGGTCAAAACACAGCTGCAAGCGAAGACAGCAGCTCCCCTGGCTGTGGGCCATCAGCACCAGCACCAGGTGAGGAGCCCCCTCCCCAAGAAGCCCACCTAGCTGAGTACTGTGGCCTGCCTCTTGGACCCCAGGCTAGAGCCTCAAGGGGCTACAAAAGGGGAGCGGGACCACTCGTCCCCCAAGGCCCTGCTGCCCCCAGGATGGGCAGAAGGCCAGCCAGCTTATCCTCCCTCCTTTCTTTCTCTCTCCACAGACTGCCCTTGGTGCCCTGGAAACCATCTGGAGGCAGCAGGGCATCCCCGGTCTCTGGCGAGGAGTCGGCGGGGCCGTGCCCAGGGTCATGGTAGGATCAGCCGCCCAACTGGCCACCTTCGCCTCAGCCAAAGTGTGGGTACAGGATCACGAGGTGAGGGGTTCTGGGGTCCCCAACTCCCTTCAACAGCTCACATTTCTAAACATTCTTTTTTTTTTTTTTGGTTAGGCAATTGGGGTTAAGTGACTTGCCCAGGGTCACACAGCTAGTAAGTGTCAAGTGTTTGGTCTGAGGCTGGATTTGAACTCAGGTCCTCCTGACTCCAGGGCTGGTGCTCTATCCACTGCGCCGCCTAGCTGCCCCAACAGCTCACATTTTTAAAGCAATTTAAACTTGACAGCACTTTGTGCACCACTCAGTGAGGCAGGTAGTACAAGGACTATTATCACCGTTTTACTAGTGAGGAAATTGAGGCCCAGGCGAGAGAAACAGTATGTCCAAAGTTATATAGTCAAACATGGAGCTAGCATCTAGGTTTCAGGAACCCCCTGTCCAGAGCTTCTGGAAAAAAATCATGGTATTTTTGAGCTCAAGGACCTTAGCTAAAAGTTGGTGTCACCTAGTGGACAGGGCACAGTGGGGCTGAATCAAGATGGCGGAACTAGGGGAAGCAGTACAGCCTAGCTCCCTACTAAAACTCTTCCACAAAGACCTAGAAAGTGCACCAGACAGAATTCTGATTGGAAAAGTCAAGAAAAAAGTCCCAAGGAGCTATTTTTCCAGCTTAGGAGGGCTTAGGAAGACATGGAAGGTAGTTCACTTGGGGAAGATTTGGAGAAGAACTGGGTTTAAATGTTGCTTCAGGTACTTACTAGCTGTGTGATTCTTGATAAGTCACTTAACCGGAGAACTGCGGATAATAATAGCACCTGCCTCCAGGGCCAACATAAATACAAAAACCAATAACATGCCTTACAAAACGAAGAGGGCAGTATTGTTGTTGTTCAGTCATGTCTAACTCTTCATGACCCCATTTGGGATTTTCTTGGCAAAAATACCAGTGTTTTGTCACCTCCTTTACCTGCTCGTTTTGGATGAGGAAACTGAAGCAAACAGGGTTAAGTGACTTGCCAAGGTCAGACAGCTAGTAAATGTCTGAGGCCAGATTTGAACTCAGGAAGATGAGTGTTCCTGATTCTAGGCCCTAACTTCTATCCACTGGGCCACCTAGTGCCCCTAAAAGGATCGTATAAACATCTGCTATTATTATTATTCTCTATTCCAACCCTCATTTAAAAATTTTTTTCCTTCAATGAAAATTTTCCTTCTCCCCACCCCACAATGAGAAAGAAAAATAAAACCCTTATTGCAAACAGTTATAGCCAAGCAAAACAAATTTCCAAATTAGCCACGTCATCAGATATATGTATGAATGTGTATGTGTGTGTGTATCAGTCTGCACTCTGACTCTATGAGCTCTCCAACAGGAGTGGGGTGGCGTGTTTCATCATGAATCCTCAGACTGGTGATTGGTCATTGTGTTGATCACAGTTTTTGAGTCTCTCAAAATTGTTTGTCTTTATAATATTATTGTCATTTATAAATTTTTCTCCCTTTTTTGTTCTGCTCACTTTGCTCTGCATCGGTTCACATAAATCTTCCCAGGTCTTTCTGAAACCATCCCTTTCATCATTTCTTCTAGAATAATAATGTTCCATCACATCCATGCACTTATTCAACCATTCCCCAGTTGATGGGCACTCCCCTAGTTTCCAATTCTTTGCCACCACAAAAAGAGCTATTATAAATATTTTTGTACATGTGGGTCCTTTTCTTTCTTTCATCTCTTTGGTCTATAGACCTAGTAGTGGTATTGCTGGGTCAAAGGGTATGCACAGTTTAATAGTTTTATTAGATGTAGTTCCAAGTTTCTTTCCAGAATGGTTGGACTAGTTCACAACTACACCAAGAGGGCATTAGCGTTCCTGTTTTCCCACAGCCCCTCTGTCATTTGTCGTTTTCTCTTTTTTGGTCAATTTTGCCAATCTGATGCAACCTCCTCATTTTTATAAAGACATTAAATGACTCTCCCAAGGTCACACAGAGAGTCAGTGGTAGGCCTAGAACACAGGTCTCCTGAGCAGGTTCTTTTCACTCCAATCTGTGGTCCCATCTTTCACCAGGAGGGATATTGAGTGAGTTTTATAAAGTGGGGTGAGGGTTGAGGTTTTAGAGGGGAGAGGAGGATCCTGGGGTCAGTTCGTGGGGCTTCCTGTCTCCTTGCAGTGGTTTCAGAAGGACAGCTGGCTTGTGGCCCTGGCTGGGGGTATGATCAGCAGTGTGGCAGTGGTCATTGTGATGACACCATTTGATGTGGTCAGCACCCGCCTGTACAATCAGCCTGTGGACCCAACAGGAAAGGTGAGCACATGGGATTGGAGGGGACATGGGAAGGGGATGGAGAGAGTGAAGACATGCGGACCGAATTTAGGAGGGCTGGTAGGAGATGGAGGGGGATGTCTTTCTACACACCAGCCAGACAGACAGACATAGATATACTATACACCTGTAGGATCATCTGTCTAAGTCAGAAAAATCCCAGAGCTTATTGAGTTCCAACCCTTTCCTCACTATGCAGATGAGGAAAGTGAGGCCCAGAGAGATGTAATTTTCACCAACGTCACACAGGTAGTAGTAGTGAATGGACTTGGGATTTGAACCCAGGGCTTTTGACTTTAAAATTCCATGGTCTTTCCCCTGGACCCTACCACTTCCTATCTCTGCAGTAGAGACCGTGACCCTTGAAGACTCCCTGAATCTAAAACTTATGGATGTGGTAACCCATCTAGAGCTTCTCATCCAGAGGCACTTTTGTCCATGTTCTCCATGGGGATCCAGCCAACATGCTGGAGGCCTTTCTCCTGTCCTCCTGACATTGCATGGATCCCAGTGCAGCATGGGAACTGGCCATCAGTCCTTCCCTGCACTCTTCCCCATCTGCAACAGGTCACCCAGGTCATTTCCCAACATTCTCCTCCCAGGCCCAGCCCATCTTTTTTTCTCACCACCTGAAGCTGGCTTCAGGTATAATCCTGGCAACAGTCCAGGCCTACTGTCTGATGCTAAGTCCTGAGATTCTCATTCCCAGCAGGCTGACCCCTGGATGGTGAATTCTTTGGCCAAAGAAACCCAGGACCCTCTCCGCCATCCTTAAATTTAATGAACATTTATTCAATCCCTGTCAAGTGCAAGGCAGTGTAATCTGAGCTGGGGTCCAATCATTTGATCACCAAACGTTTATCAAATGCTTATTATGTGCCAGGCACAGTGCTAAGTGTTAGGGATACAAAAATAAGGAAGCAAGATGGTTCATGCCCTGAAGGAGTTTACATTCTAACAGAAGACGATGACCCATAAAGAGGAGGTAGAGTTTGGAACTGGCTGGAAATTGCCAGGGAGGCCTGGATCTGGGCAGGGTAAGATGCAAATTCACCCATCACAAGTTCAGGGTTCCAGGAGACTGAGTCCTGTTCTCAGTAGGAGGAGGGCCAGTGTGTAGCTAGCATAGTTTGGAAATGGTCAGGAAGTGATATGGCAGATATGACCAAGGCCCCGCCTTCACGGAGCTTACATTCTACTGGGAAGGAAATGTAGATATGACAAGGTCCTGCCTTCAAGGATCTTACCTTCTGTTGGGATGGAAATATAGATATGACCAAGACCCTGCCCTCAAGGAGCTTACAATCTAACCATAGCTGATCTTTATGTAACACTTTGCAGACATGACTTCCCTGGATCTTCACAAACAGCCCTGTGAGGTAGACAGGAAAACAGCTATTGTTAGCCTTATTTTACATTTATGGAGAAACTGAAGCCCAAAGATTAAGTGACTTTGCCAAGGTCCCACAAGTATAGTAAGTAGCACCTGAGTTGGGATTCAAACTCAGGCCTTCTGGCCTGCAAGGTTCTTTCTAAGATTTCTAACATTGCTTTCTCTGGGGGAAAGGAGGAGTTCACATGCCAAGGAGAATGAAATAGGATGTGCAAAGAAGAGGCCCCAGTTAGGGAAATAGGAAGAAAGGGGTCACAGTCCCCTGGAGGATGAGAAATCAGGGGAGACTCAGTGGAGAAGCTAGCACCTGAGATGGACCTTGAAGGGAGGGAGGGACTCAAGGAGACAGAATGGGAAGGAAGATTCTGTTCTAGGCACACAGAGGAAGGAGAGAGTAGGATGAGAACAGGGATGGAGGTTTATCTCATTGGGTAGAATGGAAAATACTCAAGGGGAATTAATGTCAGATAAGGGTAGCCAAATAGCTTGGAATCAGTTTGGGGAGGGCCCTTACCTTGTAGGATGCTGGGACTTCGATCTGGATGGAGTCTTGAAAAGCAGCTAATACCTCATTTAATTGATGAGAAAACTCAGGCCTTGAGAGAGAAAGTGATTTGCCCAAGGTCCTACAGATAGTAAGTAGCAGAGTAAAGATTTGAACCCAGCTTCTCTGACTTGACTGTGAGGGTTAGAGGTTGATGCTTTCTTTTTTTGGTGGGTGATCAGAGACCACTGGAGACTTTTGAGTCTTTCTTGTTCAGTCATTTCAGTCGTGTCTGATTCTCGTGACCCCATTTGGAGTTTTCTTGGTGGGGGGAGGTGTCCATGAAAGGAAAAATAGGGGGAAAATGACATTAGTGTCCTCATCCTCTGTAATCCTATGTTTTTATTTTACGCATTTAAAAATATAATTCTGAGAAGGCATCCAGGGGCTTTACCAGGTGGCCAAAGGAATGTCCAGTTCATAAAAAAGGTGAAGAAAGCTTAAGGTAGAGAATGGGTCAGAGCATGCGGAGGATAAGGTGAGTGACACCCCTGCCTTCCTGTCCTATCCCCAGGGCCAGTTGTACGGAGGGGTCCTTGACTGCTTGGTGAAGATCATACGGGCAGAGGGTCCCCAGGCTCTCTACAAGGGTCTGGGCCCTGCCTATCTGCGCCTGGGCCCCCACACCATCCTCAGCCTGCTCTTCTGGGACGAGCTCCGGAAGCTCATCTACCGATTCCAGCACCAGGGAGCCTAGGGCCCCTTCCTGGCCGTCCTCCTGCAGGACAGACAGCCCTGAATTCGGGACCCTCTCTGCCCCAACAGGCTCTACGTCCTCTCCCATCCCAGCCCTGCCCCATTTTCATGGCAATGTTGAAAGGACGCATGGGCGGTGGTGCTGGAAATGGCGAGCCAGTAGGGATCCTCCATGTACAATGGGAGTGAGCAACGGCCTACCATGGAGTAAAGGAGAGAAGGGACCCTTTATTGTCACTAGGATTGGAGTGGGTTAGTGAATGTTCAGAGGCCACTACTTTAGTTTCTATTTGCCAGAGGGTCAGCTTTCTGTCCTTGGGTCCATGCCACAGACTGTCCCCACTCTAAGCTCAGCAGAGTGTCTCGGAAATACGATCTCTGATTCCCAGTGATCCAGGGGAGTGTGGATGCCTCAGTGCACCCCGTCGGTACTCCTGGGAAACACTGATATGAGAGTCAAAAGTTGGAGGGAGGGGTCTAAGATGGCGCATGGATCACAGCCGGAAGGGACCTTAGAGGTTATCTAATCCAACCCCCTCATTTTATAGATGGGGAAACTGAGACCCAGAGAAGTAACATAGGTAGTAACAAAACTGGGATTTGAAACCAAATCCTTAGACTAATGCACCGCCACTTATCCTCATTAAATACGACTAGAACATGAAAATGTTCTTTAGAACATGGAATGCTAGAATTCAGAATATACAGTTTTAACATAGGAGAGACTACATGGAGAAAGTTGGACTTGGAGTCAGAAAGACATGGGTTTACAATTGAGCCTTGGACACTTGTTGGCTATGTGACCTTGGGCAAGTCACTTCTCTGTGACTCAGTTTCCTTCATCAGTAAAAAGATGGGGTTGGATTAAATGGCCTGAAAGGTCCTTTCCAACTCTAATGCTATGTTCCAAAAATGGCAGTGCTAAAAAGGGTCTCTGAGACCACTTACCCCAACTCCTGCATTTTACAGAAGAGTGGAACTGAGACCGAGAGAAGGCTTGTTCAGGATTGTATAAAAAGAGACAGAGCTGGGATCTGAACCCAGTTTTTCTGACACTCAGTTATCTCACTGCCTCATGTTCCCTCATTCCTGAGGCCCCTTGAGTGGTTGGGTTGGGGGAAAAAGGGAAGGGGTCCCTGCTCTCAGAAATAGTCTTTTTTTTTTTTTTGGTGGGAGGGAGCAATCAGGGTTAGGTGACTTGCTCGGGGTCACACAGCTAGTGGGTGTCTGAGGCTGGATTTGAAATCAGGACCTCCATGACTGCAAGGCTGGTGCTCTATCCACTCTGTCACCTAGCTGCTCCAGTGAGGGGCACAAGTTACCTTCCTTGGGTAACTAAAGTCACACACACATACAAAGAGCAATACAGTGTAAGAATGTTGTTGAAAGGAAGCCCTTTCTCTTGGAATACCTCTTCCTAGCCTCCCACCACTCCTGGGGAATTTGGTTAAGCAAAGATCGCTGTCACCATCTCCTAAATATAGAAGTAAGCCCCAGAGAGGGGCAGCAACTTGACCAAAGTCACATAGCAAGAAAGTAATTAATAATAATAATAATAATAATAAATAATAATAATAGCTAATACTTTAAGGTTTAAAAGTGCTTTTAAAATATTATCTTATTTGATCCTCACAACAACCCTGGGGGAGTAGGTGTTATTATTATTATTATTATCATCATTTTACAGTTGAGGAAACTGAGGCAAACAACCCCAGGGGAGTAGGTGTTATCATTATTATTATTATCTTCATTTTACAGTTGAGGAAACTGAGGAAAATATAGGTTAAGTGACTTTCCTGGGGTCACAGAACTAGTAAATGCCTGAGGCTGGATTTGAACTCAGTTTTTCCTGACTCCACCACCTAATGAAGAGAGTCTGCAGGTGAACCCCCTTGGTCACAATGACAATTGACTTTGGGGCTGAGGGGCTCCTCCAGAAACTCCACAAACACTCCAGGTCCCCCTCCACCACTCCGAATGAATAAAGTTTTCTATTTTTGATTAGTTTGTGTATTTTGCTTCTGGCCCCTCATTTC